>NC_091309.1:10265336-10280336 GCF_038502225.1 Cherax quadricarinatus
GGGGTTTTGAGAAAATGGAAGGAATGGATGGCACGGGTGAAAGGGACTACTTAGTAGGAACAATCCAGTCTGAGGGACATAAGGTGATAATTGCAGTAATGTACAACCCACCACAGAACTGCAGGAGACCAAGAGAAGAATACGATGAGAGTAACAGAGCCATGGTCGACACACTAGCCGAGGTGGCCAGGAGAGCACATGTGGGGGGAGCAAAGTTACTAGTTATGGGTGATTTCAATCAAAAGGAGATTGACTGGGAAAACCTGGAGCCCCATGGGGGTTCCGAAACATGGAGAGCCAAGATGATGGATGTAGTACTGGAAAACCTCATGCATCAACATGTTAGAGACACTACCAGAGAGAGAGGAGAAGATGAACCAGCAAGACTGGACCTTGTATTCACCTTGAGTAGTTCAGACATCGAGGATATCTTGTATGAAAGGCCCCTGGGAGCTAGTGATCATGTGGTTCTGTGCTTCGACTACATAGTTGAGCTCCAAGTGGAGAGAGTAGCAGGAATAGGGTGGGAAAAACCAAACTACAAAAGGGGAAACTACTCAGGCATGAGGAACTTCCTTCAAAACATTCAGTGGGAGAGGGAACTGACAGGAAAACCAGTACAAGAAATGATGGACTATGTGGCAACAAAATGCAAGGAGGCAGAGGAGAGGTTTGTTCCCAAGGGAAACAGAAATAATGGGAAGAACAGAACGAGTCCTTGGTTCACCCAAAGGTGTAGGGAGGCAAAAACTAGGTGTACTAGAGAATGGAAAAGGTACAGAAGACAGAGAACTCAGGAAAATAAAGAGATTAGCCGAAGAGCCAGAAATGAATATGCACAGATAAGAAGGGAGGCTCAGCGACAATATGAAAATGACATAGCATCGAAAGTCAAGACTGACCCGAAGCTGTTGTACAGCCACATCAGGAGGAAAACAACAGTCAAGGACCAGGTAATCAGACTGAGGAAGGGTGATGGGGAATTCACAAGAAACGACCGAGAGGTATGTCAGGAGCTCAACACGAGATTTAAAGAAGTATTTACAGTGGAAACCAGTAGGACTCCAGGAAATCAGAACAGGGGGGTACACCAGCAAGTGCTGGATGAGGTACATATAACCAAGGAGGAAGTGAAGAAGCTGCTATGCGAACTTGACACCTCAAAGGCGGTGGGACCAGACAACATCTCTCCGTGGGTCCTTAAAGAGGGAGCAGAGATATTGTGTGTGCCATTAACAAAGATCTTCAACACATCATTTGAAACTGGGCAACTCCCTGAGGTATGGAAGATGGCAAATGTAGTCCCAATTTTTAAAAAGGGAGACAGACATGAGGCACTAAACTACAGACCTGTATCACTAACGTGTATAGTATGCAAGGTCATGGAGAAGATAATCAGGAGGAGAGTGGTGGAGCACCTGGAAAGAAACAAGTGTATAATTGACAACCAGCATGGTTTCAGGGAAGGAAAATCCTGTGTCACAAACCTACTAGAGTTTTATGACAAGGTGACAGAAGTAAGACAAGAGAGAGAGGGATGGATCGACTGCATTTTTTTGGACTGCAAAAAGGCCTTCGACACAGTTCCTCACAAGAGGTTACTGAAAAAGCTAGAAGATCAGGCACACATAACAGGAAAGGCACTGCAATGGATCAGAGAATACCTGACAGGGAGGCAACAACGAGTCATGGTACGTGATGAGGTGTCAGAATGGGCGCTTGTGACAAGCGGGGTTCCACAGGGGTCAGTCCTAGGACCTGTGCTGTTCTTGGTATATGTGAACGACATAACGGAAGGGATAGACTCAGAAGTGTCCTTGTTTGCAGATGATGTGAAGTTAATGAGAAGAATCAAATCGGATGAGGATCAGGCAGGACTACAAAGAGACCTGGACAGGCTACAAGCCTGGTCCAGAAACTGGCTCCTTGAGTTTAACCCTGCCAAATGCAAAGTCATGAAGATTGGGGAAGGGCAAAGAAGACCGCAGACACAATATAATTTAGATGGCCAAAGACTGCAAACCTCACTCAAGGAAAAAGATCTGGGGGTGAGTATAACACCGAGCATATCTCCTGAGGCGCACATAAATCAGATAACTGCTGCAGCATACGGGCGCCTGGCAAACCTACGGATAGCGTTCCGATACCTCAATAAGGAGTCGTTCAAGACACTGTATACCATTTACGTCAGGCCCATACTGGAGTATGCAGCACCAGTTTGGAATCCACACCTAGTCAAGCACGTCAAGAAATTAGAGAAAGTGCAAAGGTTTGCAACAAGACTAGTCCCAGAGCTACGGGGATTGTCGTATGAAGAAAGGTTGAGGGAAATCGGCCTGACGACACTGGAGGCCAGGAGGGTCAGGGGAGACATGATAACGACATATAAAATACTGCGCGGAATAGACACGGTGGACAAAGACAGGATGTTCCAGAGATGGGACACAGACACAAGAGGTCACAATTGGAAGTTGAAGACTCAGATGAATCGAAGGGATGTTAGGAAGTATTTCTTCAGTCATAGAGTAGTCAAGTCATGGAATAGTCTAGAAAGTGAAGTAGTGGAGGCGGGAACCATACATAGTTTTAAGGCGAGGTATGATAAAGCTCATGTAGCAGGGAGAGAGAGGACCTAGTAGCAATCAGTGAAGAGGCGGGGCCAGGAGCTATGACTCGACCCCTGCAACCACAAATAGGTGAGTACAAATAGGTGAGTACACACACACACACACACACACACACACACACACACACACACACACACACACACACACAAACACACACACACACAAACACACACACACACACACACACACACACACACACACACACACACACATACACACACACACACACATACACACGCACACACACACACGCACACACACACGCACACACACACGCACACACGCACACACACACACACACACACACCCACACTTGCTGGTGGAATCTTTGTTTTTTTTTTTTAATGTAATTGCAGGACAGGGTTTGATAGACGTGGTGTCAGGATATAATAGGCTTAGTGTCGGGATATAACAGGCTTAGTATCAGGAGGATATAAGAGGTCTGGTGTCAGGATATAAGAAAGATGGCATCAGAAGAGTATATAGTCATGCTTCCTCAGAGGGACAAATGTCTCACTCCACATTTATGGTGTTTTATTCGTCAGTAAACAAAGGAACGCCAAGTATTAATGTCTCAAGATGGTTACACCTATTACTTTTCCATGTGACTAAGAGGTTCTCTCTCTGAAGGCCCCGATCTCCCATCCTCTCAACGCCCCGCCCCGCCCCACCCTGCCACCTGGAAAGCAAACACCAAGACGCTGGAAGTGCGTCAAGGGGACGCAACCTGCGGTTCTAGGTGGCCCTGAGGGGCGGCACTACACCAAGATGAATGCCAACAAGTGTCAACAACAAGTTTCTGCTCTTTTTTTTTGCTTGCTTCCGAGAGCTGCAGACGGAGAGGTTTGTAGGAAATCTTATCCGAGACTGGAAGACAGTGTCTAGGTCGGGCGGGGGAAGAGGCCGGCTCAGGGAGGGAGGAACAGGGAGAGAAAAGTGGGAAGTGAAATAAGATGAGAGCAAAGAGAAGGAGGGAAAAAAATGAAGAAAAGACGGGAGAGGAGTGTGATGTAAGATGCTATTTTTCATCCTATTAATAAATTTTAGAATGAAACTGTTTTCTTAACAATGCACCGAGTTCAAATATGCTTGTATGGGCGCCTAACAGGGTGGTTAGGTCATCGGTCGCAGGCAATGGGAAGAAGTTGACCTGTGGGTATCTAACTGCCACTCTGAGAAGAGGTCAGCCTGACGTCGATGGCTGGGCCAATAATGATTAACCCAGAAAGAGGAGACGTATTGAAGTTGAATTCTCCAATACTTCTGGAGACTGCAATCAATATCAAGCTCATCTGCTATGTAACCACTTGAATTACCGTTGGATTTGCGTCATGGGAACAATGTAAACACGAGCCAGGTGCTGTGTGTGCTGAGTGCCTGGCCTGACACTGTTGTTCTTCCTATCTGGCTTCTAGTTTAAGTGTAGTGTGTCTCTGTACAGCTTGTGTTCTGCGTTACAATAATGATGATATATATATAGGTAATATTATGCGGATGGTGGTATGAAGCCTACGGTACAATGACCCATGTGACCAGACGGTGTGTAACATTATGCAAGTCTACCACCTCCTTGCAGGTGGTAGACTTGCAAGTATAGCCCCTAATTAGAATGAGAGTTGCAAAGAAATTGCAACTGGGGTATTAACGTTGCAGGAGGAGGAGGAGGAGGAGGAGGAGGAGGAGGAGGAGGAGGAGGAGGAGGAGGAGGAGGAGGAGGAGGAGGAGGAGGAGGAGGAGGAGGAGGAGGAAGGGGGGAGTACAACAAGTTATTAGGTGCTGGAGCAACGTGAGACCATGTCACTGGAGGTGAACATTGTCCTTCATCCAACTTGTGTCCCTCGAGGCAGTGATGAGTAGTTAGCTACACACACACACACACACACACACACACACACACACACACACACACACACACACACACACACACACACACACACACACACACACACGAAGAGAAAGAACAGGGGAGAACAATGATAACCGCCAGACAGGCCTCAGCAAACTAGAGATGTGGTCCAACAAGTGCCTTCTCGTGTTCAGCCCAAACAAACGCAAGTTTATGCGAACTGGAGACGGTGAGGCCAGACCAAACACAGAATACAACAGACGGAGAGACGGTGCTAACAGCACTGTGAAAGGACCTGGGTGTGAATATAACATCAAACAGTAACGCTGCAACAACATAAGAATGACAAACTTCAGAATAGCATTCAAGAACGTGAATAAAAATCCTTTAGAACCTTACATACGACATAAGTGTGGCTGATTATTGAATACGCGGCCCCAGCATGGAGCCCACACCTGGTCAAGCACCTGCAGAAACTCGATAATAATAATACTACTACTACTACTAATAATAATAATAATTATTATTATTATTATTATTATAATTATTATTATTATTACTATTATTATTATTATTATCTTTATTTCTACAAGTACATGATACAACTTATACAGACCATAGCTGACATCAATGACATACTATATAGAAAACCCCTGGTTGTGCAGAGCATTTCGGGTAACTTAGGTTAACTCTGTCCCCAAGATGGGATCCACACCAGTCCGCTAACACCCTGGTACCTACTTGCTGCTAGGTGAACAGGGACAGCAGGTGTCTTAAGGAAACACACCCAATGTTTCCACCGGTAGCGGGGATCAAACTACGGACCTCAATGTGTGAGCTGAGTGCACTACAGGACACCGTCTGCATGAGACGAATGAGCTACGAGGAAAAGTTGAAGGAAATGAACCTAATGACCTCAGAATAGAGAAGGACAATATGAGGTCTAATCACTACGTACAAACTCTAAAAAGGAACTGATAGGGCAGATACAGACAGTGTCTCAATTAGGAGAACCAAGATCAAGGGGACACAGGAGGGAGACGGAAACACAGATGAGCCATAAGGATGCAAGGAATAGATTTTTTAGTGTCAGTGTGACTGAAAAAGAGGAATAACTTGGATGAGGCAATGGTGGAGGCAAACTTAATACACAGCTTCAAGACTATATATATGCTAAAGCCTCTGAGATGAGAAATTAGTGATGCCGATCAAAGCATTCAAAAAGGTGTGGCCTAGAACTAAGTCTCGATTCCCCGTCAACATAACCTGAGTACCCAGGACCTCGGAGTGAACGCAGTACCGAGGATATCACCTGAAGCGCACATCACCTGAATAACCACTGAAACAAATGCCTGTCTGGCAAACTCTATTGCATTGATACGCTGATATATGACATAATATGTTAACATATACCAAGATACGTTGGTACAGATCCGTGACTCCCAAAGTGGGCGGTGGAAAGATCCTGCGGGGAGGTGGAAAGATCCAGAGGGGCGGTGGAAAGATCCAGGGTGGGCGGTGGAAAGATCCAAGGGTGGGGGGGAAGGGGTTGAGGAAAAAAAGGGGGCGGTAGGTGGTCGGCAGACCTAAGGGAGCGCTTGTTTTACAAAATCTACAATAAGATAAAAATCTAAGTCACGAACACTTGAAGCAACACAAATGTTTTACAAAGAAAAGAATTAACACAGAGAGTTATACACGAAATCATTAAGGAATGTTATCACAGCAGTAAAATCAAGGCAAAGTGATCTTAACTCCCAACTGTTTCAACAGTTCTGTGCTGTGAATGATGAAGTTTTTGAACGTCTCTTGTTGCACACAGAAGTTAGATGGCTGTCAAAGGCAAACTTCCTGACTCGTTTCTCTTCACTTTTTTAAAACAGTAGATGCAGTCTTCCAAAACTCCTGTTCAATATAATGAACTAAGAAATATCAAGTATGGCATTGTTTATTTGTCAGATGTATTCACAAAGTTCAACGACGTTAATTTGCAACTGCAAGGAAATGAGGTTAAAATTATCAAAGTTAAATCAGCCCTTTCCACTGTTGTGTCCAGGTTACAGTTATTACCAAGGTAACACAGGCCGTGGTGAGCACCTCCAGCTTCCCAGCCTCTCTGAATTGTAGGAGAAGAGTATACCAGACGATGACCTCCAAGTGTATCATGCACACCTGTTATGTTATAACGCGTAACTAAAGCGCGACGGCCAACAGCAACAGTTGAGTGGATCTGGGAAAGCCACTCCTCCCAGCGCCTCAACTGCTCTATCCGCTTTATTAAATGAGAAACAACTCATTTGCATATCAATGTAAAACCTGACACTCTGGGGAATAATAATAATAATAATAATAATAATAATAATAATAATTATTATTATTATTATTATTATTATTATTGTTATTATTATTCATGGGAGAGCGCTAAGCCTGTTCCCCCAGCACCTGGGGAACGGGAAATGAGGGTTGATCCGAGGAAAGGAATCATAGCTTCAATTCCCTGGATTAAAGCATTAAGGGTTTTAAATGTTGTAGACCCGAGCGCTATATGACTCGTACGGGTTTAACGCTTGCTTTAGAATAACAATAATAATAATAATAATAATAATAATAATAATTAATAATAATTACTACTACTACTAATAATAATAATAATAATAAAAATAAAAATCCATCCGTCCATCTATCCTATTCACTTAGCTCATCCATTCAGCCACCCACCTGTCACTCCTTCTATTCATCCTTCTTTCTTGAGCCAACTTGACTTTCTAGAGCCAGCTGGACCCTTCTTGTGCCAGCTGGACTTTCCTCAATCCTTCTTGAGCCAGCTGTACCCTTTTTGTGCCGGCTGAACCTTCTTGAACCTTTCCTGAGCCAGCTGCACCCTTCTTGTTCCAGCTGCACCCCTCTTGTTCCAGCTGCACCCTTCTTGTTCCAGCTGCACCCTTCTGGAGCCAGCTGCACCCTTCTTGTTCCAGCTGGGAGACCTCGACATAAAGATATGTTCCAAGGTTCCAAGAACTCATTCCTTAAAAACCTGTCCAGCAGCCAGATGCCAATACCGAGTTGAGATTAATAGTTCATTCCTCCCCCCCCCAATACTCACAACAACAGCACTAACAACAGCGGCGGGAACAGCAGCAGAAGCAGCAGCAGCAGCAGCAGCAGCAGCAGCAGCAGCAGCAGCAGCAGCAGCAGCAGCAGCAGCAATAGCTGCATAAGTACTAAGCAACGGCAGTTTCACCAATAAGAGGCAACAACAGCACTAAAACCAACAACAGCAGCAGGGAAAGCAGCCACATCAGCAGTAAAAGCAGTAGCAGCAGTAAAAATATCAACATCACTAAAAGTAGCAACAGCAGCACTAAAAACAGCCACAACAGCGCTAAAAGCGGCAGCAACAACAGCACTCGGCTACCTTCGTCGATTTAATAATAGCCTGCAGGGTGAGCACTCACGAGGCAGGAGGAGGTAACAACAGGGTTCTGGTTCATTCTGGCGACGTTTCACCCAGTTTCCAGCTCGATAAGTCGTCAGAAAGTAAGCGAAACGCTGCCGAAATGGAGGAGCTGTACCGTACTTCTGGACGCTACTTACCCAAGCAACACATCTCAAGATCTTACCCATGACAACAGTATTGATGTACCAACAATCCAAAGTCGTAAGACAGGCCCAAGAGCTGTAGCAAACCCACCCACCCTCCACACGCACACACACGCACACACACACACACACACACACATACACACACACCCACCCACACACATACACATACACCTACACACACACCCACCCACACCCACCCACATACACACACACACACACACACACACACACACACACACACACACACACACACACACACACACACACACACAGAAAAAAAAATGGTGGGGACTCCCAGGAACCAAGGATCAGATGAGAATGGTTCTGGTAGGGAGGAGTGGATGGAGGAGCAGTGGAAAAGGATGGAACAAGAGTGGGAGAGAAAATTAGGAGAGCTTTCTGAAAAAATGGAGAAAGAGCTCTCTGTGAAATTGGAAAAGAGGTTGGAGAAGGAGACAAAGAATTGGGAGGCACAAGTCGAAACTGCAGTAGCCAAGATTAGGTAGGGTCCTAGAAGTTGAGTTAAATAGGCTGAAGCGAGTTACAGGGGCAGTGACCAGAGAAGACACAGCATATGAAGCTGCGAGGCCGAACAGGAAGGAAGGAATTATGAATTATGCTAAGGTCATATCAGCCTGCCAAGGAGGGCCAAGGAGTGAAAGGGAAGAACAGCTGGGTGCAGATGGAGAGGGTGATAGGTCGAATGCTGAGGCACAACCATGCTATCAAGAGCCACTGGAAAAATCAAGGGAGAAACTGACCACATACAGGCAGGATCCACAATCACAGAGGGTGAGGCAATGGGAGGAGGAAAGGGCAAAATCAGTGTTTATCCATGGGCTTCAGGAGAGAGAGGAAAGGACACACACTGAAAGGCAGCAGGAAGAAAGAAAGGAGATTGAGAAAATCATCAAGGAAATAGGTGAAGAGATGGACGAGATTGTAAATTTTCAGAGAATAGGGGGGTACTCGAAGGGGAGAAACCGACCAATCAAGGTGATTCTCAGGACGGAAACATTGCGGAACAGGATCCTCCAAGAGAAACCACAAACCACGATTGAAATACTCAGAAGAGTACAAGAGGGTGTTCCTAGACAGAGACAGAACACAATCAGAACGACAACAGCTGAGGGAGAGGACAAAAAAGCGAAAGGAGCTAGGAAAAGAGACAATGATGGAACCAGCAGAGGTCAGTCAGAGCAGAACAGAACAGCAAGGGCAAGCACTCACACAACTATTCTCAGAACCATACAACCTATCATACCATCCCAACACACACTACAATCCATACCCACAGCCTCCACCCAACACAGAGCTATAGAATCCCACAGTATGCTACCAGGTCTCCCACCCTCACAGGCCCCCCAAACCACAGTGTTGGAAAGGAAACTGAAGGTATGGTACACAAACGCTGATGGAATAACAAATAAGTGGGAGGAGTGGCATGAAAGAGTCAAAGAGGCATCACCGGACATCATAGCTCTCACAGAAACCAAGCTTACAGGTATGATAAACGATGCCATCTTTCCAACGGGATGCCAAATCCTGAGGAAAGACAGAGGGAACCGGGGGGGGTGGAGGAGTGGCATTGCTGATCAAAAATCGCTGGAATTTTGATGAGCTGGAGAGAGGAAACAGCGGAGAAGAAAGTGATTACATAGCGGGAACGCTTCACTCTGGAGGTCCCAAGGTGGTAATAGCAGTGATGTATAACCCACCACAGAACAGCAGGAGGCCAAGGCAAGAGTACGACGAGAGCAATAGAGCGATGGTTGACACACTGGCTACAGTGGCCAGAAGAGCTCATGCATGCAGGGCAAAGCTCCTGATCATGGGTGACTTTAACCACAAGGAGATCGATTGGGAGAACTTGGACCCGCATGGGGGCCAAGATACATGGAGGGCTAAGATGATGGAGGTGGTACTGGAAAACTTCATGTACCAACACGTAAGGGACACTACAAGAGAGAGAGGAGAGGATGAACCAGCAAGGCTGGACTTAGTATTCACCTTGAGTAGTGCAGATATCGAGGACATCACATATGAAAGACCCCTTGGGGCCAGTGACCATGTGGTTTTAAGCTTCGAATACACAGCAGAGCTACAAGTGGAGGGAGAAGCAGGAAGGCCAGGACGAATGAGGCCAAACTACAAGAAAGGGGACTACACAGGAATGAGGAACTTCCTGAACGGGGTTCAGTGGGACAGAGAACTGGCAGGGAAGCCAGTTAATGAGATGATGGAATACGTAGCAACAAAATGCAAGGAGGTTGAGGAGAGGTTTGTACCCAAGGGTAACAGGAATAATGAAAAAGCCAGGATGAGCCCATGGTTTACCCAAAGGTGCAGGGAAGCAAAAATCAAGTGTGCTAGGGAATGGAAGAAATATAGAAGGCAAAGGACCCAGGAGAATAAGGAGAGCAGTCGTAGAGCCAGAAACGAATATGTACAGATAATAAGGGAGGCCCAAAGACAATATGAAAACGACATAGCAGCGAAAGCCAAATCTGACCCGAAACTGTTGTACAGCCACATCAGGAGGAAAACAACAGTCAAGGACCAGGTAATCAGGCTAAGGAAGGAAGGAGGAGAGACAACAAGAAATGACCGTGAAGTATGTCAGGAACTCAACAAGAGATTCAAAGAAGTGTTCACAGAGGAGACAGAAGGGGCTCCAGAAAGACGGAGAGGTGGGGCACACCACCATGTGCTGGACACAGTGCACACAACCGAGGAAGAAGTGAAGAGGCTTCTGAGTGAGCTAGATACCTCAAAGGCAATGGGGCCAGAAAACATCTCTCCATGGGTATTGAGAGAGGGAGCAGAGGCGCTATGTGTACCCCTAACAACAATATTCAATACATCTATCGAAACAGGGAGATTACCTGAGGCATGGAAGACAGCAAATGTAGTCCCAATCTTTAAAAAAGGAGACAGACATGAAGCATTAAACTACAGACCAGTGTCACTGACATGTATAGTATGCAAAATCATGGAGAAGATTATCAGGAGAAGAGTGGTGGAACACCTAGAAAGGAATGATCTCATCAACAGCAGCCAACATGGTTTCAGGGACGGGAAATCCTGTGTCACAAACCTACTGGAGTTCTATGACATGGTGACAGCAGTAAGACAAGAGAGAGAGGGGTGGGTGGATTGCATATTCTTGGACTGCAAGAAGGCGTTTGACACAGTTCCACACAAGAGATTAGTGCAAAAACTGGAGGACCAAGCAGGGATAACAGGGAAGGCACTACAATGGATCAGGGAATACTTGTCAGGAAGACAGCAGCGAGTCATGGTACGTGGCGAGGTGTCAGAGTGGGCACCTGTGACCAGCGGGGTCCCACAGGGGTCAGTCCTAGGACCAGTGCTGTTTCTGGTATTTGTGAACGACATGACGGAAGGAATAGACTCTGAGGTGTCCCTGTTTGCAGATGACGTGAAGTTGATGAGAAGAATTCACTCGATCGAAGACCAGGCAGAACTACAAAGGGATCTGGACAGGCTGCAGACCTGGTCCAGCAATTGGCTCCTGGAGTTCAATCCCACCAAGTGCAAAGTCATGAAGATTGGGGAAGGGCAAAGAAGACCGCAGACGGAGTACAGTCTAGGGGGCCAGAGACTACAAACCTCACTCAAGGAAAAAGATCTTGTGGTGAGTATAACACCAGGCACATCTCCTGAAGCACACATCAACCAAATAACTGCTGCAGCATATGGGCGCCTAGCAAACCTCAGAACAGCATTCCGACATCTTAATAAGGAATCGTTCAGGACCCTGTACACCGTGTACGTTAGGCCCATATTGGAGTATGCGGCACCAGTTTGGAACCCACACCTAGCCAAGCACGTAAAGAAACTAGAGAAAGTGCAAAGGTTTGCAACAAGACTAGTCCCAGAGCTAAGAGGTATGCCCTACGAGGAGAGGTTAAGGGAAATCAACCTGACGACACTGGAGGACAGGAGAGATAGGGGGGATATGATAACGACATACAAAATACTGAGAGGAATTGACAAGGTGGACAAAGACAGGATGTTCCAGAGATTGGACACAGTAACAAGGGGACACAGTTGGAAGCTGAAGACACAGATGAATCACAGGGATGTTAGGAAGTATTTCTTCAGCCACAGAGTAGTCAGGAAGTGGAATAGTTTGGGAAGCGATGTAGTGGAGGCAGGATCCATACATAGCTTTAAGCAGAGGTATGATAAAGCTCATGGTTCAGGGAGAATGACCTAGTAGCGACCAGTGAAGAGGCGGGGCCAGGAGCTCGGACTCGATCCCCGCAACATCAACTAGGTGAGTACAACTAGGTGAGTACACACACACATACAGACACACACACATACACACACACATACACACACACACACACACACACACACACATACACACACACACACACACACATACACACACACATACACACACACACACACACACACATACACACACACACACACACATACACACACACACACACACACACACAGCTGGTCAGGAAAGACAGTTCACTGAGAATAGAAGTTTCAGATATGACAGGGACTGAAGGCAAGAACATGTCAATGGAAGGAAATATAATGCCTCAGAGGAAGCAGATGGAGACTCAGTGGGAGGAGGAAAGGGCGAGGTCAGTTTTTGTGTACGGGCTCCAAGAAGCCAAGGGGGCCAACTTTGAAGAAATAAAACAGGAGGAGAAAAAAATGATTGAAGGCATCATGAAAACAATAGGGGAGGGCAATATGACCCAGGTGACAAATTTTCAGAGAATTGGGTGGTTTGCGAGTGGAAGGATACGGCCTGTCAGAGTAACTTTCAAGGAAGAATCAGTTCGAACCAGGAGTCTGCAAGAGAAAGCAAGACTGAGGGACAAAGAGGGGTACCAGAGAGTATACCTCGACCGCGACAGAACACAAGAAGAAAGGACTACACTGAAAGAGAGGGTACAGAGATGCAAGGAGGAACGAGAAGCAATGAAAATGAGCAGGACCCAGACACAGGAGGAAGGGCAAACACACCCCACAGAATCTCCCACCAAAAGACTCCACCCGCGACATTCCCAACGCAACTGAGCAACCTATACTACAACCCACTCACTGTTCCCTCTGCCACCAACCCCCATATCACAAACCTCACCCCAACAGCTGTCCCTTATGGGCATTCTGACCCCACCCCCATCAACACAAACCCCACCTACACCACAGCCCCATATAGGCCCCCACCAAGGCTCTCGCTCCCCCAACCCCAATATACTTGCATGACCACAATGATAGAAAAGAAACTAAAGGTTTGGTACACAAACGCGGATGGAATAACGAATAAACATGAGGAGTGGAATGAAAGAATCAGTGAAAAATCCCCAGACATCATAGCAGTCACAGAAACAAAACTCGCTGAGACAATAACAGACACAATCTTCCCAACAGGATATCAGATCCTGAGGAAAGATAGAAGGAGTAGAGGGGGAGGAGGGGTTGCACTGCTCATAAAACACCAATGGGGATTTGAGGAAATGGAAGGCATGGACATGATTGGAGAAAGAGACTACATTGTAGGTACAATTCAGTCCGGAGAACATAAAGTAGTCATTGGAGTGATGTATAACCCACCACAGAACTGCAGGAGGCCAAGAGAGGAGTACGAAGAAAACAACAGGGTGATGGTGGACACACTGGCTGAGGTGGCAAGAAGAGCTCACTCGAGCAGAGCAAAGTTACTGGTAATGGGCGATTTCAACCACAGGGAGATCGACTGGGAAAACCTGGAGCCACATGGGGGTTCCGAAACATGGAGAGCCAAGATGATGGATGTGGTACTTGAAAACCTCATGCATCAGCATGTCAGGGACACAACCAGAGAGAGAGGGGAGGATGAGCCAGCAAGACTGGATCTTGTGTTCACCCTGAGCAGTTCAGACATTGAGGACATCACTTACGAGAGGCCCCTTGGAGCTAGCGATCATGTGGTTCTGAGTTTTGACTATATAGTAGAGTTACAAGTGGAGAAGGTAACAGGAACTGAAGGGGACAGGCCAAACTATAAAAGGGGGGAACTACACAGGTATGAGAAACTTCCTGCAGGAGGTTCAGTGGGACAGAGAAATGGTAGGAAAATCAGTAAACGAGATGATGGAATATGTGGCAACAAAGTGCAAGGAGGCAGAGGAAAGTTTTGTTCCCAAGGGAAACAGAAATAAAAGGAAGACCAAAACGAGTCCTTGGTTTACCCGAAGGTGTAGGGAGGCAAAAACTAAGTGCAACAGAGAATGGAAAAGGTACAGGAGGCATAGGACCCAGGAAAACAAGGAGATTAGTAGAAGAGCCAGAAACGAGTATGCGCAGATAAGGAGGGAGGCCCAGCGACAGTATGAAAACGACATAGCATCGAAAGTCAAATCTGACCCGAAACTGCTGTATAGCCACATTAGGAGGAAGACAACAGTCAAGGACCAGGTGATAAGGCTGAGGAAAGAAGGTGAAGAACTCACAAGAAACGATCAAGAGGTATGTGAGGAGCTCAACACGAGATTTAAGGAAGTATTTACAGTAGAGACAGGAAGGACTCTGGGGGGACAGACCAGATGGGGACACCAACAAGGAATACACCAACAAGTGTTGGACGACATACATACAGATGAGGAGGAGGTGAAGAAACTGCTAAGGGACATCGATACCTCAAAGGCAATGGGACCGGACAACATCTCTCCATGGGTCCTTAGAGAGGGAGCAGATATGTTGTGCGTACCACTTACCACAATCTTCAACACATCCCTGGAAACTGGGCAACTACCTGAGGTATGGAAGACGGCAAATGTAGTTCCCATTTTCAAAAAAGGAGACAGAAAAGAGGCACTAAACTATAGACCTGTGTCATTGACGTGTATAGTATGCAAAATTATGGAGAAGATTATCAGGAGGAGA
>NC_091309.1:10285336-10292836 GCF_038502225.1 Cherax quadricarinatus
CTGCTCTTACTGCTGCTCTTCTTAATGCTGTTCCCACTACTGCCCCTACTGCTGTTCCTACAGGTACACCCAAGCCTTGGTTACACTTCTATCGACCTTCTGTGTTACCCTTGGATATCGAAAAGTAAAAATGGAAAAAGTTGTGCTGTTTAGTTTAGGAATGTTGGCAAAAATTAACTTTTTTTTCAATAGGTGTAGCAGCGTGTTTTTATAGAACGTGCACTCTAGAAAGTGCACTCTAGAAAGTGCACTCTAGAAAGTGCACTCTAGAAAGTGCTCTCTAGAAAGTGCTCTCTAGAAAGTGCACTCTAGAAAGTGCTCTCTAGAAAGTGCACTCTAGAAAGTGCACTCTAGAAAGTGCTCTCTAGAAAGTGCTCTCTAAAATGTACACTCGTAAAAAGTGCTCTCTAGAAATTGCTTTCTAGAAAGTGCACTCTAGAAAGGGGGAGCGCGGAGAAGGGGAGGCAGAGACAGGGTAGATATGGAAAGGGAGAGGGAGAAATGGAGAGAGAGAGAGAAAGGGAGAGAAAAGGAGAGAGAGAGAGAGAGAGAGAGAGAGAGAGAGAGAGAGAGAGAGAGAGAGAGAGAGAGAGAGAGAGAGAGAGAGAGAGTACATGATAATACAACAGTACACACCCAGGCAATTTCCTGAAAGGGGCTATCAACAATGTACTACGTAGACAGCTGAGGGTAGGATTGTATAGCAGAAGGCTCTCCCCCCACCCTCTCCCCTCTGGATTTACCAGAGGGGAGAGGGTGGCATGGGAAATCTTAGCGAAGATGGAAGTACAACCGCAGTTACAGCTGCTAATACTGACACTGGATACAGAGGTGTACAGTGTAGATTGATGGACTGATTACACTGACTGAGGGACTGATTACCTCAAACTCCTGATCTTCATCATTCTCCTTTGTATGGACTGATGAAGCCACTGTGTGGGGAAACGTCTCCTCAATAAAGATACCCAACTGTTGCACATGTGTCTAATTTATCAACAGTGTAGAGTGTTAGAGGAAACATAAAACTCCAAGAGCAAGCTTTAACTGACCTGACTGAACTCCACACACACAAACCTTGTCACAAGAAGTTTTTGTCTCTTTCATATACTACTACTACTATTTCTATTACTACTACTACTACCACTGCTACTACTACTACTACTAATACCACTGCTGCTACTACTACTACTACCACTGCTACTACTACTACTACTACTACTACCCACCACTAACACAACCGCTGCTAGCACTACTACCACTACTAACACCACTGCCGCTACTACCACTACTAATACCACCGCCGCTACCACCACTACTGGCATCACTAATACCACCGCCGCCACTACCACTACTACCAATCACCACCGCCGCTACCACTACCACTACCAATACCACCGCTACCGCCGCTACCACTACCACCACCCTAACAATTAACACCGCCAAGCAAATACCACTCACTACCACCCAATACCAATGCCACCACCACTAACACCGCTGCCACCGCTACCACCACTACTCAATACCACCGCTGCCACCACTACTACCACTAACACCACCGCCGCTACCACTACCACACCATCACTACCACCACCGCCACTCACCACTACCACCACTAACACCACCGCTGCCACTACCACCATTACCACTACCACCACTACCACCGCCACTAACACCACCGCTGCCACCACTACTACCACCACCGCTACTACCATAAATACCACCGCTGCTGCCACTACCACTACCACCACCACCGCCGCTGCCACCACTACCACTACACCACCAACACCACCGCCACCGCCACTACCACCAATACCACCGGCCGCCGCCGCCGCCGCCACCACCACTACCACTAACACCACCGCTACCACCACCACCACCACCACCGCCGCTACCACCACCACCACTAATACCACCGGCCGCCACCAACACCACCACTAATACCACCGCTGCCAATACAACTACCACTAATACCACCGCCGCTACTACTAATACTAACACCACTGCCAATGCCACCACCAATACCACTACCACTAACACCACCGCTGCCACTACCACTCGCCACCACTACCAATACCACCGCTGCCACTCACTACCACCAACACCACCGCTGCTTACTAATACCACTACTAACACCACCGCTGCCACTACTCACTACCACTAACACCACCGCCGCCATTACCACTACTCACCGCCACCACTACCACCATCACCACCGCCGCATTACTACTACCACTACCAATACCACCGCCGCTACCACTCACTAACACCACTGCCACTGCCACTACCACCACTACCACTACCCAATCGCCGCACATTACCACCACCACCACCGCTACCACCATTACTCACCACTAACACCACCGCTGCCACTACCACCACCACCACTAACACCACCGCCGCTGCCACTACCACTACCACCACCAATAACCACCGCCACCACCACCAACACCGGCCACCACCACCACCACCACCACCACCACCGCCGCTACCACCACTACCGCCGCCACTAACACCACCGTCAGTTACGACTACCACTACCACACAAACACCACCGGTGCCACTACCACCGCCATCACCACCGCCGCTACCATCATTACCACTAATACCACCGCCACCGCTACTCACTACCACCACTAATCCCACCGCCGCCGCCGCCGCCACCACTACCACCACCACCAACACCACCGTCACCACCACCACCACCACCACCACCACCACCGCCGCCAGCACCACCACCACCACCAACACCACCGCTGCCACCACCACCACCACCACCCACCGCTGCCACCACCACCACCACCACCACCACCACCACCACCAATCAACCACCGCCGCCACCACCACCACCACCACAACACCAATCGCCACCGCCGCCACCACCACCACCAATCCCCACCACCGCCGCCACCACTACCACTACCATCACCACCACCAACGCCACTCACTCACTAACACTCCACCGCCGCCACCGCCACCACCACTCACCACCACCACCGCTGCCACCACTACCACCACCACCAATTAACACCACCGCCGCTACCACTACTCACCACTACCACCACCGCCACTACCACTAACACCACCCTCCGCTGCCACCACCACCACACTACCACCACCACCGCCACCACACCACCGCCGCCACCACCACCACCACCACCGCCACCACCATAAACACCACCGCTGCCACTACCACCACCAATACCACTGCCGCTGCCGCCACCACTACCACCACCACCATTAACACCACCGCCACTGCCATCACTACCACCACCACCACCACCACCACCGCTGCCGCCGCTACCACTACCACTCACTCAACACCACTCCTGCTACTACTACTACCACTACCACTGCTGCCACCACCACTAACACCACCGCTGCCACTACTCACTACTACCAATACCACCACATGCCACTACTACTATCACCACTGCCACTACTACTACCATCACCACCAATCGCCAAGTACCACTACCATCACCAATTGCCACTACCAATAATAATAATAATACCACCGCTACCACTACTACCATCACTAACACCACTGCCACCACCAGTTCCATTGAATAAATAACATCACCACACCATCATCACTATCACCACCGCTACCAATTACCAATAATACCGACTCGCCACTACTAATACCACTACCAACACCATCGCTACACGTTGCCACCACTACTACTAATTCCACCGCCGCCGCTGCCACCACTACTACTACCACCAATAACCACCGCTACCACCACCACCACCACTACTACCACCAACAACGACCGCCGCCAGTACCACTACCACCACCACCACCACCGCCGCTACCACTCCACCAACACCACCGCTGCCACCACTACCACCACCACCGCCATCACCACCGCTGCCATCACCACTACCACCACCGCTGCCACCACTATCACTACCATCACCACCGCCACCGCCTGCCACCACCACCACCACTCAATACCAATCACAATACCATCACCACACCAACGCCACTACCACTCAACATCACCGCTGCCACCAAGCACCGCCACTACCACCACCACCACCGCTACCACCACCACCACCACTAACAACCACCGCCACCACCACCACCACCAACACCACCGCCGCCACCACCACCACCACCACCACCGCCACCAACAACCACCGCCGCTACCACCACCACCACCACCGCCACCACCATAAACACCACCGCCGCCACCACTCACCACTAATACCACCGCCGCCGCTACCGCTACCACCACCACCACCAACACCACCGCCACCGCTACTCACCACCACCAATACCACCGCCGCTGCCGCCACCACCATCACCACTACTCACCGCCGCCGCTGCCACTACTACCACCAATTGCCACTACTAATACTACTACCACCACCGCTGCCACTACTACCACACCACCGCCGCTACCACTACCACCACTAACACCACCGCCGCTGCCATCACCACTAATACCACCGCTACCACCACTACCACCATCACTACCACCACCACCGCCGCTACCACCACTAATACCACCGCTACCACCATTAATACCAACACCAACGCTACCACCACCAATATCACCGCTTCCCACCGCCACTACCACCACTACTACCACCACCGCTGCCACTACCACTACTAACACCACCGCTGCCACTACCACCACCACTAATAACACCGCTGCTGCCACCACCACCAACACCACCGCCACCACCATCACTACCACTACTACCACCACCACCACCACGCTACCACCACTATCACCACTGCTGCCAGTACCACTACCACTACCACACCACCGCCGCCACCACACCACCAATACCACCGCTGCTCACCACCACCACTACCACCACCGCTGCCACTAATACCACCACCAACACCACCGCCGCTACCACTACCACCACCACCAACACCACCGCCACCGCTACTTCACCACCACCAACAACACCACCGCCGCCACCACTACCACCATCAACACCACCACCAATGCCACGCCACCACCACATCACCGCTGCCACCGCTACTACTACTCACCACACACCACCGCTACTACTACCAACACGGCACCAAACTGGGCCGCCACCACTACCGCCAAATCACCACTACCACCACCGCCAATGACCACCACCACCAATCACCACCGCCGCCACCACCACCATTACCACCACCACCACCACCGCCACCAACACCACCGCTGCCACCACCACCACCACCACCGCCACCACCATAAACACCACCGCCGCCGCTACCACCACCACCACCAACGCCGCCGCCACCGCCACCACCACCACCAACACCACCGCTACTGCCACCACCACCACCACCACCACCGCCGCCGCCACCACCACCACTACCACCAACCACCGCCACCACCACCACCACCACCACCACCGCCACCACTACCACCACCACCACCACCGCCGCTGCCACCACCACCACCACCAACACCACCGCCACCACCACCACTACCACCACCACCACCACCGCCACCACCATTACCACCACCACCGCCACCGCCACCACTACCACTACGCCACCACCAACACCACCGCCGCTACCACCACCGCTACTACCACTACCACCACCGCCGCTACCACTACCACTAACACCACCGCCGTTACCACTACTACTCACCACCACCGCCGCTACCACCACCACCACCACCACCACCGCCGCCATTACCACCACCACCGCCAATACCACCACCATTACCACCACTACCACTACCACCACCACTTCTGCTGCTACTACTACTACTAATACCACTGCTACTGCTACTACTACTACTACTACTAATACCACTGCTGCTACTATTACTACTAATACCACTGCTACTACTACTACTACTAATATCACTGCTGCTACTAGTACCACCCACTACGTATCACCACCTGCTAAGCCAACACTACTACTATCACCATCGTCACCACACATCACCACCGTCAACAGTTACCACAACACGCCACACCACCGTCACTACCATCACTTTACTGCTGTTTTAATAAAACAACAAAGCCGTCACTAATCACCAACATCATCACACAACACCACCGGTGCCACTACCACCGCTAATCCTTCACCACTGCTGCCACGACTGCCACTTTCACTAACAACTCACCGCCACTACCACTACTACTAATTCCACTGCTGCTGCCAATACCACTACTTCACTACCAATACCACTGCTACTACTACTACCAATACTAATACCACCGCTGCTAGTACTACTACCACCACTAATACCACCGCCGCCACTACTACTAACACCACCGCCGCTACTTCTACCACTACTACCATTACTAACACCAATTGCCGCCACTACCACTACTACCACAATACCACCGCTACCGCTGCTACCACTACTACTAATCTTAACAATTAATTGCCACCACTACCACCACTAATACCAATACCAATGCTACCACTACCATCACCGCCGCCACCGCCACTACCACTACCACACAACACCGCTGCCACCACCACCACCACCACCACCACTACCACCACCACCGCTGCCACCACCACCACCGCTGCCACCACCGCCACCACCACTAACACCACCGCCGCACCACCACCACACCACCACCACCACCGCTACCAACACCACCGCCGCTACCACCACCACCACTATAAACACCACCGCCGCCGCCAATACCACTACCATCACCAGACCGCTGGTGCCACCACCACCACCACTACCACCATTACCACCACCGTGGCCACCAAGCACCACCACCACTAATACCACCGCCGCTCGCCGCTACCACTACTACTACTCATCACCACTCACACCACTACTACCACCACCACCGCTGCCACTACTACTACACCACCACCGCTGCCACTACTACTACTACCAACACCACCGCTGCTACTACTACCAATACCAATTGCCACCACTAATACTACCACCACCACCGCCGCTACCATCATCATCACCACTGCTACCACTACTATCAATACCAATACCACCGCTTACTACCACCACCAATACCAATACCACCGCTACCACTAGTCCTAATAACAATAACATCACCGCTACCACCACTCACCACCAATACCACCGCTACCACTAATACCACCACCGCTACTACCACTACCACCACCACCGCCACTGCCGCTACCACTCACCACTAACCCCAATCGCCGCTGCCGCTACCATCACTAAATACTACCAATACCAATTGCCACTACCATCACTACCATCATCACCCCACCGCCGCCAGTCACTCACTACCACCATCACCACCGCTGGCCACCACTCCCACTAACACCACCGCCGCCACCACTACTACCACCACTACCAATCACCACCGCCGCTACCATCACCACTACCAACGACCGCCGCCACTACCACTACCACCACCACCACCGCTACCTGCCACCACCACTACCACTAACACCACCGCCGCTACCACCACCATCACCAATGCCACCACCACTAACATCACCGCTGCCACCGCCACTCACCACTACCACTACCAACACCGCTGCTACTACTACCACCAGTACCCACACCA
>NC_091309.1:10295336-10305336 GCF_038502225.1 Cherax quadricarinatus
GTGAGTGAATCTATATACGGTGGGGAAAAAGTCTACACACGATGTGGGCTATACATGGTGTGGGCTACACATGTTTTGGGCTACACATGGTATGGGCTACACATGGTCTGGGTTACACATGGTATGGGCTACACATGGTGTGGGCTACACATGTTTTGGGCTACACATGGTATGGGCTACACATGGTCTGGGTTACACATGGTATGGGCTACACATGGTGTGGGCTACACATGGTCTGGGTTGCACATGGTATGGGCTACACATGGTGTGGGCTACACAGGGTATGGGCTACACATGGTGTGGGCTACACATGATGTGAGCTACACATGATGTGGGCTTCACATGGTGTGAGCTACACATGGTGTGGGCTACACATGGTTTGCGCTACACATGGTGTGGGCTACACATGGTTTGGGCTACACATGGTATGGGCTACACATGGTGTGGGCTACACATAGCATGGGCTACACATGGTATGGGCTACACATGGTATGGGCTACACATGGTGTGGGCTACACATGGTGTGGGCTACACATGGTATGGGCTACACATGGTATGGACTACACATGGTGTGGGCTACACATGGTATGGGCTACACATGGTGTGGGCTACACATGGTGTGGGCTACACATGGTATGGGCTACACACGGTATGGGCTATACATGGTATGGGCTATACATGGTATGGGCTACACATGGTATGGGCTATACATGGTATGGGCTACACACGGTATGGGCTATACATGGTATGGGCTACACATGGTGTGGGCTACACATAGTATGGGCTACACATGGTATGGGCTACACATGGTATGGGCTACACACGGTATGGGCTATACATGGTGTGGGCTACACATGGTATGGGCTACACATGGTATGGACTACACATGGTGTGGGCTACACATGGTATGGGCTACACATGGTGTGGACTACACATAGTATGGGCTACACATGGTATGGGCTACACATGGTATGGACTACACATGGTATGGGCTACACATGGTATGGGCTACACATGGTATGGGCTACACATGGTATGGACTACACATGGTATGGGCTACACATGGTATGGGCTACACATGGTATGGGCTACACATGGTATGGGCTACACATGGTATGGACTACACATGGTATGGGCTACACATGGTATGGGCTACATATGGTATGGGCTACACATGGTATGGACTACACATGGTATGGGCTACACAGGGTATGGGCTACACATGCTATGGGCTACACATGGTATGGGCTACACAGGGTATGGGCTACACATGGTATGGGCTACACATGGTATGGGCTACACATGGTATGGGCTACACATGGTGTGGGCTACACATGGTATGGGCTACACATGGTATGGGATACACATGGTATGGGCTACACATGGTGTGGGCTACACATGGTGTGGGCTACACATAGTATGGGCTACACATGGTATGGGCTACACATGGTATGGACTACACATGGTATGGGCTACACATGCATGTGGAGGGTGGGGGTATACATGAAGGAAGGAGCTGGTCAACGTAATAGTACTGGTGAGCATCGGCTGGGTTCATGGTATCGGTATCGGTGAAACAGTGGCCGATACCAGATGGCGTTTTACTTCCAGGTTTAACAAAACCGCAAATTATTCAGACTTTTATTTTCGTAGTTGATATCTGATTGTCTTCACCGAATTACTAAATAAGCAAATACATTCAGAAATTGTTTGTTCTTCTCAGTGTATAAGTAATGATACTTTTGTCTCTGAGAAATTAACCTTCCAGTGTTATACATCTAATATACATTATGCAATGAACATTCTCTTATGTATTCAATACAGTTAACATCATTGTAAGATAAAAAAATAAGTATAGAAGGTCGGGGGCGGGTAGGGGTACAAATCCAAAACATGCAGCGCACCCAAAATACACAGCCACAACTTGCCCACAATACTAAATACACAGGCCCACAACATGTATAACACCTCCACAACATTCTCAACACGATCATGATGCTCTTAGCACACCCACCACATACACTCAATCAGCTCACAACACTCTCAGCACACCCACAGCAGACTCACAACATTCTCAGCACACCCACAGCAGACTCACAACATTCTCAGCACACCCACAGCAGACTCACAACATTCTCAGTACACCCACAGCAGACTCACAACATTCTCAGCACACACACAGCAGACTCACAACATTCTCAGCACACCTACAGCAGACTCACAACATTCTCAGCACACCCACAGCAGACTCACAACATTCTCAGCACACCCACGGCAGACTCACAACATTCTCAGCACACACACAGCAGACTCACAACATTCTCAGCACATCCAGAGCAGACTCACAACATTCTCAGCACATCCACAGCAGACTCACAACACTCTCAGCACACCCACAGCAGACTCACAACACTCTCAGCACACCCACAGCAGACTCACAACATTCTCAGCACATCCAGAGCAGACTCACAACATTCTCAGCACATCTACAGCAGACTCACAACACTCTCAGCACACCCACAGCAGACTCACAACATTCTCAGCACATCCAGAGCAGACTCACAACATTCTCAGCACACCCACAGCAGACTCACAACACTCTCAGCACACCCACAGCAGACTCACAACATTCTCAGCACATCCAGAGCAGACTCACAACATTCTCAGCACACCCACAGCAGACTCACAACATTCTCAGCACACCCACAGCAGACTCACAACACTCTCAGCACACCCACAGCAGACTCACAACATTCTCAGCACACCCATAGCAGACTCACAACACACCCACAAGAGATTCACAACACATTCAGCGCACCCACAGCAGCCTCACAACACACTCAGCAGCCTCACAACACACTCAGCAGCCTCACAACACACCCAGGTAATTCCAGGTATCAGAGGTAATGGTGAGTGAAAACTTTCTATACAGAGATGAAGTTTGTAGACGAGCACACGTAATGATGGGGAGGAGTGGCTGGCAGGAGGAAGGGAAGAGAAGGGAGGAGGGAAAGGGAAGAGAGGAGGGGAAGGGAAGGAGAACGGGCAGGAGGAACTAGGAGAGAAGAAAGGGTAGGAGGAATGAGGAGAGGAGAAATGAGTAACGAGGAGAGGCGAAAGGAAATGAGAAACGAGAAGAGAAAGGGAGTGGAAAGGAGAAAGGGAAAGAGGAACTAAGAGAGGAGAAAGGGAAGGAGAAACAAAGAGAAGAAAGGGAGGAAGGATCAAAAAGAGGTTGAAGGTAGGGATGAGGAACGAGAGGAGAGAGAAGAAGAAGGGGAAGGAACGAGAAGACAGGGAGGTGTAAGAGAGAGACAAAAATTAAGAGTAAGGAGGCTGGGACGAGTAAAGACGGACGAAGGGAAAAATGGAAGAATACAATGAGTACACAGGGACCGAGGACTGAGAAGTAATGAAGAGACGAGAAGAAATGGACGAATAACGGCGGAAGAAAGGAAAGGAAGCCAAGAGAAAGAGTAAGTAGGGAGCCAAGGAGGAAAAGATAAAGGTAGGCAGAGGTGGGAGAGAGAGAGAGAGAAATAAAGACCAATCCTGGATAGATCTGTCATTTCAGCAGAGCCTTCAACATAGGAGGGATGTGGGTGGCCTTACTGTTATGTACAAGGCCAATATTGTCAAAATACCACACTTGGATCCACTTCGAGGACAGCGTGAAACAAGCTTTTATGTCACAAGACGGGCAGAAAGCAGCAACTTCACTCTGGCTGTACCCTTCTCCAGAACATCATTCCATCTGAGATCATATATACCCAGGATGACTCGAGTATGGAACACATTCGTACAGCATAATGATGTCAACGAGATAAAGTCAGCTGATCAAATGAAAATGCTGGCCCACAGATGGCTCCAACTTCATCCTGTTCCCTACTTGTATGTCTCATAACAATAAAAATGCTTTCAAATTAGCTGCTGTAGGTAACAGCTCTTAGCTTGCCAATAGAGCTAGGAATCCTTAACCTGTAAATAGCTTGTCAATAAAGTTAGGGATCCTTAACCTTGTCAAACCCTGTGTAAAAAAAAGAGAGAGAGAGAGAGAGAGAGAGAGAGAGAGAGAGAGAGAGAGAGAGAGAGAGAGAGAGAGAGAGAGAGAGAGAACGACTGCAATGGAAGGTTCGACCAGGGAGGACTGGAGAAGCAAGCCAAGACAAGAAAAGCAACGAAGCAACTAACCTAAGAAATTTTACAGTGGACAGAACTTTATTATCAACCACTATCAGTGAGAAACAAAAACAAATACATACATAAATGTTACGGTTTAAATCGAGACGCACAATTCACATTTTTTTTTTTGTGGTTTGTGGTGCTGAAGGTTAAGGAAGCAAGACACGATACACCGCACGATGATGATGTGTACGGTAGGTTGAGGCAGCACCAACCTTCCGTTTCCTGACTGCTAATGCAGTGGGCTTTAAGGGTTTAACATACTGCGGCTGGCTGGGGGTTGAACCCGTGTTATTTTAGCCCGCCTCGCGGAGAGCCAGTCAAAATCCACGACGCTCTAACTACTGAGCCATCAGTCACTCTTATCACCAGCTCCACACAAACTAAAAGGACACAAGTGCAACTAATGTGACATTTTATTGTGGCAACGTTTCGCTCTCCAGGTTTATGGGTTGATAAAGCTCCTGGAGAGCAAAACGTTGCCACAATAAAATGTCACATTAGTTGCACTTGTGTCCTTTTACTTTACATATTGTCGGTAATTCTACCAACTTTATTACAACTCCACACCAAGCCATACCTATCACCAACACCACACAAAACCATACCTATCACCAACACCACACAAAACCATACCTATCACCAACACCACACAAAGCCATACCTATCACCAACACCACACAAAACCATACCTATCACCAACACCACACAAAGCCATACCTATCACCAACACCACACAAAACCATGCCTATCACCAACACCACACAAAACCATACCTATCACCAACACCACACAAAGCCATACCTATCACCAACACCACACAAAGCCATACCTATCACCAACACCACACAAAGCCATACCTATCACCAACACCACACAAAGCCATACCTATCACCAACACCACACAAAACCATGCCTATCACCAACACCACACAAAACCATACCTATCACCAACACCACACAAAGCCATACCTATCACCAACACCACACAAAACCATGCCTATCACCAACACCACACAAAACCATACCTATCACCAACACCACACAAAGCCATACCTATCACCAACACCACACAAAACCATACCTATCACCAACACCACACAAAACCATACCTATCACCAACACCACACAAAGCCATACCTATCACCAACTCCACACAAAGCCATGCCTATCACCAACACCACACAAAGCCATGCCTATCACCAACACCACACAAAGCCATGCCTATCACCAACACCACACAAAGCCATGCCTATCACCAACACCACACAAAGCCATACCTATCACCACCACCACACAAAGCCATACCTATCACCAACACCACACAAAGCCATGCCTATCACCAACACCACACAAAGCCATACCTATCACCACCACCACACAAAGCCCTACCTATCACCAACACCACACAAAGTCATGCCTATCACCAACTCAATATAAAGTCATGCCTATCATCAACACCACACAAAGTCATGCCTATCACCAACTCAATATAGTCATGCCTATCACCAACACCACACAAAACCATACCTATCACCAACACCACACAAAACCATGCCTATCACCAACACAACACAAAACTATGCCTATCACCAACACCACACAAAGCCATACCTATCACCAACACCACACAAAACCATACCTATCACCAACACCACACAAAGCCATACCTATCACCAACACCACACAAAGTCATGCCTATTACCAACTCAATATAAAGTCATGCCGATCACCAACTCAATATAAAGTCATGCCTATCACCAACACCACACAAAGCCATACCTATCACCAACACCACACAAAACCATACCTATCACCAACACCACACAAAACCATACCTATCACCAACACCACACAAAGCCATACCCATCACCAACACCACACAAAACCATGCCTATCACCAACACCACACAAAACCATGCCTATCACCAACACCACACAAAACCATGCCTATCACCAACACCACACAAAACCATACCTATCACCAACACCACACAAAGCCATACCTATCACCAACACCACACAAAACCATGCCTATCACCAACACCACACAAAACCATGCCTATCACCAACACCACACAAAGCCATACCTATCACCAACACCACACAAAGTCATGCCTATCACCAACTCAATATAAAGTCATGCCTATCACCAACACCACACAAAGTCATGCCTATCACCAACTCAATATAAAGTCATGCCTATCACCAACACCACACAAAGCCATACCTATCACCAACACCACACAAAACCATGCCTATCACCAACACCACACAAAACCATACCTATCACCAACACCACACAAAGCCATACCTATCACCAACACCACACAAAACCATGCCTATCACCAACACCACACAAAACCATGCCTATCACCAACACCACACAAAACCATACCTATCACCAATACCACACAAAGCCATACCTATCACCAACTCCACACAAAGCCATACCTATCACCAACTCCACACAAAGCCATACCTATCACCAACTCCACATAAAGCCATACCTATCACCAACTCCACACAAAGCCATACCTATCACCAACACCACACAAAGCCATACCTATCACCAACACCACACAAAGCCATACCTATCACCAACACCACACAAAACCATGCCTATCACCAACACCACACAAAACCATACCTATCACCAACACCACACAAAGCCATACCTATCACCAACACCACACAAAGCCATACCTATCACCAACACCACACAAAGCCATACCTATCACCAACACCACACAAAACCATACCTATCACCAACTCCACACAAAGCCATACCTATCACCAACACCACACAAAGCCATACCTATCACCAACACCACACAAAGCCATACCTATCACCAACACCACACAAAGCCATACCTATCACCAACACCACACAAAGCCATACCTATCACCAACACCACACAAAGCCATACCTATCACCAACACCACACAAAGCCATACCTATCACCAACACCACACAAAGCCATACCTATCACCAACTCCACATAAAGCCATGCCTATCACGTCTCCTAAAGCCTCGTGTCTCCCTCACTTCCCCAGTTTAAAAATAGTCATATATTTTTTTCTTTCGCTAGAGTTGCATAATTGATTTTCGTCCTCTGGGAAGGTCTGGAAAGCGCTATAAGAGTTTTCAACGTGGCGAGGTCTGGAACGCGAAATAAGGTCTGGAAAGCGAAATAAGGTCTGGAAAGCGAAATAAGGTCTGGAAGGCGAAATAAGGTCTGGAACGCGAAATAAGGTCTGAAAAGCGAAATAAGGTCTGGAAAGCGAAATAAGGTCTGGAAAGCGAAATAAGGTCTGGAATGCGAAATAAGATCTGGAACGCTTTATAAGGCCTGGAACACTTTATAAGGCCCGTGTGGAACGCGTTATAAGGGTTTGAAACACTTTATAAGGGTCAGGAATGCAATATATGGTTTCAGAACGCGTTATAATTCTCTTGAACGCGTTATAATGGTCTGGAACGTGTTATAAGCGTCTAAAGCGCACTATGAAGCTCTTAAACACGTTTTAAGAAGATGGAATGCATTATAAGGGTCTAGAACATTTTATAAAGGTTTAGAACGCGTTTTAAGACTCTGAAAAGCGTTATAAAGATCTGGAACCCGTAATAAGGGTCTGGAACCCGTTATAGGGGTCTGGAACACATTAAATGAATCTGGAACGCGTTATAAGGTTCTGGAATGCGTTATATGGGTCTGGAACGCGTTGTAAGGTTCTGGAATGCGTTATATGGGTCTGGAACGCGTTGTAAGGTTCTGGAATGCGTTATATGGGTCTGGAACGCGTTATAAGGTCTGGAAAGACAAAGAACCACAACAACGACACAGAGCTGTCTTTAGCGTGAACTGTATTTAACATAAGCTGTATTTAACGTAATTTTTTCAACTCAAGTTCTGTAAACTGAGAGCCTAGTTATGTGTGATAAAAAAAATTATTAACCAATTTTTCTAGCTGAATCTGGACTATAAAGAACATTTTCTAGATGAATCTGGGCTATAAATAACATTTTCTAGATGAATCTGGACTATAAAGAACATTTTCTAGATGAATCTGGGCTATAAATAACATTTTCTAGATGAATCTGGACTATAAAGAACATTTTCTAGATGAATCTGGGCTATAAATAACATTTTCCAGATGAATCTGGACTATAAAGAACATTTTCTAGATGAATCTGGGCTATAAATAACATTTTCTAGATGAATCTGGACTATAAAGAACATTTTCTAGATGAATCTGGGCTATAAATAACATTTTCTAGATGAATCTGGACTATAAAGAACATTTTCTAGATGAATCTGGACTATAAAGAACATTTTCTAGATGAATCTGGGCTATAAATAACATTTTCTAGATGAATCTGGACTATAAAGAACATTTTCTAGATGAATCTGGGCTATAAATAACATTTTCTAGATGAATCTGGACTATAAAGAACATTTTCTAGATGAATCTGGGCTATAAATAACATTTTCTAGATGAATCTGGACTATAAAGAACATTTTCTAGATGAATCTGGACTATAAAGAACATTTTCTAGATGAATCTGGGCTATAAATAACATTTTCTAGATGAATCTGGGCTATAAAGAACATTTTCTAGATGAATCTGGACTTTAAAGAACATTTTCCAGATGAGTCTATCCTATGAAGAACGTTTTCTAGCAAATGAAGAACATTTCCAGCTAAATCTAGCCACTGAAGAACATTTCCAGCTAAATCTAGCCGCTGAAGAACATTTCCAGCTAAATCTAGCCACTGAAGAACATTTCCAGCTAAATCTAGCCACTGAAGAACATTTCCAGCTAAATCTAGCCGCTGAAGAACATTTGAGAAAATTTTCTACGTTTCGTTCAGAGAGAGAGAAAGAGAAACATCAATTTTATCTTTTATGTTTTTTGTTAGATAAATTAATTTTCACCCATATACCGATACGATTATTTTCAATCATTGCAAGTGCAACGTATCGCTCGGTAGCGCAACCTCAAGTCATTTTATCGTATTTCACGGAAAAAAATGCAATAGCTACGGTGGCAAGTGCATCTATTTCGTATTTCACGAAGTAATTTAGTAGCGCTGGTGGGTGCAATCTGCACCAGCTTGGCTGGGTAGTACAGCACAGCAGTGGCGCTCCTGCAAGATTGCTTCTGCACAAGAGATCAATCACTGCCAGATCTGGGCGGCGTCTTCATGGATTTCCATACACAGGTTACCGCTGCTATCACTCGCATCTTGGGGCTCCACCAGTTCCAAACACTGGCTACCTCTGCTACCACTCACAGCCAGAGGCTCAAGCAATTCCAAACACACGCTACCTCTGCTACCACTCAAATTCAGGAGTTCTTCCAGTTCCAAACACATACTACCTCTGCTACCACTCGCAGCCAGAGGCTCTAGCAGTTCCAAACACACGCTACCTCTGCTACCACTCGCATCCAGGGGCTCCACCAGTTCCAAACACACGCTACCTCTGCTACCACTCGCAGCCAGAGGCTCTAGCAGTTCCAATCACACGCTACTTCTGCTACCACTCGCAGCCAGAGGCTCTAGCAGTTCCAAACACACGCTACCTCTGCTACCACTCGCATCCAGGGGCTCCACCAGTTCCAAACACACGCTACTTCTGCTACCACTCGCATCTAGGGGCTCCTCCAGTTCCAAACACACACTACCTCTGCTACCACTCGCATTCAGATGCTCCATGAATTCCAAACACACGCTACCTCTATCACACATCCAGGGGCTCCACCAGTTCCAAACACACACTACCTCTTCTATCATTCACTTCCAGGGGTTCC
>NC_091309.1:10310336-10347836 GCF_038502225.1 Cherax quadricarinatus
TTGTGTGTGTAGTACTGCACTGAACGTTGCTTGTGTGTGTGTAGTACTGCACTGAACGTTGCTTGTGTGTGTAGTACTGCACTGAACGTTGCTTGTGTGTGTAGTACTGCACTGAACGTTGCTTGTGTGTGTAGTACTGCACTGAACGTTGCTTGTGTGTGTAGTACTGCACTGAACGTTGCTCGTGTGTGTAGTACTGCACTGAACGTTGCTTGTGTGTGTAGTACTGCACTGAACGTTGCTGCACTGAACGTTGTGTGTGTGTAGTACTGCACTGAACGTTGCTTGTGTGTGTAGTACTGCACTGAACGTTGCTTGTGTGTGTAGTACTGCACTGAACGTTGCTTGTGTGTGTAGTACTGCACTGAACGTTGCTTGTGTGTGTAGTACTGCACTGAACGTTGCTTGTGTGTGTAGTACTGCACTGAACGTTGTTTGTGTGTGTAGTACTGCACTGAACGTTGCTTGTGTGTGTAGTACTGCACTGAACGTTGCTTGTGTGTGTAGTACTGCACTGAACGTTGTTTGTGTGTGTAGTACTGCACTGAACGTTGTTTGTGTGTAGTACTGCACTGAACGTTGCTTGTGTGTGTAGTACTGCACTGAACGTTGCTTGTGTGTGTACTGCACTGAACGTTGCTCGTGTGTGTAGTACTGCACTGAACGTTGCTTGTGTGTGTAGTAGTACTGCACTGAACGTTGCTTGTGTGTGTAGTACTGCACTGAACGTTGCTTGTGTGTGTAGTACTGCACTGAACGTTGCTTGTGTGTGTAGTACTGCACTGAACGTTGTTTGTGTGTGTAGTACTGCACTGAACGTTGCTTGTGTGTGTAGTACTGCACTGAACGTTGCTTGTGTGTGTAGTACTGCACTGAACGTTGTTTGTATGTGTAGTACTGAACTGAACGTTGTTTGTGTGTGTAGTACTGCACTGAACGTTGCTCGTGTGTGTAGTACTGCACTGAACGTTGCTTGTGTGTGTAGTACTGCACTGAACGTTGCTAGTGTGTGTTGTACTGCACTGAACGTTGCTTGTGTGTGTAGTACTGCACTGAACGTTGCTTGTGTGTGTAGTACTGCACTGAGCGTTGCTTGTGTGTGTAGTACTGCACTGAACGTTGCTTGTGTGTGTGTGTAGTACTGCACTGAACGTTGCTTGTGTGTGTAGTACTGCACTGAACGTTTCTGTTGTGTGTAGTACTGCACTGAACGTTGCTTGTGTGTGTAGTACTGCACTGAACGTTGCTTGTGTGTGTAGTACTGCACTGAACGTTGCTTGTGTGTGTAGTACTGCACTGAACGTTGCTTGTGTGTGTAGTACTGCACTGAACGTTGCTTGTGTGTGTAGTACTGCACTGAACGTTGCTCGTGTGTGTAGTACTGCACTGAACGTTGCTTGTGTGTGTAGTACTGCACTGAACGTTGCTCGTGTGTGTAGTACTGCACTGAACGTTGCTTGTGTGTGTAGTACTGCACTGAACGTTGCTTGTGTGTGTACTGCACTGAACTGCACTGAACGTTGCTTGTGTGTGTAGTACTGCACTGAACGTTGCTTGTGTGTGTAGTACTGCACTGAACGTTGCTGTGTAGTACTGCACTGAACGTTGCTTGTGTGTGTAGTACTGCACTGAACGTTGCTTGTGTGTGTGTAGTACTGCACTGAACGTTGCTTGTGTGTGTAGTACTGCACTGAACGTTGCTTGTGTGTGTAGTACTGCACTGAACGTTGCTTGTGTGTGTAGTACTGCACTGAACGTTGCTTGTGTGTGTAGTACTGCACTGAACGTTGCTTGTGTGTGTAGTACTGCACTGAACGTTGCTTGTGTGTGTAGTACTGCACTGAACGTTGATTGTGTGTGTAGTACTGCACTGAACGTTGCTTGTGTGTGTAGTACTGCACTGAACGTTGCTTGTGTGTGTAGTACTGCACTGAACGTTGCTTGTGTGTGTAGTACTGCACTGAACGTTGTTTGTGTGTGTAGTACTGCACTGAACGTTGCTTGTGTGTGTAGTACTGCACTGAACGTTGTGTGTGTAGTACTGCACTGAACGTTGCTTGTGTGTGTAGTACTGCACTGAACGTTGCTTGTGTGTGTAGTACTGCACTGAACGTTGCTCGTGTGTGTAGTACTGCACTGAACGTTGCTTGTGTGTGTAGTACTGCACTGAACGTTGCTTGTGTGTGTAGTACTGCACTGAACGTTGCTTGTGTGTGTAGTACTGCACTGAACGTTGCTTGTGTGTGTAGTACTGCACTGAACGTTGCTTGTGTGTGTAGTACTGCACTGAAAGTTGCTTGTGTGTGTAGTACTGGAGTGAACGTTGATTGTGTGTGTAGTACTGCACTGAACGTTGCTAGTGTGTGTAGTACTGCACTGAACGTTGCTTGTGTGTGTAGTACTGCACTGAACGTTGCTTGTGTGTGTAGTACTGCACTGAACGTTGCTTGTGTGTGTAGTACTGCACTGAACGTTGCTTGTGTGTGTAGTACTGCACTGAACGTTGCTTGTGTGTGTAGTACTGCACTGAACGTTGCTTGTGTGTGTAGTACTGCACTGAACGTTGCTTGTGTGTGTAGTACTGCACTGAACGTTGCTTGTGTGTGTAGTACTGCACTGAACGTTGCTTGTGTGTGTAGTACTGCACTGAACGTTGCTTGTGTGTGTAGTACTGCACTGAACGTTGCTTGTGTGTGTAGTACTGCACTGAACGTTGTTTGTGTGTAGTACTGCACTGAACGTTGTTTGTGTGTGTAGTACTGCACTGAACGTTGCTTGTGTGTGTAGTACTGCACTGAACGTTGCTTGTGTGTGTAGTACTGCACTGAACGTTGCTTGTGTGTGTAGTACTGCACTGAACGTTGCTTGTGTGTGTAGTACTGCACTGAACGTTGCTTGTGTGTGTAGTACTGCACTGAACGTTGCTTGTGTGTGTAGTACTGCACTGAACGTTGCTTGTGTGTGTAGTACTGCACTGAACGTTGCTTGTGTGTGTAGTACTGCACTGAACGTTGCTTGTGTGTGTAGTACTGCACTGAACGTTGCTTGTGTGTGTAGTACTGCACTGAACGTTGCTTGTGTGTGTAGTACTGAACTGAACGTTGTGTGTAGTACTGCACTGAACGTTGCTTGTGTGTGTAGTACTGCACTGAACGTTGCTTGTGTGTGTAGTACTGCACTGAACGTTGCTTGTGTGTGTAGTACTGCACTGAACGTTGCTTGTGTGTGTAGTACTGCACTGAACGTTGCTTGTGTGTGTAGTACTGCACTGAACGTTGCTTTGTGTGTGTAGTACTGCACTGAACGTTGCTTGTGTGTGTAGTACTGCACTGAACGTTGCTTGTGTGTGTAGTACTGCACTGAACGTTGCTTGTGTGTGTAGTACTGCACTGAACGTTGCTTGTGTGTGTAGTACTGCACTGAACGTTGCTTGAACGTTGTGTGTGTGTAGTACTGCACTGAACGTTGCTTGTGTGTGTAGTACTGCACTGAACGTTGCTTGTGTGTGTAGTACTGCACTGAACGTTGCTTGTGTGTGTAGTACTGCACTGAACGTTGCTTGTGTGTGTAGTACTGCACTGAACGTTGCTTGTGTGTGTAGTACTGCACTGAACGTTGCTTGTGTGTGTAGTACTGCACTGAACGTTGCTTGTGTGTGTAGTACTGCACTGAACGTTGCTTGTGTGTGTAGTACTGCACTGAACGTTGCTTGTGTGTGTAGTACTGCACTGAACGTTGCTTGTGTGTGTAGTACTGCACTGAACGTTGCTTGTGTGTGTAGTACTGCACTGAACGTTGCTTGTGTGTGTAGTACTGCACTGAACGTTGCTTGTGTGTGTAGTACTGCACTGAACGTTGCTTATGTGTGTAGTACTGCGTTGCTTGTGTGTGTAGTACTGCACTGAACGTTGCTTGTGTGTGTAGTACTGCACTGAACGTTGCTTGTGTGTGTAGTACTGCACTGAACGTTGCTTGTGTGTGTAGTACTGCACTGAACGTTGCTTGTGTGTGTAGTACTGCACTGAACGTTGCTTGTGTGTGTAGTACTGCACTGAACGTTGCTTGTGTGTGTAGTACTGCACTGAACGTTGCTTGTGTGTGTAGTACTGCACTGAACGTTGCTTGTGTGTGTAGTACTGCACTGAACGTTGCTTGAACGTTGCTGTGTGTGTAGTACTGCACTGAACGTTGCTTGTGTGTGTAGTACTGCACTGAACGTTGCTTGTGTGTGTACTGCACTGAACGTTGCTTGTGTGTGTAGTACTGCACTGAACGTTGCTTGTGTGTGTAGTACTGCACTGAACGTTGCTTGTGTGTGTAGTACTGCACTGAACGTTGCTGCACTGAACGTTGTGTGTAGTACTGCACTGAACGTTGCTTGTGTGTGTAGTACTGCACTGAACGTTGCTTGTGTGTGTACTACTGCACTGAACGTTGCTTGTGTGTGTGTACTGCACTGAACGTTGCTTGTGTGTGTAGTACTGCACTGAACGTTGCTTGTGTGTGTGTAGTACTGCTGCACTGAACGTTGCTTGTGTGTGTAGTACTGCACTGAACGTTGCTTGTGTGTGTAGTACTGCACTGAACGTTGCTAGTGTGTGTAGTACTGCACTGAACGTTGCTTGTGTGTGTAGTACTGCACTGAACGTTGCTTGTGTGTGTAGTACTGCACTGAACGTTGCTTGTGTGTGTAGTACTGCACTGAACGTTGCTTGTGTGTGTAGTACTGCACTGAACGTTGCTTGTGTGTGTAGTACTGCACTGAACGTTGCTTGTGTGTGTAGTACTGCACTGAACGTTGCTTGTGTGTGTAGTACTGCACTGAACGTTGTAGTACTGCACTGAACTTGTGTGTGTAGTACTGCACTGAACGTTGCTTGTGTGTGTAGTACTGCACTGAACGTTGCTTGTGTGTGTAGTACTGCACTGAACGTTGCTTGTGTGTGTAGTACTGCACTGAACGTTGCTTGTATGTGTAGTACTGAACTGAACGTTGCTTGTATGTGTAGTACTGCACTGAACGTTGCTTGTGTGTGTAGTACTGCACTGAACGTTGCTTGTGTGTGTAGTACTGAACTGAACGTTGTTTGTGTGTGTAGTACTGCACAACGTTGCTTGTGTGTGTAGTACTGCACTGAACGTTGCTTGTGTGTGTAGTACTGCACTGAACGTTGCTTGTGTGTGTAGTACTGCTGCACTGAACGTTGCTTGTGTGTGTAGTACTGCACTGAACGTTGCTTGTGTGTGTAGTACTGCACTGAACGTTGCTTGTGTGTGTAGTACTGCACTGAACGTTGCTTGTGTGTGTAGTACTGCACTGAACGTTGCTTGTGTGTGTAGTACTGCACTGAACGTTGCTTGTGTGTGTAGTACTGCACTGAACGTTGCTTGTGTGTGTAGTACTGCACTGAACGTTGCTTGTGTGTGTAGTACTGCACTGAACGTTGCTTGTGTGTGTAGTACTGCACTGAACGTTGCTTGTGTGTGTAGTACTGCACTGAACGTTGCTTGTGTGTGTAGTACTGCACTGAACGTTGCTTGTGTGTGTAGTACTGCACTGAACGTTGCTTGTGTGTGTAGTACTGCACTGAACGTTGCTTGTGTGTGTAGTACTGCACTGAACGTTGCTCGTGTGTGTAGTACTGCACTGAACGTTGTTTGTGTGTAGTACTGCACTGAACGTTGTTTGTGTGTGTAGTACTGCACTGAACGTTGCTCGTGTGTGTAGTACTGCACTGAACTGCAGTACTGCACTGAACGTTGCTTGTGTGTGTAGTACTGCACTGAACGTTGCTTGTGTGTGTACTGCACTGAACGTTGCTGCACTGAACGTTGTTGTGTGTGTAGTACTGCACTGAACGTTGCTTGTGTGTGTAGTACTGCACTGAACGTTGCTTGTGTGTGTAGTACTGCACTGAACGTTGCTTGTGTGTGTAGTACTGCACTGAACGTTGCTTGTGTGTGTAGTACTGCACTGAACGTTGCTTGTGTGTAGTAGTACTGCACTGAACGTTGCTTGTGTGTGTAGTACTGCACTGAACGTTGTGTGTGTAGTAGTACTGCACTGAACGTTGCTTGTGTGTGTAGTACTGCACTGAACGTTGCTTGTGTGTGTAGTACTGCACTGAACGTTGCTTGTGTGTGTAGTACTGCACTGAACGTTGCTTGTGTGTGTAGTACTGCACTGAACGTTGCTTGTGTGTGTAGTACTGCACTGAACGTTGCTGCACTGAACGTTGTGTGTGTGTAGTACTGCACTGAACGTTGCTTGTGTGTGTAGTACTGCACTGAACGTTGCTTTGTGTGTGTAGTACTGCACTGAACGTTGCTTGTGTGTGTAGTACTGCACTGAACGTTGCTTGTGTGTGTAGTACTGCACTGAACGTTGCTTGTGTGTGTAGTACTGCACTGAACGTTGCTGCACTGTGTGTGTAGTACTGCACTGAACGTTGCTTGTGTGTGTAGTACTGCACTGAACGTTGCTTGTGTGTGTAGTACTGCACTGAACGTTGCTTGTGTGTGTAGTACTGCACTGAACGTTGCTTGTGTGTGTAGTACTGCACTGAACGTTGCTTGTGTGTGTAGTACTGCACTGAACGTTGCTCGTGTGTGTAGTACTGCACTGAACGTTGTTGTGTGTGTAGTACTGCACTGAACGTTGCTTTGTGTGTAGTAGTGAACTTGCTTGTGTGTGTAGTACTGCACTGAACGTTGCTTGTGTGTGTAGTAGTACTGCAGTACTGAACGTTGCTTTGTGTGTAGTGCTGCACTGAACGTTGCTCGTGTGTGTAGTACTGCACTGAACGTTGCTTGTGTGTGTAGTACTGCACTGAACGTTGCTTGTGTGTGTAGTACTGCACTGAACGTTGCTGCACTGAACGTTGCTTGTGTGTGTAGTACTGCACTGAACGTTGCTTGTGTGTGTAGTACTGCACTGAACGTTGCTTGTGTGTGTAGTACTGCACTGAACGTTGCTTGTGTGTGTAGTACTGCACTGAACGTTGCTTGTGTGTGTAGTACTGCACTGAACGTTGCTTGTGTGTGTAGTACTGCACTGAACGTTGCTCGTGTGTGTAGTACTGCACTGAACGTTGCTTGTGTGTGTAGTACTGCACTGAACGTTGCTCGTGTGTGTAGTACTGCACTGAACGTTGCTTGTGTGTGTAGTACTGCACTGAACGTTGCTCGTGTGTGTAGTACTGCACTGAACGTTGCTTGTGTGTGTAGTACTGCACTGAACGTTGCTTGTGTGTGTAGTACTGCACTGAACGTTGCTTGTGTGTGTAGTACTGCACTGAACGTTGCTTGTGTGTGTAGTACTGCACTGAACGTTGCTTGTGTGTGTAGTACTGCACTGAACGTTGCTTGTGTGTGTAGTACTGCACTGAACGTTGTTTGTGTGTGTAGTACTGCACTGAACGTTGCTTGTGTGTGTAGTACTGCACTGAACGTTGCTTGTGTGTGTAGTACTGCACTGAACGTTGCTTGTGTGTGTAGTACTGCACTGAACGTTGCTTGTGTGTGTAGTACTGCACTGAACGTTGCTTGTGTGTGTAGTACTGCACTGAACGTTGTTTGTGTGTGTAGTACTGCACTGAACGTTGCTTGTGTGTGTAGTACTGCACTGAACGTTGCTTGTGTGTGTAGTACTGCACTGAACGTTGCTCGTGTGTGTAGTACTGCACTGAACGTACAAGTACATTCAAATTTACACAAATACATACAAATATCTACTCTATTTCCTACTGGCTAGCGAGTCTGCTCGCAGTTACAGGACAAAGGATCGAGCCTTCAGCATGTCAAGCTCAGAATGACAAGTTCAGCGCATCACAATAATAATAGTTATAATCAAAATGAAAATAATAATAATAATAATTATTATTATCATATAATATAATATGAAAATGATAATAATTATAATGATAATGATAATATAAAAACAATAACAACAATGAAAACAATATAAATAACAATAATAATAATAATAATAATAATAATAATAATAATAATAATAATAACAATAATAATAATAATAATAATAATAATAATAATAATAATAATAATAATAATAATAATAATAACAATAATGAAGAGATTAAACCAGCATATGAAGATCAAAGTAATCACTCCAGGTACAATGTAATCTCTTACAGTGTATCACACTCCAGGTACAATGTAATCTCTTACAGTGTATCACACTCCAGGTACAATGTAATCTCTTACAGTGTATCACACTCCAGGTACAATGTAATCTCTTACAGTGTATCACACTCCAGGTACAATGTAATCTCTTACAGTGTATCACACTCCAGGTACAATGTAATCTCTTACAGTGTATCACACTCCAGGTACAATGTAATCTCTTACAGTGTATCACACTCCAGGTACAATGTAATCTCTTACAGTGTATCACACTCCAGGTACAATGTAATCTCTTACAGTGTATCACACTCCAGGTACAATGTAATCTCTTACAGTGTATCACACTCCAGGTACAATGTAATCTCTTACAGTGTAATCACACTCCAGGTACAATGTAATCTCTTACAGTGTATCACACTCCAGGTACAATGTAATCTCTTACAGTGTATCACACTCCAGGTACAATGTAATCTCTTACAGTGTATCACACTCCAGGTACAATGTAATCTCTTACAGTGTATCACACTCCAGGTACAATGTAATCTCTTACAGTGTATCACACTCCAGGTACAATGTAATCTCTTACTGTGTAATCACACTCCAGGTACAATGTAATCTCTTACAGTGTATCACACTCCAGGTACAATGTAATCTCTTACAGTGTATCACACTCCAGGTACAATGTAATCTCTTACAGTGTATCACACTCCAGGTACAATGTAATCTCTTACAGTGTATCACACTCCAGGTACAATGTAATCTCTTACAGTGTATCACACTCCAGGTACAATGTAATCTCTTACAGTGTATCACACTCCAGGTACAATGTAATCTCTTACAGTGTATCACACTCCAGGTACAATGTAATCTCTTACAGTGTATCACACTCCAGGTACAATGTAATCTCTTACAGTGTAATCACACTCCAGGTACAATGTAATCTCTTACAGTGTATCACACTCCAGGTACAATGTAATCTCTTACAGTGTATCACACTCCATTTACAATGTAATCTCTTACAGTGTATCACACTCCAGGTACAATGTAATCTCTTACAGTGTATCACACTCCAGGTACAATGTAATCTCTTACAGTGAATCACACTCCAGGTACAATGTAATCTCTTACAGTGTATCACACTCCAGGTACAATGTAATCTCTTACAGTGTATCACACTCCAGGTACAATGTAATCTCTTACAGTGAATCACACTCCAGGTACAATGTAATCTCTTACAGTGTATCACACTCAAGGCACAATGTAATCTCTTACAGTGTATCACACTCCAGGTACAATGTAATCTCTTACAGTGTAATCACACTCCAGGTACAATGTAATCTCTTACAGTGTAATCACACTCCAGGTACAATGTAATCTCTTACAGTGTATCACACTCCAGGTACAATGTAATCTCTTACAGTGTAATCACACTCCAGGTACAATGTAATCTCTTACAGTGTAATCACACTCCAGGTACAATGTAATCTCTTACAGTGTATCACACTCCAGGTACAATGTAATCTCTTACAGTGTAATCACACTCCAGGTACAATGTAATCTCTTACAGTGTAGTCACACTCCAGGTACAATGTAATCTCTTACAGTGTAATCACACTCCAGGTACAATGTAATCTCTTACAGTGTATCACACTCCAGGTACAATGTAATCTCTTACAGTGTAATCACACTCCAGGTACAATGTAATCTCTTACAGTGTAATCACACTCCAGGTACAATGTAATCTCTTACAGTGTATCACACTCCAGGTACAATGTAATCTCTTACAGTGTAATCACACTCCAGGTACAATGTAATCTCTTACAGTGTAATCACACTCCAGGTACAATGTAATCTCTTACAGTGTATCACACTCCAGGTACAATGTAATCTCTTACAGTGTAATCACACTCCAGGTACAATGTAATCTCTTACAGTGTAATCACACTCCAGGTACAATGTAATCTCTTACAGTGTATCACACTCCAGGTACAATGTAATCTCTTACAGTGTATCACACTCCAGGTACAATGTAATCTCTTACAGTGTATCACACTCCAGGTACAATGTAATCTCTTACAGTGTATCACACTCCAGGTACAATGTAATCTCTTACAGTGTATCACACTCCAGGTACAATGTAATCTCTTACAGTGTAATCACACTCCAGGTACAATGTAATCTCTTACAGTGTAATCACACTCCAGGTACAATGTAATCTCTTACAGTGTAATCACACTCCAGGTACAATGTAATCTCTTACAGTGTAATCACACTCCAGGTACAATGTAATCTCTTACAGTGTATCACACTCCAGGTACAATGTAATCTCTTACAGTGTATCACACTCCAGGCACAATGTAATCTCTTACAGTGTATCACACTCCAGGTACAATGTAATCTCTTACAGTGTATCACACTCCAGGCACAATGTAATCTCTTACAGTGTATCACACTCCAGGTACAATGTAATCTCTTACAGTGTATCACACTCCAGGTACAATGTAATCCCCACATCTAATATTGGTACTCTGTTGCAAACATTTAATATTGGTATTCTGTTTGGAATATTAATGCATCTGTTTTATTCCAAACACGTAATATAAGAGGTCGTTTCCAAACACCTTATATTGGTGTTCTGTTCCAAACACCTTATATTGGTGCTCTGTTCCAAACACCTTATATTGGTGCTCTGTTCCAAACACCTTATACCGGTGTTCTGTTCTAAACACCTTATTCTGGTGTTTTGTTCCAAACACCTTATACTGGTTTTCTGTTCCAAATACCTTATACTGGTGTTCTGTTCCAAACATCTTATATTGTTCTGTTCCAAATACCTTATACTGGTGCTCTGTTCCAAACATCTTATACTGGTGTTCTGTTCCAAACACCTTATATTGGTGTTCTGTTCCAAACACCTTATATTGGTGTTCTGTTCCAAACACCTTATATTGGTGTTCTGTTCCAAACACCTTATATTGGTGTTCTGTTCCAAACACCTTATATTGGTGTTCTGTTCCAAACACCTTATACTGGTGTTCTGTTCCAAACACCTTATATTGGTGTTCTGTTCCAAACACCTTATACTGGTGTTCTGTTCCAAACACCTTATATTGTTCTGTTCCAAACACCTTATACTGGTGCTCTGTTCCAAACACCTTATATTGGTGTTCTGTTCCAAACATCTTATACTGGTGTTCTGTTCCAAACACCTTATATTGGTGTTCTGTTCCAAACACCTTATACTGGTGTTCTGTTCCAAACACCTTATACCGGTGTTCTGTTCCAAACACCTTATACTGGTGTTCTGTTCCAAACGCCTTATACTGGTGTTCTGTTCCAAACACCTTATACCGGTGTTCTGTTCCAAACACCTTATACTGGTGTTCTGTTCCAAACACCTTATACTGGTGTTCTGTTCCAAACACCTTATACCGGTGTTCTGTTCCAAACACCTTACACTGGTGTTCTGTTCCAAACACCTTATACTGGTGTTCTGTTCCAAACACCTTACACCGGTGTTCTGTTCCAAACACCTTATACTGGTGTTCTGTTCCAAACACCTTATACTGGTGTTCTGTTCCAAACACCTTATACTGGTATTCTGTTCCAAACACCTTATACCGGTTCTGTTCCAAACACCTTATACCGTTGTTCTGTTCCAAACACCTTATACTGGTGTTCTGTTCCAAACACCTTATACTGGCGTTCTGTTCCAAGCACCTTATACTGGTGTTCTGTTCCAAACACCTTATACTGGTGTTCTGTTCCAAACACCTTATACTGGTATTCTGTTCCAAACACCTTATACCGGTGTTCTGTTCCAAACACCTTATACCGGTGTTCTGTTCCAAACACCTTATACTGGTGTTCTGTTCCAAACACCTTATACTGGTGTTCTGTTCCAAACACCTTATACTGGTATTCTGTTCCAAACACCTTATACCGGTGTTCTGTTAAAAACACCTTATACTGGTGTTCTGTTCCAAACACCTTATACTGGTGTTCTGTTCCAAACACCTTATACTGGTGTTCTGTTCCAAACACCTTATACTGGTGTTCTGTTCCAAACACCTTATACTGGTGTTCTGTTCCAAACACCTTATACTGGTGTTCTGTTCCAAACACCTTATACTGGTGTTCTGTTCCAAACACCTTATACTGGTGTTCTGTTCCAAACACCTTATACTGGTGTTCTGTTCCAAACACCTTATACTGGTGTTCTGTTCCAAACACCTTATACTGGTGTTCTGTTTCAAATATATAACATTGGTGTTCATGAACAGCTGGATGTAGACTGAAAGTTTGTTCAGAAGGACAGCTAATCACATGTTGAACAGGAATATGTGTTTGGAGGCTTGTTTTGTGTGTGTCAGTGTTTGGTAGTAGTAGTAGTAGTAGTAGTAGTAGTAGTAGTAGTAGTAGTAGTAGTAGTAGTAGTAGTAGTAGTAGTAACAACAGCAGCAGCAGCAGTAGTGTTGGTGGTGGTAGTATTAGTAGTAGTAATAGTGTAGTAATATCAGTAGCAGTAATAGTAGTACTAGTAGTAGTGTGAATAGTAGTAACAGTAGTAGTAGTAGTAGTAGTAGTAGTAGTAGTAGTAGTAGTAGTAGTAGTAGTAGTAGTAGTAGTAGTAATAGTAACAGCTGCAGCAGCAGCAACAATGGAGAACACCGAACAAACCTTTACAATGATATACCATATATCATACTATATATATATATATATATATATATATATATATATATATATATATATATATATATATATATATATATATATATATATATATATATATATAAATGTCGTGCCTAATAGGTAAAATTGGTTAATTAGCAAGAACTCATTTAAAATTAAGTCCTTTCTAAAAAAATTCTCTTATACGTTTAAAGATACATTTTTTCATTTATGTTATTGTAAATATTAATAATTTTGTACTAAACGAAGCTTAGAAAATTACCTAACCTTGTGTGTGTGTGTGTGTGTGTGTAGTCAACAAACTTGCAGTATCCCACCGAGGCAGGGTGACCGAACAAGAAAAACGAAAGTTACTCTTTATAAATTTAGTAACGTATACAGGAGAAGGGGTTACTAGCCTCTTGCTCCCGGCATTTTAGTCACCTCTTACGACACGCATGACTTATGATATTAATTGAACGTCGCTGAAACGAGTTGAAGAAAAGCTAGTGTGTCAGCCTAGTGTATACAATGTGACCCAATACAAGAGGTAAATCAGAGTATATACGCAGAGATCAACACACACACAGAGGTCTGTATCTCTCAGTGTTAATTATACCACTGTTCTATTATTCATGGTACAGTCATGTTTCCTGTTGCTATTACCATTGTTTTCATCACTGATGCCACTGTTATTATTTAAGAAAGTTTATTTAGGGACAAGTACACAGTTTTATTTTCAAATCGGTCCTGGTGCAGTCGATAGGCTGTAAACCCAACGAACCAACCTATCACCCCCTCCACTTCCAGCTGAAGCTTCCTCTTGTCCCTGTTGTTGGTAATAAAAAAAAAGTACTCTTTTATTTGCTTCGTAACCTGTTATGATTTTATATACGGTTTCTCTATCTCCTGCTACCAGCCATCGTGGTCACTTTCCCCTGTTATTAGCTTTTTTTTTACCCCTAGGCTCGTAGTGCTTTTTTATACTCTGGGTTTTGTTTCGCTGCGTGTCTAGGGAATTTTTCTGTTTTATCTTCATGTTTTCTTGTTTTTTTTTAATGCGGACTTCATACCACAGCTAGAAACACACACACACACACACACACACACACACACACACACACACACACACACACACACACACACACACACACATCAGGCTGTAAGCCTGGTCCAACAACTGGCTCCTGGAGTTTAACTCCACCAAGTGCTAAGTCGTGAAGACTGAGGAAGGTCCATACTGGAGTACGCAGCACCAGTATGGAATCCACTCTTGGACAAGAAATTAGAGAAAGTGCAAAGATTTGCAGCAAGACTAGACCCGGAGCCAAAGGATATGTCCTACGAGGAGAGGTTACGGAAAATTAACCTGACGACTCTAGAGGACATGAGGGATAAGGGGAGCATGATAACGACATATAAAATACCGAGAGGAATTGACAGGGTGGATAGGGACAGAATGTTTCAGAGATGAGACACAGCAACAATAAGTCACAGGGATGTTAGGAAGTACTTCTTCAGTCACAGAGTTGTCAGAAAGTGAAACAATCTGGAGAGTAATGTAGTGGACGCAGGATCCATACACAGCTTTAAGAAGAGATACGATAAAGCTCACGGAGCAGGGAGAGAGTGAACCTAGTAGCGACCAGCGAAGAGGAGGGGCCAGGAGCTGTGAATCGACCCCTGCAACCACAAATAGGTGAGTACACACACACACATACACACTAACACGAGCGATAGGCAAAGATCTCCTACAAATGGAGTACCATTGATGAAAGCTTTCAAAGCATTACACGCTCCCAGTGTCCATTACGCTCTCATCACAAAACTGTCAGCCATATTACTGTAAATCTATTTCTGGATTGCTCTTAATAATACTAATAATATATACATATGCATTATATATATATATATACTGAATGTATGAAATGATGGAGGATGACCTGGAGATGTTGGTAACTCGCCGGTCCAGTCGAACTTCAGTTATACCAGCTGATACTGTAGACCTCAACTTGGTACACAGACAACAAGCAGCTGGGAACACACAACTTGGTATCTCTGTTTCTCAAAGTCTTTGCCAGTCTGCCTGGCTTTGGCAGCCTGCCTGGCTTTCTGTCAGCTTGACTGGCTTTCTGTCAGCCTACATTGCTGTCTGCTACTCTTCCTGTTTCTCTCTTACCCTTCCTGGCTTTCTCTAACTCTAAGCAGCTATTTTTGCTCCTTGTCTCTCTGTCTCTCGACCTCTGTGGCTTTCTTTCAACCTTCTTGGCTTTCTGCCAGCCTTCTTAAATTTGATAGCCTTTCTGGCTTACTTTTATTCTTCCTGGCATTCCGTTAGCTTGCCTGGCTATCTGTCAGCCTGGGACGCTTTCCGGTGGCCTGCATGACTGACAGCCTGAAAGGCGCTGTCTGTCTTTGGAGCCGTGGCTGTCTGGCTCAACTTCAAGCCAGGCTGCCCATGACACCCCGATTGTAAGTAAATGTTCTTGTGGAGTGCTGTTCTTGCATCTTGATTGTGGCAGATGCAGTTTAATATTGACAAATGCAAAGTTCTAGATGTTGGAAAGGAAAATAACCATGCCACATATAAACTAAATAATATAGATCTTAATACTACTGATTGCGAAAAGGATTTACGAGTTCTGGTTAGCAGTAATCTAAAACCAAGACAACAGTGCATTAGTGTTCGCAATAAAGCTAACAGAATTCTTGGCTTCATATCTAAAAATATAAATAATAGAAGTCCTCAGGTTGTTCTTCAACTCTATATATCCTTGGTTAGGCCTCATTTAGACTATGCTGCTCAGTTCTGGTCACCGTATTACAGAATGGATATAAATGCTCTGGAAAACGTACAGAGGAGGATGACAAAGATGATCCCATGTATCAGAAATCTTCCCTATGAGGATAGACTGAGGGCCCTGAATCTGCACTCTCTCGAAAGGCTTAGAATTAGGGGGGGGGGGATATGATCGAGGTGTATAAACGGAAAACAGGAATAAATAAAGGGGATGTAAATAGCGTGCTGAAAATTTCCAGCCAAGACAGGACTCGCAGCAATGATTTCAAGTTGGAAAAATTCAGATTCAGGAAGGATATAGGAAAGCACTGGTTTGGTAATAGAGTCGTGGATGAGTGGAACAAACTCCCGAGTACAGTTATTCAGGCTAAAACGTTGTGTAGTTTTAAAAATAGGTTAGATAAATACATGAGTGGGTGTGGGTGGGTGTGAGTTGGACCTGACTAGCTTGTGCTGCTGGGTCTGGTGCCGTGCTCCTTCCTTGAGTGGAGGTGACCAGACTGGGTGGGTCATTGGGCTAATCCGGGGGGGTCATTGGGCTAATCCGAGGGTGGGACATGGACCTGCTCCGCATGGGTCAGTAAGCCTGTTACAGTGTTCCTTCTTTCTTATGTTCTTATGTTCTTGATTGTGAGTAAATGTTCTTGTGATGTGTTATTCTTGCATCTTGATTGTGAGTAAATGTTCTTGTAGAGTGTTGTTCTTGCATCCTCAAACATCTTGACGGTAAAGCAGTACTCATCGGGACTGTTGCTGCTGCATCTTGATTACGGCACCTTCTCTCCCCATGGTTACTCTGCCTGTTATAACCTCATTAATTCTGGAGTGGCTTGTCCCAGGCAGGGTGAGGCAGGAGGCGTGTGTGTGTGTGCCTAGAGTCTCCAGTTAGAATGAGGCAGGAGGCGTATACATTTGCTTAGTCTCCAGACAGGGTGAGGGTGGAGGTGTGTGTGTCTGCCTGCTTAGTCTCCAGACTCTTAGTAAAGGAAATACCGTTGAATACAGACAACCATATTTAGTATCAACACTGCCTCGTGTAGGTATGTCCTCTGGCGTGAGTATGTCCTCTCCTATGAGAAAGGCCTATAGTATAGCACCGTGTTTAATATAAATAGTGTATATGCTGAGTCATAACGAACTCAACCAGCTGCACTAATCACTTACAGCAATTAAAGGTAAATACAGCAAGTGATGTAGTTACTGAGAGACACAGGTGCACATCACATAAATTTGCAGCTGTATAAATTTTCAACTTCCCGCAGTATAAATTTTCCAGAGTGACAGCAAACAGTGAGATACCTGGAAAAGCAGGCAACTTCGTGCTTCTCTTACAGAGATCTCATCTCCTGGGACCCAGCATCCTTCCCAGCCTCACCACCAGGCCCTGGATGCTCTGCTCCACACACACTGTGTTGCTCACCACCTCAATGTCCACCAAGCTCTGACAAGGGTACGAAGGAATGCCAAACTAGCCCTTGTTATTCCTTAAATAGCTCTTATCGATCTAGTGAACTCCAGAGGGTTCCCAACATTGCTCCAATCGACGACGATAAAGGAACAGATACTGAAGGAAAATTGCAGCTGGGTAGGGTGGTAAATGTTGTCATCTAGGAGGAAAGGTAGATGTCGTTGTGTGTGTGTGTGTGTGTGTGTGTGTGTGTGTGTGTGTGTGTGTGTGTGTGTGTGTGTGTGTGTGTGTGTGTGTGTGTGTGTGTACTCACCTATTTGTACTCACCTATTTGTGGTTGCAGGGGTCGAGTCTTAGCTCCTGGCCCCGCCTCTTCACCGGTTGCTACTAGACCCTCTCTCTCCCCGCTCCATGAGCTTTATCAAACCTCGTCTTAAAACTGTGTATGGTTCCTGCCTCCACTACGTCATTTTCTAGGCTATTCCACTGCCTTACAACTCTATGACTGAAGAAATACTTCCTACTATCTCTCTGACTCATTTGTGTCTTCAACTTCCAATTGTGGCCTCTTGTTTCTGTGTCCCCTCCCTGGAACATCCTGTCTTTGTCCACCTTGTCTATTCCACGCAGTATTTTATATGTCGTTATCATGTCTCCCCTGACCCTCCTGTCCTCCAGTGTCGTCAGGCCGATTTCTCTTAATCTTTCTTCATAGGACATTCCCCTTAGCTCTGGAACTAACCTTGTCGCAAACCTTTGTACTTTCTCTAGTTTCTTGACGTGCTTTATCAAGTGCGGGTTCCAAACAGGTGCTGCATACTCCAGTATGGGCCTGACATACACGGTGTACAGTGTCTTGAATGATTCCTTACTAAGGTATCGGAATGCTGTTCTCAGGTTTGCCAGGCGCCCATATGCTGCAGCAGTTATCTGATTGATGTGTGCTTCCGGAGACATGCTCGGTGTTATACTCACCCCAAGATCTTTCTCCTTGAGTGAGGTTTGCAGTCTTTGGCCACCTAGCCTATACTCTGTCTGTGGTCTTCTGTGCCCTTCCCCTATCTTCATGACTTTGCATTTGGCAGGATTAAATTCGAGAAGCCATTTGCTGGACCAGGTGTCCAGTCTGTCCAGGTCTCTTTGAAGTCCTGCCTGGTCCTCATCAGATTTAATTCTCCTCATTAACTTCACATCATCTGCAAACAGGGACACTTCTGAGTCTAACCCTTCCATCATGTCGTTCACATATACCAAAAATAGCACTGGTCCTAGGACCGACCCCTGTGGGACCCCGCTCGTCACAGGTGCCCACTGTGATACATCATTACGTACCATGACTCGTTGTTGCCTCTCTGTCAGGTATTCTCTGATCCATTGCAGTGCCCTTCCTGTTATATGCGCCTAATGCTCTAGCATCTGCACTAATCTCTTGTGAGGAACTGTGTCAAAGGCCTTCTTGCAGTCCAAGAAGATGCAATCAACCCACCCCTCTCTCTCGTGTCTTACTTCTGTTATTTTATCATAAAACTCCAGAAGGTTTGTGACACAGGATTTGCCTTCCGTGAATCCGTGCTGGTTGGCATTTATACTCTTGTTCCGTTCCAGGTGCTCCACCACTCTCCTCCTGATAATCTTCTCCATAATTTTGCATACTATACACGTCAATGACACAGGTCTATAGTTTAGTGCCTCTTTTCTGTCTCCTTTTTTAAAAATGGGAACTACATTTGCCGTCTTCCAAACCTCAGGTAGTTGCCCAGTTTCCAGGGATGTGTTGAAGATTGTGGTAAGTGGCACGCACAACATATCTGTTCCCTCTCTAAGGACCCACGGGGAGATGTTGTCCGGTCCCATTGCCTTTGAGGTATCGATGTCCCTTAGCAGTTTCTTCACCTCCTCCTCATCTGTATGTATGTCATCCAACACTTGTTGTGTGTGTGTGTGTGCGTGTGCGTGTGTGAGTGTGTGTGTGTGAGTGAGTGTGTGTGTATGTGTGTGTGTGTGTGTGTGTATGTGTGTGTGTATGTGTATGTGTATGTGTGTATGTGTATGTGTGTGTGAATGTGTGTGTGTGTGTGTGTATGTGTGTGTGTGTGTGTGTGTGTGTGTGTGTGTGTGTGTGTGTGTGTGTGTGTGTGTGTGTGTGTGTGTGTGTGTGTGTGTGTGTGTGTGTGTGTGTGTGTGTGATGCCAGAAGAATGTTAGGAAATACTTGTTCAGCCTTAGAATGATAAACAAGAGGGTCTAACAGGATGAGGAGGCGGCGGTGGAGTCAAACTCCACACACAGTTTAAAGAGTAGGGACGACACGACCAGCAAGGAAAGGAAACATGCAAATCCCAGTCAATTTTGAAAATTTTGTGACTTTTTGGGAATATTTTAAAAACATCGTAATTAATACTTACAACTTAAAGGATTTTAATGTCAAATACTTGTAAATTAATACTGATTTTAATGTTTCGGAGGATCCATACCAACATTCAAATGGAGAGAGAGAGATGGGGGAAAAAGTATTAAATAAATGCATAGTAAATAGCAAATGGGGGAGAGAAGAGGACAGGGGAAACAGGAGAGGGTGGAAATAAAAAAAGAAGGAAGGGAAAACAAAATTAAAAAGAGAATGACAGAGAGCGAGAGAAGGGGAATATGGAAAGGCGGAATTAAAGAGAGAGGGGCTAAAGGAGGGGGAAAATAAGGTGAGCATTCAAAACACGGTATATACTTCCATACATAGCATAGATGATACCGCAGAGTACTCGCTGTGGAGACCGCTGCTGCAGTCAGGGTGACACTGAGTGCCCACTGCTGCAGCCAGGGTGACACTGTGTGCCCACTGCTGCAGCCAGGGTGACACTGAGTGCCCACTGCTGCAGCCAGGGTGACACTGTGTGCCCACTGCTACAGCCAGGGTGACACTGTGTGCCCACTGCTGCAGCCAGGGTGACACTGTGTGCCCACTGCTGCAGCCAGTGTGACACTGTGTGCCCACTGCTGCAGCTAGGGTGACACTGAGTGACCACTGCTGCAGCCAGGGTGACACTGAGTGCCCACTGCTGCAGCCAGGGTGACACTGAGTGCCCACTGCTGCAGCCAGGGTGACACTGAGTGATCACTGCTGCAGCCAGGATGACACTGAGTGACCACTGCTGAAGCCAGGGTGACACTGAGTGCCCACTGCTGCAGCCAGGGTGACACTGAGTGCCCACTGATGCAGCCAGGGTGACACTGAGTGCCCACTGCTGCAGCCAGGGTGACACTTAGTGACCACTGCTGCAGCCAGGATGACACTGTGTGCCCACTGCTGCAGCCAGGGTGACACTGAGTGCCCACTGATGCAGCCAGGGTGACACTGTGTGCCCACTGCTGCAGCCAGGGTGACACTGAGTGCCCACTGCTGCAGCCAGGGTGACACTGAGTGCCCACTGCTGCAGCCAGGGTGACACTGAGTGCCCACTGCTGCAGCCAGGGTGACAATGTGTGCCCACTGCTGCAGCCAGGGTGACACTGAGTGACCACTGCTGCAGCCAGGGTGACACTGAGTGCCCACTGCTGCAGCCAGGGTGACACTGTGTGCCCACTGCTGCAGCCAGGGTGACACTGAGTGCCCACTGCTGCAGCCAGGGTGACACTGAGTGATCACTGCTGCAGCCAGGGTGACACTGAGTGCCCACTGCTGCAGCCATGGTGACACTGAGTGACCACTGCTGCAGCCAGGGTGACACTGAGTGACCACTGCTGCAGCCAGGGTGACAATGAGTGACCACTGCTGCAGCCAGGGTGACACTGTGTGCCCACTGCTGCAGCCAGGGTGACACTGAGTGACCACTGCTGCAGCCAGGGTGACACTGTGTGCCCACTGCTGCAGCCAGGGTGACACTGTGTGCCCACTGCTGCAGCCAGGGTGACACTGTGTGCCCACTGCTGCAGCCAGGGTGACACTGAGTGCCCACTGCTGCAGCCAGGGTGACACTGAGTGCCCACTGCTGCAGCCAGGGTGACACTGTGTGCCCACTGCTGCAGCCAGGGTGACACTGAGTGACCACTGCTGCAGCCAGGGTGACACTGAGTGCCCACTGCTGCAGCCAGGGTGACACTGAGTGACCACTGCTGCAGCCAGGGTGACACTGTGTGCCCGCTGCTGCAGCCAGGGTGACACTGAGTGACCACTGCTGCAGCCAGGGTGACACTGTGTGCCCACTGCTGCAGCCAGGGTGACACTGTGTGCCCACTGCTGCAGCCAGGGTGACACTGTGTGCCCACTGCTGCAGCCAGGGTGACACTGAGTGCCCACTGCTGCAGCCAGGGTGACACTGAGTGCCCACTGCTGCAGCCAGGGTGACACTGAGTGATCACTGCTGCAGCCAGGGTGACACTGAGTGACCACTGCTGCAGCCAGGGTGACACTGTGTGCCCACTGCTGCAGCCAGGGTGACACTGTGTGCCCACTGCTGCAGCCAGGGTGACACTGTGTGCCCACTGCTGCAGCCAGGGTGACACTGAGTGCCCACTGCTGCAGCCAGGGTGACACTGTGTGCCCACTGCTGCAGCCAGGGTGACACTGAGTGCCCACTGCTGCAGCCAGGGTGACACTGTGTGCCCACTGCTGCAGCCAGGGTGACACTGAGTGCCCACTGCTGCAGCCAGGGTGACACTGTGTGCCCACTGGTGCAGCCAGGGTGACACTGAGTGACCACTTCTGCAGCCAGGGTGACACTGAGTGCCCACTGCTGCAGCCAAGGTGACACTGTGTGCCCACTGCTGCAGCCAGGGTGACACTGAGTGACCACTGCTGCAGCCAGTGTGACACTCAGTGACCACTGCTGCAGCCAGGGTGATACTGAGTGCCCACTGCTGCAGCCAGGGTGACACTGTGTGCCCACTGCTGCAGCCAGGGTGACACTGAGTGACCACTTCTGCAGCCAGTGTGACACTGAGTGCCCACTGCTGCAGCCAGGGTGATACTTAGTGCCCACTGCTGCAGCCAGGGTGACACTGAGTGCCCACTGCTGCAGTCAGGGTGACACTGAGTGCCCACTGCTGCAGCCAGGGTGACACTGAGTGCCCACTGCTGCAGCCAGGGTGACACTGAGTGCCCACTGCTGCAGCCAGGGTGACACTGTGTGCCCACTGCTGCAGCCAGTGTGACACTCAGTGACCACTGCTGCAGCCAGGGTGATACTGAGTGCCCACTGCTGCAGCCAGGGTGACACTGTGTGCCCACTGCTGCAGCCAGGGTGACACTGAGTGACCACTTCTGCAGCCAGTGTGACACTGAGTGCCCACTGCTGCAGCCAGGGTGATACTTAGTGCCCACTGCTGCAGCCAGGGTGACACTGAGTGCCCACTGCTGCAGTCAGGGTGACACTGAGTGCCCACTGCTGCAGCCAGGGTGACACTGAGTGCCCACTGCTGCAGCCAGGGTGACACTGAGTGCCCACTGCTGCAGCCAGGGTGACACTGTGTGCCCACTGCTGCAGCCAGGGTGACACTGTGTGCCCACTGCTGCAGCCAGGGTGACACTGAGTGACCACTGCTGCAGCCAGTGTGACACTGTGTGCCCACTGCTGCAGCTAGGGTGACACTGAGTGACCACTGCTGCAGCCAGGGTGACACTGAGTGCCCACTGCTGCAGCCAGGGTGACACTGAGTGCCCACTGCTGCAGCCAGGGTGACACTGAGTGATCACTGCTGCAGCCAGGATGACACTGAGTGACCACTGCTGCAGCCAGGGTGACACTGAGTGCCCACTGCTGCAGCCAGGGTGACACTGAGTGCCCACTGATGCAGCCAGGGTGACACTGAGTGCCCACTGCTGCAGCCAGGGTGACACTGAGTGACCACTGCTGCAGCCAGGATGACACTGTGTGCCCACTGCTGCAGCCAGGGTGACACTGAGTGCCCGCTGAGGCAGCCAGGGTGACACTGAGTGACCACTGCTGCAGCCAGTGTGATACTGAGTGCCCACTGCTGCAGCCAGGGTGATACTGAGTGCCCACTGCTGCAACCAGGGTGACACTGAGTGACCACTGCTGCAGCCAGGGTGACACTGAGTGCCCACTGCTGCAGCCAGGGTGACACTGAGTGACCACTGCTGCAGCCAGGGTGACACTGAGTGACCACTACTGCAGCCAGGGTGACACTGTGTGCCCACTGCTGCAGCCAGGGTGACACTGAGTGCCCACTGCTGCAGCCAGGGTGACACTGAGTGACCACTGCTGCAGCCAGGGTGACACTGAGTGCCCACTGCTGCAGCCATGGTGACACTGAGTGACCACTGCTGCAGCCAGGGTGACACTGAGTGACCACTGCTGCAGCCAGGGTGACAATGAGTGACCACTGCTGCAGCCAGGGTGACACTGTGTGCCCACTGCTGCAGCCAGGGTGACACTGAGTGACCACTGCTGCAGCCAGGGTGACACTGTGTGCCCACTGCTGCAGCCAGGGTGACACTGTGTGCCCACTGCTGCAGCCAGGGTGACACTGTGTGCCCACTGCTGCAGCCAGGGTGACACTGAGTGCCCACTGCTGCAGCCAGGGTGACACTGAGTGCCCACTGCTGCAGCCAGGGTGACACTGTGTGCCCACTGCTGCAGCCAGGGTGACACTGAGTGACCACTGCTGCAGCCAGGGTGACACTGAGTGCCCACTGCTGCAGCCAGGGTGACACTGAGTGACCACTGCTGCAGCCAGGGTGACACTGTGTGCCCGCTGCTGCAGCCAGGGTGACACTGAGTGACCACTGCTGCAGCCAGGGTGACACTGTGTGCCCACTGCTGCAGCCAGGGTGACACTGTGTGCCCACTGCTGCAGCCAGGGTGACACTGTGTGCCCACTGCTGCAGCCAGGGTGACACTGAGTGCCCACTGCTGCAGCCAGGGTGACACTGAGTGCCCACTGCTGCAGCCAGGGTGACACTGAGTGATCACTGCTGCAGCCAGGGTGACACTGAGTGACCACTGCTGCAGCCAGGGTGACACTGTGTGCCCACTGCTGCAGCCAGGGTGACACTGTGTGCCCACTGCTGCAGCCAGGGTGACACTGTGTGCCCACTGCTGCAGCCAGGGTGACACTGAGTGCCCACTGCTGCAGCCAGGGTGACACTGAGTGCCCACTGCTGCAGCCAGGGTGACACTGAGTGCCCACTGCTGCAGCCAGGGTGACACTGTGTGCCCACTGGTGCAGCCAGGGTGACACTGAGTGACCACTTCTGCAGCCAGGGTGACACTGAGTGCCCACTGCTGCAGCCAAGGTGACACTGTGTGCCCACTGCTGCAGCCAGGGTGACACTGAGTGACCACTGCTGCAGCCAGTGTGACACTCAGTGACCACTGCTGCAGCCAGGGTGATACTGAGTGCCCACTGCTGCAGCCAGGGTGACACTGTGTGCCCACTGCTGCAGCCAGGGTGACACTGAGTGACCACTGCTGCAGCCAGTGTGACACTGAGTGCCCACTGCTGCAGCCAGGGTGATACTTAGTGCCCACTGCTGCAGCCAGGGTGACACTGAGTGCCCACTGCTGCAGTCAGGGTGACACTGAGTGCCCACTGCTGCAGCCAGCGTGACACTGAGTGCCCACTGCTGCAGCCAGGGTGACACTGAGTGCCCACTGCTGCAGCCAGGGTGACACTGTGTGCCCACTGCTGCAGCCAGGGTGACACTGTGTGCCCACTGCTGCAGCCAGGGTGACACAGAGTGACCACTGCTGCAGCCAGGGTGACACTGAGTGCCCACTGCTGAAGCCAGGGTGACACTGTGTGCCCACTGCTGCAGCCAGGGTGACACTGAGTGCTCACTGCTGCAGCCAGGGTGACACTGAGTGCCCACTGCTGCAGCCAGGGTGACACTGAGTGATCACTGCTGCAGCCAGGGTGACACTGAGTGCCCACTGCTGCAGCCAGGGTGACACTGAGTGACCACTGCTGCAGCCAGGGTGACATTGAGTGACCACTGCTGCAGCCAGGGTGACACTGTGTGCCCACTGCTGCAGCCAGGGTGACACTGAGTGACCACTGCTGCAGCCAGGGTGACACTGTGTGCCCACTGCTGCAGCCAGGGTGACACTGTGTGCCCACTGCTGCAGCATGGGTGACACTGTGTGCCCACTGCTGCAGCCAGGGTGACACTGAGTGCCCACTGCTGCAGCCAGGGTGACACTGAGTGCCTACTGCTGCAGCCAGGGTGACACTGTGTGCCCACTGCTGCAGCCAGGGTGACACTGAGTGACCACTGCTGCAGCCAGGGTGACACTGAGTGCCCACTGCTGCAGCCAGGGTGACACTGTGTGCCCACTGCTGCAGCCAGGGTGACACTGAGTGCCCACTGCTGCAGCCAGGGTGACACTGAGTGCCCACTGCTGCAGCCAGGGTGACACTGAGTGATCACTGCTGCAGCCAGGGTGACACTGAGTGCCCACTGCTGCAGCCAGGGTGACACTGAGTGACCACTGCTGCAGCCAGGGTGACACTGAGTGACCACTGCTGCAGCCAGGGTGACACTGAGTGACCACTGCTGCAGCCAGGGTGACACTGTGTGCCCACTGCTGCAGCCAGGGTGACACTGTGTGCCCACTGCTGCAGCCAGGGTGACACTGTGTGCCCACTGCTGCAGCCAGGGTGACACTGAGTGCCCACTGCTGCAGCCAGGGTGACACTGTGTGCCCACTGCTGCAGCCAGGGTGACACTGAGTGCCCACTGCTGCAGCCAGGGTGACACTGTGTGCCCACTGCTGCAGCCAGGGTGACACTGAGTGACCACTTCTGCAGCCAGGGTGACACTGAGTGCCCACTGCTGCAGCCAAGGTGACACTGTGTGCCCACTGCTGCAGCCAGGGTGACACTGAGTGACCACTGCTGCAGCCAGTGTGACACTCAGTGACCACTGCTGCAGCCAGGGTGATACTGAGTGCCCACTGCTGCAGCCAGGGTGACACTGTGTGCCCACTGCTGCAGCCAGGGTGACACTGAGTGCCCACTGCTGCAGCCAGGGTGACACTGAGTGCCCACTGCTGCAGCCAGGGTGACACTGAGTGCCCACTGCTGCAGCCAGGGTGACACTGAGTGCCCACTGCTGCAGCCAGGGTGACACTGTGTGCCCACTGCTGCAGCCAGGGTGACACTGTGTGCCCACTGCTGCAGCCAGGGTGACACTGAGTGACCACTGCTGCAGCCAGGGTGACACTGAGTGCCCACTGCTGCAGCCAGGGTGACACTGTGTGCCCACTGCTGCAGCCAGGGTGACACTGAGTGCCCACTGCTGCAGCCAGGGTGACACTGAGTGCCCACTGCTGCAGCCAGGGTGACACTGAGTGACCACTGCTGCAGCCAGGGTGACACTGAGTGCCCACTGCTGCAGCCAGGGTGACACTGAGTGACCACTGCTGCAGCCAGGGTGACACTGAGTGACCACTGCTGCAGCCAGGGTGACACTGAGTGACCACTGCTGCAGCCAGGGTGACACTGTGTGCCCACTGCTGCAGCCAGGGTGACACTGAGTGACCACTGCTGCAGCCAGGGTGACACTGTGTGCCCACTGCTGCAGCCAGGGTGACACTGTGTGCCCACTGCTGCAGCCAGGGTGACACTGTGTGCCCACTGCTGCAGCCAGGGTGACACTGAGTGCCCACTGCTGCAGCCAGGGTGACACTGAGTGCCCACTGCTGCAGCCAGGGTGACACTGTGTGCCCACTGCTGCAGCCAGGGTGACACTGAGTGACCACTGCTGCAGCCAGGGTGACACTGAGTGCCCACTGCTGCAGCCAGGGTGACACTGTGTGCCCACTGCTGCAGCCAGGGTGACACTGAGTGCCCACTGCTGCAGCCAGGGTGACACTGAGTGCCCACTGCTGCAGCCAGGGTGACACTGAGTGATCACTGCTGCAGCCAGGGTGACACTGAGTGCCCACTGGTGCAGCCAGGGTGACACTGAGTGACCACTGCTGCAGCCAGGGTGACACTGAGTGACCACTGCTGCAGCCAGGGTGACACTGAGTGACCACTGCTGCAGCCAGGGTGACACTGTGTGCCCACTGCTGCAGCCAGGGTGACACTGAGTGACCACTGCTGCAGCCAGGGTGACACTGTGTGCCCACTGCTGCAGCCAGGGTGACACTGTGTGCCCACTTCTGCAGCCAGGGTGACACTGTGTGCCCACTGCTGCAGCCAGGGTGACACTGAGTGCCCACTGCTGCAGCCAGGGTGACACTGTGTGCCCACTGCTGCAGCCAGGGTGACACTGAGTGCCCACTGCTGCAGCCAGGGTGACACTGTGTGCCCACTGCTGCAGCCAGGGTGACACTGAGTGACCACTTCTGCAGCCAGGGTGACACTGAGTGCCCACTGCTGCAGCCAAGGTGACACTGTGTGCCCACTGCTGCAGCCAGGGTGACACTGAGTGACCACTGCTGCAGCCAGTGTGACACTCAGTGACCACTGCTGCAGCCAGGGTGATACTGAGTGCCCACTGCTGCAGCCAGGGTGACACTGTGTGCCCACTGCTGCAGCCAGGGTGACACTGAGTGACCACTTCTGCAGCCAGTGTGACACTGAGTGCCCACTGCTGCAGCCAGGGTGATACTTAGTGCCCACTGCTGCAGCCAGGGTGACACTGAGTGCCCACTGCTGCAGCCAGGGTGACACTGAGTGCCCACTGCTGCAGCCAGGGTGACACTGAGTGCCCACTGCTGCAGCAAGGGTGACAATGAGTGCCCACTGCTGCAGCCAGGGTGACACTGAGTGCCCACTGCTGCAGCCAGGGTGACACTGAGTGCCCACTGCTGCAGCCAGAATGACACTGAGTGCCCACTGCTGCAGCCAGGGTGACACTGTGTGCCCACTGCTGCAGCCAGAGTGACACTGAGTGACTACTGCTGCAGCCAGGGTGATACTGAGTGCCCACTGCTGCAGCCAGGGTGACACTGAGTGACCACTGCTGCAGCCAGTGTGACACTGAGTGACCACTGCTGCAGCCAGGGTGACACTGAGTGACTACTGCTGCAGCCAGGGTGACACTGAGTGACCACTACTGCAGCCAGGGTGACACTGTGTGCCCACTGCTGCAGCCAGGGTGACACTGAGTGACCACTGCTGCAGCCAGGGTGACACTGAGTGCCTACTGCTGCAGCCAGGGTGACACTGTGTGCCCACTGCTGCAGCCAGGGTGACACTGAGTGACCACTGCTGCAGCCAGGGTGACACTGTGTGCCCACTGCTGCAGCCAGGGTGATACTGAGTGCCCACTGCTGCAACCAGGGTGACACTGAGTGACCACTGCTGCAGCCAGGGTGACACTGAGTGCCCACTGTTGCAGCCAGGGTGACACTGTGTGCCCACTGCTGCAGCCAGGGTGACAATGAGTGACCACTGCTGCAGCCAGGATGACACTGAGTGCCCACTGCTGCGGCCAGGGTGACACTGAGTGACCACTGCTGCAGCCAGGCTGACACTGAGTGTCCACTGCTGCGGCCAGGGTGACACTGAGTGCTCACTGCTGCAGCCAGGGTGACACTGAATGTCCACTGCTGCAGCCAGGGTGACACTGAGTGACCACTGCTGCAGCCAGGGTGACACTGAATGCCCACTGCTGCAGCCAGGGTGACACTGAGTGACCACTGCTGCAGCCAGGGTGACACTGAGTGCTCACTGCTGCAGCCAGGGTGATACTGAGTGCTCACTGCTGCAGCCAGGGTGACACTGAGTGACCACTGCTGCAGCCAGTGTGACACTGAGTGACCACTGCTGCAGCCAGGGTGACACTGAGTGACCACTGCTGCAGCCAGGGTGACACTGAGTGACCACTGCTGCAGCCAGGGTGATACTGAGTGCCCAATGGTGTAGCCAGGGTGACACTGAGTGACCACTGCTGCAGCCAGGGTGATACTGAGTGCCCAATGCTGCAGCCAGGGTGACACTGAGTGACCACTGCTGCAGCCAGGGTGACACTGAGTGACCACTGCTGCAGCCAGGGTGACACTGAGTGACCACTGCTGCAGCCAGGGTGATACTGAGTGCCCAATGCTGTAACCAGGGTGACACTGAGTGACCACTGCTGCAGCCAGGGTGACACTGAGTGACCACTGCTGCAGCCAGGGTGACAATGAGTGACCACTGCTGCAGCCAGGGTGATACTGAGTGCCCACTGCTGCAGCCAGGGTGACAATGAGTGATCAATGCTGCAGCCAGGGTGACACTGAGTGACCACTGCTTCAGCCAGGGTGACACTGAGTGCCCACTGCTGCATCCAGGGTGACACTGAGTGCCTACTACTGCAGCCAGGGTGACAATGAGTGACCACTGCTGCAGCCAGGGTGACACTGAGTGCCCACTGCTGTAGCCAGGGTGATACTGAGTGACCACTGCTGCAGCCAGGGTGACACTGAGTGACCACTGGTGTAGCCAGGGTGACACTGAGTGCCCACTGCTGTAGCCAGGGTGACACTGAGTGCCCACTGCTGCAGCCAGGGTGACACTGAGTGCCCAATGCTGTAGCCAGGGTGACACTGAGTGACCACTGCTGTAGCCAGGGTGACACTGAGTGACCACTGCTGCAGCCAGGGTGACACTGAGTGACCACTGCTGCAGCCAGGGTGACACTGAGTGCCCACTGCTGCAGCCAGGGTGACACTGAGTGCCCACTGCTGCAGCCAGGGTGACACTGAGTGCCCACTGCTGCAGCCAGGGTGACACTGAGTGCCCACTGCTGCAGCTCCAGGGCCACGTTATCCAGGCAACAAGAGAATCACCATACGAGTGAGGTGGCATCACTTAGTCTTAAACACGGGGAAAATGTAACAAAGACAGAAAATACCGAGGACTTGGAAAAGATGTATACAAGGAAGAAGAGAGTGAACGCAGAAAAAGAACAAGGTAATAAGATAAAAAAAAGATACAGAAACTGAAATACTAAAGACGAGATTGAAGGGAGGGAGGGAGTGTAACACCAGCGACCGTTAGTGATACCTTAACAACCTTAATGCTGGAAGAGGCTCTTCGTTAAAGGAATTGAAGCTATCGTGCCGTCCATAACAACAACTTTGATCGCCTCCCATTTCCCTGGCGACCCTGTGACCAATACCGCTGTAGCAATGAAAACAACACCAGGGGGGAAATAAAAGCCCTTAGACATGTTGAAGCGGCTGCCTCGGCAGATATGACTCTGAAAGGTGAGATGGATCACAGACCGGACGAGGCAACGAAATCAGGAATGTTGAGAATTTTGTGGAAACGATGAAGTTTGACAGAGGCTACAAAGGTATGTACCAGAGGGCAGTGATACCCACGATGTTTGTGTGTGTGAGGAGTGATCTCTGAACACTGAAAGGCAGCGTGGAGGCTGCAAGCAGTGATGTTCGTGTGGAGGCTGCAAGCAGTGATGTTCGTGTGGAGGCTGCAAGCAGTGATGTTCGTGTGGAGGCTGCAAGCAGTGATGTTCGTGTGGAGGCTGCAAGCAGTGATGTCCGTGTGGAGGCTGCAAGCAGTGATGTTCGTGTGGAGGCTGCAAGCAGTGATGTTCGTGTGGAAGCTGCAAGCAGTGATGTTCGTGTGGAAGCTGCAAGCAGTGATGTCCGTGTGGAGGCTGAAAGCAGTGATGTCCGTGTGGAGGCTGAAAGCAGTGATGTCCGTGTGGAGGCTGAAAGCAGTGATGTCCGTTTGGAGGCTGAAAGCAGTGATGTCCGTGTGGAGGCTGCAAGCAGTGATGTCCGTTTGGAGGCTGAAAGCAGTGATGTCCGTTTGGAGGCTGAAAGCAGTGATGTCCGTTTGGAGGCTGAAAGCAGTGATGTCCGTTTGGAGGCTGAAAGCAGTGATGTCCGTGTGGAGGCTGCAAGCAGTGATGTCCGTTTGGAGGCTGAAAGCAGTGATGTTCGTGTGGAAGCTGCAAGCAGTGATGTTCGTGTGGAAGCTGCAAGCAGTGATGTCCGTGTGGAAGCTGCAAGCAGTGATGTTCGTGTGGAGGCTGCAAGCAGTGATGTTCGTGTGGAGGCTGCAAGCAGTGATGTTCGTGTGGAGGCTGCAAGCAGTGATGTTCGTGTGGAAGCTGCAAGCAGTGATGTTCGTGTGGAAGCTGCAAGCAGTGATGTTCGTGTGGAGGCTGCAAGCAGTGATGTTCGTGTGGAAGCTGCAAGCAGTGATGTTCGTGTGGAAGCTGCAAGCAGTGATGTTCGTGTGGAGGCTGAAAGCAGTGATGTTCGTGTGGAAGCTGCAAGCAGTGATGTTCGTGTGGAGGCTGCAAGCAGTGATGTTCGTGTGGAGGCTGCAAGCAGTGATGTTCGTGTGGAAGCTGCAAGCAGTGATGTTCGTGTGGAAGCTGCAAGCAGTGATGTTCGTGTGGAGGCTGCAAGCAGTGATGTTCGTGTGGAGGCTGCAAGCAGTGATGTTCGTGTGGAAGCTGCAAGCAGTGATGTTCGTGTGGAAGCTGCAAGCAGTGATGTTCGTGTGGAGGCTGCAGTGATGTTCGTGTGGAGTGCAAGCAGTGATGTTCGTGTGGAGGCTGCAAGCAGTGATGTTCGTGTGGAAGCTGCAAGCAGTGTGGTGTGGAGGCTGCAAGCAGTGCAAGCAGTGATGTTCGTGTGGAGCTGCAAGCAGTGATGTTCAGTGCAAGCAGTGATGTTCGTGTGGAGGCTGCAAGCAGTGATGTTCGTGTGGAGGCTGCAAGCAGTGATGTCCGTGTGGAGGCTGCAAGCAGTGATGTTCGTGTGGAAGCTGCAAGCAGTGATGTTCGTGTGGAGGCTGCAAGCAGTGATGTTCGTGTGGAGGCTGAAAGCAGTGATGTTCGTGTGGAAGCTGCAAGCAGTGATGTTCGTGTGGAAGCTGCAAGCAGTGATGTTCGTGTGGAGGCTGCAAGCAGTGATGTTCGTGTGGAAGCTGCAAGCAGTGATGTTCGTGTGGAGGCTGAAAGCAGTGATGTTCGTGTGGAGGCTGCAAGCAGTGATGTTCGTGTGGAGGCTGCAAGCAGTGATGTTCGTGTGGAGGCTGCAAGCAGTGATGTTCGTGTGGAGGCTGCAAGCAGTGATGTTCGTGTGGAGGCTGCAAGCAGTGATGTCCGTGTGGAGGCTGCAAGCAGTGATGTCCGTGTGGAGGCTGCAAGCAGTGATGTCCGTGTGGAGGCTGCAAGCAGTGATGTCCGTGTGGAGGCTGCAAGCAGTGATGTCCGTGTGGAGGCTGCAAGCAGTGGTGATGTCCGTGTGGAGGCTGCAAGCAGTGGTGATGTCCGTGTGGAGGCTGCAAGCAGTGGTGATGTCCGTGTGGAGGCTGCAAGCAGTGATGTCCGTGTGGAGGCTGCAAGCAGTGGTGATGTCCGTGTGGAGTCTGCAAGCAGTGGTGATGTCCGTGTGGAGGCTGCAAGCAGTGGGGATGCCTGGGTGGAGGCTGTAAGCAGTGGAGATGTCCGTGTGTAGGCTGCAAGCAGTGGAATTGTCCGTGTGGAGTCTGCAAGCAGTGGTGATGTCCGTGTGGAGTCTGCAAGCAGTGGTGATGTCCGTGTGGAGGCCGAGAGCAGTGGAGATGTACATATTCAGGTCCATCCATGCCATGGACAGTGCATGGATGGATATCAGGGTTCTGCTTGAGAGAGAGAGGAGAGAGAGAGATAGCTAGATAGCTAGATAGATAGATAGACATAGATATATATATATATATATATATATATATATATATATATATATATATATATATATATATATATATATATATATATAGAGAGAGAGAGAGAGAGAGAGAGAGAGAGAGAGAGAGAAAGAATATTACTTCCATCAGGCAAGCAACAGTGAGCATTCGTAGCAGGGGCCAGAAAAGGGAATATGTATGTATGCAATATATATATATATATATATATATATATATATATATATATATATATATATATATATATATATATATATATATATATATGTCGTGCCGAATAGGCAGAACTTGTGATCTTGGCTTAAATAGCAAATAGCAACGCTCATCTTGCCATATAGGACAAACGAAAATTTGTGTATGCAATAATTTCGCCAAAATCATTCTGAACCTAACGAAAAAAATATTTCACTGTGTTTGTTTAGTATTAAATTATTGTAAGCAAATCTAAAATATATTTAGTTGGGTTAGGCTAAAATAAATTGTTCTTGTTATAATAAGGTTAGGTAAGTTTTCTAAGATTCTTTTGGTGCAAAATTATATTTTTTTACATCAACATTAATGAAAAAAATATATCTTTAAACGCATAAGAGAAAATTTCAGAAAGGACTTAATTTTAAATGAGTTCTTGCTAATTGGCCAGTTTTACACGACACACATATATATATATATATATATATATATATATATATATATATATATATATATATATATATATATATATATATATATACATATATATATATATATATATATATATACACATATATATATATATATATATATATATATATATATATATATATATATATATATATATATACATACATACATACATACATAGTACATTTTCAGTACAGTGGTATGTATACATTGATTACGGGGGTGGATATATAGGAGTATACACTGATTACAGTGGGTATACTAATATTCATTGTGTTGAAGGATGGATATATCGCTTATACTGAGTATCTGTTTGTATGGTTGTATGGTTGTATGTTTGTATGTTTGTATGGTTGTATGGTTGTATGTTTGTATGGTTGTATGGGCTGAAAAAACTGCGACACGAACTATATTTTGTGCAATAAATTACACGATTATATCAATTTACTCGAAATGGAGGGGATGTGAAAGAGATGGATGGATGGACGGATGGGTGGATGGACAGACATATAAATAGATAGATAGATAGATAGATAGATAGATAGATAGATGGATGGATGGATGATGGGAGGGAGGAAGGGAGGGAGAGGAAGATAGAAAGGGTGTGGAGAGAAGGAAGAGGAAGGTTAGGTTAGGTAAGGTTCTTCAGGAAACAAGACTAAGTGTTTCCTAATGCGGGTCTTAGTCATGTGATAACCCGCCGCTGGAGCTTTTGGTCATCTGACCGAGGCCTTCCGCTGGCTTACCCATCCACCCCTTTAAAAATTATGGTTATGATTATAACTACCAATGATAGAAGGAAGCAGAAAGGAAGGTAAATAGGAAGAAGAAAAGTAAATGAGGGAGGAGGTAGAGGGAGGGTGTACAGGGAGGGAGGGAGGGAAGGAGGGAGGGAGGGAGGGAGGGAGGGAGGGAGGGAGGGAGGGAGGGAGGGAGGGAGGGAGGGAGGGAGAAAGGGAGAGACGTATATCAATATAAATAATAACTTCAATTAATATAAATATTACAGATATTAAACGAGGTAATCTGAGGGAAAAATTAAAATATTGTTGACATTTGATCGATAGATAAATAAAATTTCAAATATATATATAGAAGAAAGGAAGGAAAAACGATAAATACAGATATAAAGAAGAGACTATAAATAAAGGAAGACGAGAAAAACAAACAAGAGAAAAGAGGTAGATAGGGCCTTAGCTCCAAACTACAGACCAGCCAACCTCACCTTAACTGTGATGGAATCAATGCACGAAATCTCAATATGGTGTTAACAAAAGGGAGTTCTTGACTTACGAGTTTACTCACCGTTTTCACTTGGGTATTCGAAGCAGCGGATCAAGATAACTAACACGATATTGTCTATATAAACTTCGGTAAGGCCTCTGATACAAGAGACTGATAGAGAAAGTAGCGGCACGTGGAGTTAGGTGATATTATCTGCTGCGTCGAAGCATGACTGACAGGTGCGCCACTGGGGTCAGTGTTGGGACCCCTGTTGTTCACAGCCTACATAATGAACGAATAAACGCCTAATCTTTCATTACCCCCACGAATAAACGCTTAATCTTTCATTACCCCCACCTTGTCTTTCATTCCCCCCCCCCCACGAATGAACACCTCATCTTTCGCTACCTCCACGAATGAACGCCTCAGCTTTTAGAACCCCACGAATGAACACCTTATCTTTCATTATCACAGAATGAAAGCATCTTTCATCACTACACGAACAAAAGCCTCAATTTTCATCACCACACGAACGAAGGCCACACCTTTCATTACACTCTGGACAGGAGATTAAACATTTTTGTTCTCCCCAAAACGAGAAGAATTTCACGAGTACGCAGCTCTGCAGCATTCACGGAGGTAACCATCCAGAAGAAGGTGAGAGGTAGAGGCTAAGACAAAGACAAGCTGACAGATGCAAGGTGAGACGAGTAAGGGAGGAAAAGGAAGGAGAGGGTGAGAAGAGAAGGTGAGAGAGGGGAGGGTGGGATAGGGAAAATGGAGAGAGTAGAGAGGGGAAAGGAAGGGGAAGAAAGAAGAGACGGTGAAGGAACGGGTGAGGAGACAGGGGTGAGGATGAAGTGGGAAGGAGAGAGAAGTTAAGGTAATGGAAGGGGGTTCACAGAGAAAGTTGGAAGGGGTTGAAGAAGGGTTAGAAGGAGCCGAGGGAGGATTGGCAGGGGCTGAGAGAGGGATGGCAAGTGACTGAGGGAAGGGTCGACAGAGACTGAGGGGCTGCTGGCAGAGGGTAAGCAGCCAGTATGACGGTGCTGGTAAGGTATAAAGAGCGTCTCTGGACTGCAGATATCGGCCTCACAGGAAACCAATAGCCAGCAGTGGCTGCAACCTGTTTTTAACTGCTCCATAACCTTTTACAGCGGCCTCCCCGTACCCTGCGCTCAGTCTTAACACTCGACCCCACTGAATTTACTCTACCAGTGGCACAATTCCGGCTGTAAAATAACCTTCATGGGCAGCAGGGGATAGGAGCGAGGGTCCCTCGACTCACGAGAACCACATTTAACCTACTTCCATCTGGACATTAGCTCAGCCAACGAAATTAACAGATCTTCAGGAAGATTTTGAGAAGAAAACAAGAAATTTGGTCGGCAATCACTCTGACCGGACGTAAAAGTGAATCAGGCATCATAAAGGAGGATGTAAAAGAAATGTGAGAAATCTAAAAACGCGAACGTAATCTCATTGCTGAAGTCTTGCAAAGTTGCAGGAACACCCTGATAAAACAGTGATCGAAACAAAACGAACGTTGAATCTCTACGGATGAGCCGAACACTAGTAGAGTAGAATCAGGTAGTCTGACTCTGAAAACAAGTAGAGAGAAACATGTAGCCTGACTCTGAACACAAGTAGAGAGAATCAGGTAGCCTGACTCTGAATACAAGTAGAGAGAATCAGGTAGCCTGACTCTGAATACAAGTAGAGAGAATCAGGTAGCCTGACTGAATACAAGTAGAGAGAATCAGGTAGCCTGACTCTGAATACAAGTAGAGAGAATCAGGTAGGCTGACTCTGAATACAAGTAGAGAGAATCAGGTAGCCTGACTCTGAATACAAGTAGAGAGAATCAGGTAGCCTGACTCTGAATACAAGTAGAGAGAATCAGGTAGCCTGACTCTGAACACAAGTAGAGAGATGGAGGATCGAGTCTTCTCATTCCTACAATGAATCATCCACACAACTATAATATTCACAAATCAATCTCAATCTATGGACGATCTGAAAAATTCCCCCAAATTCGAGAGAACTGGTAAACCCGAGGCGGCTAATCTTACTGACGCAGCCACAGCGAAGTTCAAACATCAACGGAAAGACATTAAAACACAGAGGATCAAATCCGAAGTTGAATTTGATGCCCACGATGCCCGGTGACAGGAAAAGAGGAGACAAGATAACGACATGCAAGGTCATAAATGAAGACAGAGGAATGGATAAAGAAAATCCTGCAACAGAAATAACAAGAACCAGCTACAAACTTTAGGGGGAAAAGTTAAATCGAAGAGATATTTGAAAAAATAAACATTGCAGACACTGAAGAAATTTATATGGAACAAATTATTAAAAATGGGACACCGAAACACACACACACACAAACACATACACACACAAACACACAAACACATACACACACAAACACACAAACACACAAACACACACACACACACACACACACACACACAAACACACACACACACAAACACACACACACACACACACACACACACACACACACACAAAAATCAGTAAACGAGATGATGGAATATGTGGCAACAAAGTGCAAGGAGGCAGAGGAAAGTTTTGTTCCCAAGGGAAACAGAAATAATAGGAAGACCAAAACGAGTCCTTGGTTTACCCGAAGGTGTAGGGAGGCAAAAACTAAGTGCAACAGAGAATGGAAAAGGTACAGGAGGCATAGGACCCAGGAAAACAAGGAGATTAGTAGAAGAGCCAGAAACGAGTATGCGCAGATAAGGAGGGAGGCCCAGCGACAGTATGAAAACGACATAGCATCGAAAGTCAAATCTGACCCGAAACTGCTGTATAGCCACATTAGGAGGAAGACAACAGTCAAGGACCAGGTGATAAGGCTGAGGAAAGAAGGTGGAGAACTCACAAGAAACGATCAAGAGGTATGTGAGGAGCTCAACACGAGATTTAAGGAAGTATTTACAGTAGAGACA
>NC_091309.1:10355336-10357836 GCF_038502225.1 Cherax quadricarinatus
CCAAGGACCAAGTGTTCGTAATATCTTCCCTTTTTCTTTACACAACCAACGTGTTGATGTTACACATCATTTTCTCCAGCCTGCAAACTGGCCCATGCTAGGCAGGTCGTCCTCAAAATCATCCCATCTCACTGGCATTTGTGCAGTCTTGTTTAGATGAATCTACCGCCGACCACAATGGCGGCAGATTCATCTGTAAAAAACTTGCATTTGTGGTCCCAGTGGTGGCCCATGCTAACCTCCCTAAGTGTATAAATATATCTAGCTGGATGAATCTTATTGTAGCCAGCTGGCCCAATGGCTTACGCACTCGCCATACATTCAAATCCCACACCCGTTCCATGGTTTCGTTACATTAATCACTTGTAACAGCCTGGTTGATGAGGCCCGATCCACTGCGAGGCCTGGTCATGGACAAGTCTGGTCATGGACCGGGCAGCGGAGGGGGTTGACCCTCGAAATACCCCTCAGGTATACACCAGGTAAACAAGCATACACCGACAGGAAAACAGAACATTTTAAATATACTTCAAGAGTCCATACACACCATGGAGACAACAATGTATGAACAATAAAATGGTATAAAATACCGACAGGTTGTTAGGTAAGACACATATGCAACAGTTAGGTATCTTTATTTCAAAATAAAGATACCTAACTGTTGCATATGTGTCTTACCTAACACAACAATGTGTACCTATTTAGATTCATTTATTCACGTATTCGTCCACCTGCCGCACGACCTACACACGAATAAACAAAAAAAGGCACAATACCGTGACTGGAACACCACACGAATAACCCGCACACATGAGAAAGGAGCTTACGACGACGTTACGGTCCGACTTGGACCATTTACAAAGACCGAAACATCGTGGTAAGCTCCCATCTCGCATGTGCGGCTTATTTATGTATTGGGTAACGTATACACAGTATACAACAGAATATAACAACACTGACACATATTTCACAGCCACGAGCCTCCCGTACGTACCAATAAATGTCATCCACTTTCACATATACAGCAAAAAAATAACTACCCACCTTGCGGAAATAAATTTATCCATTTTTTTTTAAATTAATAACCAAAGTAAATTAACCAAAAAAAATATTAAGTCATATTTCATATGATGCAAAAATGGGCGAGTATATTTGTCTAGCTTCCAGCCGAGGTATGCGACAATATACAGCCGGGGAAAGCCGGATATACCTATATTACTGTTATATATATTTTTTTTGGGGGGGGAGGGGATGTGGGAGCGCCACTAAATGCAGTATTAGTAACAAGGACACGAACGCCACTAAATGCAGTATTAGTAACAAGGACACGAACACCACTAAACGCAGTATTAGTAACAAGGACACCAACGCCACTAAATGCAGTATTAGTAACAAGGACACGAACACCACTAAATGCAGTATTAGTAACAAGGACACGAACGCCACTAAACGAAGTATTAGTAACAAGGACACGAACGCCACTAAACGAAGTATTAGTAACAAGGACACGAACGCCACTAAATGCAGTATTAGTAACAAGGACACGAACGCCACTATATGCAGTATTAGTAACAAGGACACGAACGCCACTAAACGAAGTATTAGTAACAAGGACACGAACGCCACTAAACGAAGTATTAGTAACAAGGACACGAACGCCACTAGATGCAGTACTAGTAACAAGGACACGAACGCCACTATATGCAGTATTAGTAACAAGGACACGAACGCCACTAAACGAAGTATTAGTAACAAGGACACGAACGCCACTAAATGCAGTATTAGTAACAAGGACACGAACGCCACTAAATGCAGTATTAGTAACAAGGACACCAACGCCACTAAATGCAGTATTAGTAACAAGGACACGAACGCCACTAAACGCAGCTAAAAATCTCACGGTTTCCCATTGAATGTGCGAAACTGAAGCCTGGTAAAAGTTTTGCACTCTGACAGGACTGATGGGCCTTTTTCTCCTTTCTTAAACGAGTAAAATGACAGGTAAATCTTACGGATTTCTACATACGCTTAAGATATACTTAGCCTGATTTCTTAGTCATGTACTGAATGACTCTTACGGCTTTAGCGCTTACCCTGAATATAACACCAATTTTGGACTCATTACGGAGAGGAGGGAAGGGGGGGGGAGGTAGGGAACCACCTGCCACACAGGTGGTGCCATCAACACCACCTGCCACACAAGTTTTACCATCAACACCACCTACCACACAGGTGTTGCCATCAACACCACCTGCCACACAGGTGGTACCATCAACACCACCTGCCACACAGGTGGTACCATCAACACCACCTGCCACACAGGTGGTACCATCAACACCACCTGCCACACAGGTGGTACCATCAACACCACCTACCACACAGGTGGTACCATCAACACCACCTACCACACAGGTGGTACCATCAACACCACCTACCACACAGGTGTTACCATCAACACCACCTACCACACAGGTGTTACCATCAACACAACCTACCACAC
>NC_091309.1:10362836-10387836 GCF_038502225.1 Cherax quadricarinatus
TCAAACCCTGTGAAAAAAAGAGGGGAATCCTTAAGAGGCACGTAAATTTCCTCGTCTTCTAATAACATGCTCATTTCTCCACTATAATCTACCTTGTCCATAATTACTATCGCATTCTTTTGTCTGTTTCGTAAGGTGAAGTCCAGGATCTTTCCTTGATTCATGGTCTAACTTAACAAATTTTCGAGGACAATTGTTTTGTAGAGCAAAGTTCAGACCTCTACAACACAATATTCCTCAAAGATTTGTTAAGTTATACCATGAATTAAGGAAAGATCCTGGACGTCACCTTACGAAATAGACAAAGCAAATGCCACAGTAATTATGAACAAGATAGATTATAGAGGAAAAATTAAAATGTTATTAGAAGACGGAGGAACTTACGTGCCTCTTAACCTAACCATGTAAAGCCTCGTGAAGAGAGAGAGAGAGAGAGAGAGAGAGAGAGATTAATGAAGGCGGGGCGTGTGGACGGGCACCATCATCTTCTAGACACACACGGGCAGTTCAAGACATTTATTGAAGAAACGCTCCGCCGTGAGAAACCACTCGTGGCGAAACGCTTCCAGTGTCTCGGACCATGTCACAAAAAACGACGACAACCCTACTTTCTAGACAACAAAACCACTACTGTTCGACATGATATCGGAAGACCGTCCTTTCTAGACGAGAAACCATCCTATCTTCCGGCATATAAGGCGCGCTTATTTCCCCCACAGAAAGTCTTGGAGAATCACCCTGCACCATATATGCGTTTACCACTTGTTTACTAGCATTACAACTGTTTAGATACATCGTCTCACATGTGATCGTGCGCCTTATATGCCGGAAAATAGGGTACCTACCATCCCTCCTAGGCGACATGGAAGGACCATACTTCCGGTGAGAACACCATACACTAATGGTCTTGATCATGGGCGGTGGTGCTAGCTCTCTCGGTGCTGCTAATGGTTCCATCAGCAGCCCACTTACCCAGGTAAAGAAGCCTTTCAGCTCTCCACCAGCCTCTTCAAGACGTTTAATGGATGTGTGTAACTTTTTTTTTAAGGATCGCCACAACATGGATACAGCTGAAAAGTTTTTCTGGCGAAGGTGGCCAGTGTTGACACTAACGTAGGGAATACGTGAGTTGCAGGTTTACAACTCTCTCTCTCTCTCTCTCTCTTTATTATTCCTGGAAGCCTTTTTCTCTACTTCTCCGAGGCTATGGGTCCCCACGCCTGCACCCAGAGGAAGAGTGTGTGCCAGCTGCCGAAATAGTGTTAAGAGGAAGTCACCAGAGTGATGTGAACTCACAGCTGCGAGACGGGCAATGTCCACGATGGTCGTTGCATTCAGGGTCATATCTTTATAAAACGTTGCTGTAACGAGGCTGTCACTGAGCCACATTGTTCGTAGCCAAGCACTGCAACTCGTTTTAGTACAGAAGCTGCCTCTTTCTGGCAGTCAGTAATGGCACTGGTGAAGCTGAGGGTGGCAATCTCCACTTAAATTACCTATATGGTCTGGTAGAATTTGCTTTATTAGTTAATTGGATGCCTTGGCAAAAGGGGTTAAGCTTGAAGGGGTTGAGCTTTAAGGAGGGAGGATGAGCTTGAGGTGAGGGTTACGAATTAGATGAGGATGCGGGGAGGGAGAGAGGACGGGTACAACTGTGTGCCGTCACCTTCAGTTTTGACTAGCTGTTGATGTTGGCGGTATGCGTCAACACTGACGGAGAATTTTATAATGACTTTGTCTTAAGACGTACCAGGAAGACAGTCTCAAAATTAATAAACTTATTAAGAATAATTTCTCCCTCTTTCAACTGAAAAGCAAACTGCTAAAAAATTATTACTGATGCATTGATATATATAATATAATTTTTCTCTTAATTGCAATACACACTCGTGCAATTTCAATGTGCTTAATATTGAACAGCTAAAATTATATGGAAAAAATAAATGGTTCTTTGCGAGTTAACATTCTTATTAAGAGATGTTTGTGTTATCGATTTTTTCCAATATTAGATAACACGAGGCGCGAAGTTATGGTAACTAACTACAAATTGCTGAGAGAATATTAAACAACAGAGAACCGACGATGAAGACAAGTGCAACACCTCTCCAAGTCTACAAAATTCTCCGGTTGTAACTTGTAATTCTCTGTACTGGAATGAAAAAAAAAAACAAGTGGACGGCAAGGTGTCCACAATAAAGACACCCCAGGTGTCCCACATCACCAACTTGATGGTAGTGTGTACCATTATTACCACCCGGCAGAGAATTAGTTGGAACTAGCGCCGTATATCCCACCACAAAACAAGACACATTAACTGCGCCAGGAAGCGGTATATGAGAGAACAAAAGACGTCTTTGTTTACAGGGTCGTTGTAAGAGGAGCAACAGTGTGCAGGTTCGCTGTATACATATTGCGAATTTTTTAAAATAGTCGAAATTTGGAAAAAAAAAAAAAAAAAGAAACGTGAAAAGCGTCGCCAAGAGCTTACACACACACACACACACACACACACACACACACACACACACACACACTGGAGCACTTCTATATAGAGAACATATCTGTTAAGACGCGTTATTGAATTTATTAACCATGAATGCTGCTGCTCCTCTCTCTCTCTCTCTCTCTCTCTCTCTCTCTCTCTCTCTCTCCTCTCCATCTGCCTCCCTCTCCTGATAATCGGTCTTCTGCGTACATCCCTTTTATTTATTTTCCAATTTCTACCCCTTCTGATTTTCCCTTTCCCTGCCACTCAAGTCATTGGAGCAATTACTGAGTGGGTCGCCTGTGTATTTATCTCCCTTACCTACCTGCCTCTCTCTCCCTCCCTCTCTCTCTCTCTCTCTCTCTCTCTCTCTCTCTCTCTCTCTCTCTCTCTCTCTCTCTCTCTCTCTCTCTCTCTCTCTCTCTCTCTCTCTCTCTCTCTCTCCACTCATTTACAACTTTCTCGTCACTCCTATTTTTCTTGATCTTTCTTCTGGCGTTATTTCTTTCCTCCAGAGTTATCAACATATTCTATCTATCATACATATATTTAATTTCCCCTTTTATTGCTCTTACTCTCTTAAGTCATTCTTTTACTCTAATCCTCTTCCCTTTAACCTCTGATAATCACCTTTCTGTCTTATTCTCTACACTTCCCTGTCTTCCTTCCTACTATTTTCCTTACTATAATTCTGTCTTTCCTCTCCTCCAGTTTACCCCCCCCCCCTATCTCTCTGTTGTCTCTCCTGTTTATCTCTCTACCTCCTCTGTCACCCATCCTTTTAATATCTTCCTCTCTCTCTCTCTCTCTCTCTCTCTCTCTCTCTCTCTCTCTCCTCCTCCTCTCTCTCTCTCTCTCTCTCTCTCCTCCTCCTCCTCCTCCTCTTACCATCTTCCTCCCTCCTCCCCCTCTAAGTTCTCACTCCCCTGTACTCTCCCTCACACTGTCATTATCAAACAAGACCTCAATTTAGTAATTGGTTTTGCGCGTAAATTTCTTCCAAACTAAGTTTAACCACACCTGAATCATCACAACAGAATCATCATATCGGAGTCATCACACCAAAATCATCACAACAGAATCATCACAACAAAGGCATCACAACAGCAGCATCACACCAGACTCACCACAACTGTCATCACAGCATCATCATCGCACCAGAATCATCATATCAGTCATCACAGCAGAATCATCACAGCAGAATCACCACACCAGAATCATTACACCAGACTCAACACACCAGAATCACCACACCAAAATCATCACATCAGAATCAACACACAGGAAACACCACACCGAAATCACCACACCAGAATCACCACACCAGAATCACCATACCAGAATCACCACACCAGAATCACCACACCACCAGAATCACCCCACCAGAATCACCACACCAGAATCACATTACCAGAATCACCCACCAGAATCACCACACCAGAATCACCACACCAGATGGGAAGTACAATACCTGCACTTTAAAGGAAGGGTTTGGGATATTGGCAGTTTGGAGGGATATGTTACATATCTTTATATATGCCTCTAAACTGTTGTATTCTGAGCACCTCTGCAAAAACAGTGATTATGTGTGAGGTGAAAGTATTGAATGATGATTAAAGTATTTTCTTTTCTGAGATTTTCTTTCTTTTTGGGTCACCCTGCCTCGGTGGGAGACGGCCGACTTGTTGAAAAAAAATATTATTACTATATTATCATTATATACATGGTAAGCAATAAACCCGTAAGTGTAATACAACGCCTGGGAGTGAGATTTAATCAGGTCTTATTCTAGAAAGGGATACGGCAGCTCCCATTTCTTAGATCAAGAGCCCTTCCCCTGCATCAATACACCCAAGTTTGAGGAGGGGAAAGGGGTTAGAAAAAGAGAAAGGGAGAAAGAGAGAGAGAGAGAGAGAGAGAGAGATAGATGCTAGAAGGATGATGGTAATGGTGGAAGTCGAAATAACGTGACTACCAACACCAGGGAAGACACTGCTGGTAGACCGCATCTAGTAGCGCTGACTACAAGCAGCCTCTCACCTTTCACTTGTACAGCTCAGTATAAGGAGGCTCTGTGCTCTACCACTAGTGAAAAATGCTGAGACACAGACCCCTAGGTCTACCCACTCTTTGCATATTGTTGATCAAATTTCAAGAACCCCATTAAAAACAAATTTTCACATGTTCATATATATATATATATATATATATATATATATATATATATATATATATATATATATATATATATATATATATATATATATATATATATATATGCTTTTAGGTAAAAATTAATATAAACGAGAAATATAATTTGAGTGTGCTGTGGCCAAATTCATATTTTTTTTTAAGTGACTAAACTGACACAACTATACACACATATAGACACTGCTATATCCGGTAAGTAACCTTCTGGTATCACATCGCGGGGGTCAACTCTCCCCCTCTCTCCCCTCGTTGACAAAACAACGACTTTAAACTATGTAATTAGCTGGCATCGTTAGCGCCCTTCTTAAAGCCACAATTAACGCATTTATCAGTCATTATTGCTGGATATTCTCGCTGGGCTCATTCCTGTGTTGGCAAATTATTATTAATCTGCTATACCAGGGGTGGGGGGGGTAATTATTTTGGCTCGCGGGTCGCTTCGTGGAAAGTGATATAAACACACACACACACACACACCTCTCACATCCATGTATATTAATCATACACATACACAACCTTCTCACATCCATGTATATTAATCATACACATACACAGCCCTCTCACATCCATGTATATTAATCATACACATACATAGCCCTCTCACATCCATGTATATTAATCATACACATACACAGCCCTCTCACATCCATGTATATTAATCATACACATACACAGCCCTCTCACATCCATGTATATTAATCATACCCATACACAGCCCTCTCACATCCATGTATATTAATCATACACATACACAGCCCTCTCACATCCATGTATATTAATCATACCCATACACAGCCCTCTCACATCCATGTATATTAATCATACACATACACAGCCCTCTCACATCCATGTGTATTAATCATACACAACCCTCTCACATCCATGTATATTAATCATACACATACACAACCCTCTCACATCCATGTATATTAATCATACACATACACAACCCTCCCACATCCATGTATATTAATCATACACATACACAACCCTCCCACATCCATGTATATTAATCATACACAACCCTCTCACATCCATGTATATTAATCATACACATACACAACCCTCTCACATCCATGTATATTAATCATACACATACACAGCCCTCCCACATCCATGTATATTAATCATACACAACCCTCTCACATCCATGTATATTAATCATACACATACGCAACCCTCCCACATCCATGTATATTAATCATACATATACACAACCCTCCCACATCCATGTATATTAATCATACACATACACTACCCTCTCACATCCATGTATATTAATCATACACATACACAACCCTCCCACATCCATGTATATTAATCATACACATACACTACCCTCCCACATCCATGTATATTAATCATACACATACACTACCCTCCCACATCCATGTATATTAATCATACACATACACAACCCTCTCACATCCATGTATATTAATCATACACATACACAACCCTCCCACATCCATGTATATTAATCATACACATACACAACCCTCTCTCATCCATGTATATTAATCATACACATACACAACCCTCTCACATCCATGTATATTAATCATACACATACACAACCCTCTCACATCCATGTATATTAATCATACACATACACAACCCTCTCACATCCATGTATATTAATCATACACATACACAACCCTCTCACATCCATGTATATTAATCATACACATACACTGAATCTTTCAAAAAAATCAGAAAGGAAAAAATGTCAAGGAAAATCCCCTGATGGGCCGAGTGATAGGCTTATACCTGGAAAATTAATACTTTATTTCTCCCCCGTGGCAAAATAAATTTTTATTTTTCCCCTGACCAAAAAAACATTTTATGTTCCGCGTGGCAAAAAAAAAACACAAATTCCCCTGTGGGAAAGAAAAAACTTTATTTTCCCCCGTGGCAAAAAAAAAAAAAACCTGTGGGAAAGAAAAAACTATTTTCCCCGTGGCAAAAAAAAAAACTATTTTCCCCCGTGGGAAAGGAAACTTTATTTTCCCCCGTGGCAAAAAATAACCTGTGGGAAAAAAAGCTATTTTTCCCCGTGGCAAAAAAAAAAAAAATTATTGTCCCCCGTGGCAAAATATATTGACGTTTAATTAATAACTTTGATTTTTAATTAGAATTGTTGTTGTCGGGTAATTATTTTTTTTGGCAAATCCCCCGCCCCCTCCCCCCTTACCTCCGCCCCCTCCCCCCTTACCCCCGCCCCGGCCCCCGTACCCCCCGTCCCGCCCCCTCGTCCCCCCTCCCCCTACCACGTTATTGATCTTTTTTTTTTTTGGTTGTGATTTTTTGACGAGAGAAACGCCGTCAAGTTTCGTCACGATGTTTCGCTCAATAGAAACTTAATTTAGTTATCTTAGACGTCTTACTAAATAAAGGGATATAATAAAGGGTTTTAATAAAGGGCTATAATAAAGGGTTTTAATAAAGAGCTATAATAAAGGCTTATAACAAAAGGCTATAATAAAGGCTTACAATGAAAAGCTTTAATAGTTTCAATAAAGGCATTAATAAAGGGTTTTAATAAAGGGGTATAATAAAGGGTTTTAATAAAGGGGTATAATAAAGGGTTTTAATAAAGGGGTATAATAAAGGGTTTTAATAAAGGGGTATAATAAAGACCATAGCTGACATCACTGACATACTACTATATATAAAGCCCTTTATGATGCAGAGCATTTCGGGCAAATTAAGTCAGTTTTGTCCCGGGATGCGACCCACACCAGTCGACTAACACCCAGGATGCGACCCACACCAGTCCACTAACACCCAGGTACCCATTTCACTGCTAGGTGAACAGTGACAGCAGGTGTCTTAAGGAAACACGTCCCAATGTTTCCACCCATACCGGGGATCGAACCACGGACCTCAATGTGTGAGCTGAGTGCGCTACCAACCGAGCTACGGTGTTTAAAACAGAGCCAACATAACTTGATCAGTAAGTCACCATTTTACCTCCTGATTAGCACATATTAACTCGGGCTGACACCTGTCAAGTGGGACTCTGTCCATCAACCAACATAAAAAATAATTCAGACAGTATTTATTGTAAATTTACTCAACTTACAAAGTCCTGGACTCACATTCAGATTACAACCAACACTTAACTTGTATCAAACTCGCTTACTCTACCTTCTCCAGTCATTGGTTTGCGAGCAAAGTGCTCCATAAAGGCAAGAAACCAATTTCCCAAAACTGCTGTCGTTTTCAAATTACACCAAGAATGACCATTGGCCTGGCCTCAGACCATTAACAAGATCATAATGTGGTCCACAGCGGTCTCTGACCACTCTCTGCTCACACACACACGGGAGTTACGAATCGACCTCTGCAACCACAAGTGAGTACACACACACCACCTCAAGCTGACTGATGTGAGACATGTCAGCTGAAACAACATTTCAAGCTGATACAAGAATAGGAGGTAATCAGGCTTAATCCTAGGAAAGAGAGAGTAGCTCTGTGTCCTTGGATCAGGAGCCCTCTAGCCGCAACATGTCAGGGCTGGTCATGAACTGCAGTAATGTGCCTTCCGACAGTTGGAAATGTCAACACAAAAATGTCTCTGTTTACGGAACATAAATTCCATTCACTGAGGGAGTCGTTCATTTGCAAGCAATTACATCTGTAAATTTTCAAACAAGCGCCAGCGGCTGAGAGGGGGGGGGAGTGAGGTTAAATACTCGCATTTTGCGTAAGTGGGTTCGACCCCCACCTGGGTTTTATTTAGGACTGACAAAGTTCGAGTCAGTAAATGGAAGAATTTGTGTAAGAACTGGTTCTTGTACGGGTCATTTTTCCTTATTCCTTCATTTCTTCCTCCTTCCTTTCTTCCTCTCTCCTGTCATAACATTGCTTCCTCACTTCTTCCCCCTCCACTTCTGTCTCCCTCTCCTTGCCTCCCCTTCCTTCTCTCGGTTCCTCCCTTCTCTCTCTCCCTCCCTCCCTCTCTTCTTTACCCTCAGAACGGTCAGGAAGTGGAACAATCTAGGCAGTGAAGTTTTAAGAAGCAGAAACCATACATAGCTTTAAGAATGAGCATGATAGGGATCACGGAGCCAAGGAGAGTAAACCCAGTAGCGGCCAGCTGAGAAGCGGAGCCAGGAGCTGAGAATCGACACCTGCAACCACAATCAGGCGAGTACACACACACACACACACACACACACACACACACACACACACACACACACACACACACACACACACACACACACACACACACACACACACACACACACACACACGGGGCCAGGAGCTATGACTTGACCCCTGCAACCACAATCAGGTGAGTACACACACACAACCAATAACATGAGGGTTTATAGCGTCCTCTTCCTATTTTCCTTCTCTCTCTTTCTACACCCGCGGACTTACAAAGGAGTAAAGAAAAATTATTGCAATTACCGTGTGTAATTATCGGTACAGGTGGATGGTGTCTTCGCAGACACCAGAGTCCACACACAGTCACCAGAGTCCAAACACAGTCACCAGAGTACACACACAGTCACCAGAGTCCAAACACAGTCACCAGAGTACACACACAGTCACCAGAGTCCAAACACAGTCACCAGAGTCCACACACAGTCACCAGAGTCCAAACACAGTCACCAGAGTACACACACAGTCACCAGAGTCCAAACACAGTCACCAGAGTACACACACAGTCACCAGAGTCCACACACAGTCACCAGAGTCCAAACACAGTCACCAGAGTCCACACACAGTCACCAGAGTCCACACAGACACCAGAGTCCACAGTCACCAGAGTCCACACAGTCACCAGAGTCCACACACAGTCACCAGAGTCCACACACAGTCACCAGAGTACACACACAGTCACCAGAGTCCAAACACAGTCACCAGAGTACACACACATAAGAACATAAGAACATAAGAAAGGAGGAACACTGCAGTAGGCCTGTTGGCCCATACTGGGCAGGTCCTTCACAAATCCAAACCGTTAACAGAATGTTTGACTAGCCCATTTTGAATGCTACCCAAATGCATTATTCTTCTAGCAAAACAGAGCTTAAGATTCTACAAGCTTCCAAATGAAGCCCTGTGATGACTCCTCACTCACTGTATTACAGTGTGATAAGTGGTACAGTGGGTCAACTTGGCTTGTGGGTTATTTGTAGACATTGTGTATAGGCTCTGTTTTCAAAGATTCCCATATGTTACGCATCTCATTCTTCAATTGTTGGTTTTGGTGATCGAAATGTCCCATAAGTAAGTAACTTAATACCGCACGTGTCTAACTTGCATATTTTCTATGTAGTATAGTGCCACTCCTGCCACCTGTCTTGGTTCTTTCTGTGTGGAATTCAAAGCCTTGAACATGGCCTTCAGCAGTCATGTACCGACTTATTGAATTATCGTTGTATCAGTAGTTACAATAATGTTTTTCTTTGGTATCTTCCTCTTGATCTCTTTGTGTTTTCTTTATTTTCAAGGGTTTTATTACTGCCCAATGTTACGACTTTGATGTCGTAACTTAAATAAAATCTTCCTGTCTCTTAAAGGTTGCTCACACTGCTGTCTAGAGGTTATAAAATTTCTCTGAAAAAACACAGCAAACCTTGGGCCAACATGTACTCATATATTAAATAATATTAATTATTATTAGGAAGGAATGACAAAAACTTACCTATATAAAAATATATCTATATTAATAATAACTTATATACAACTTATAACTACTACAAAAAACCATCACACTCCATACACAAATAACCCGCACATAAAAGAGAGAAGCTTACGACGACGTTTCGGTCCGACTTGGACCATTGACAAAGTCACACACGTCGTCGTAAGCTTCTCTCTTTTATGTGCGGGTTATTTGTGTATCGTTCCAGTCACGGTATTGTGCCTTTTTGTTATTCATCACACTCCACTTCACATTAACTCACTAGAACACTGCTACTAATGAGTTAAACAAAATAAATGAACATTTATGAAGAGGGAGGCTCCATGACACCCCCTCCCTCCTTTCCGCAGGCTACTTAACCTACAGTGGAAACGTTAAATACTCTCCAAAACACAAGTCCCTGCATACTAGGGCCTTACAAATAAACATGAGAGCACTTAAACACAAACACCTATGGTATACCAAAATTAATTACTCAAACTAACACCAACCCATGATTACTTTACCCAGTCGCGTTCCTACACGTCACCAGAGTCCACACACAGTCACCAGAGTCCACACAGTCACCAGAGTATACACACAGTCACCAGAGTCCACACACAGTCACCAGAGTCCACACAGTCACCAGAGTCAACACAGTCACCAGAGTATACACACAGTCACCAGAGTCCACACACAGTCACCAGAGTCCACACAGTCACCAGAGTATACACACAGTCACCAGAGTCCACACAGTCACCAGAGTATACACACAGTCACCAGAGTCCACACACAGTCACCAGAGTCCACACAGTCACCAGAGTCCACACACAGACACCAGAGTCCACACACAGTCACCAGAGTCCAAACACAGTCACCAGAGTCCACACAGTCACCAGAGTCCACACACAGTCACCAGAGTCCACACACAGTCACCAGAGTCCACACACAGTCACCAGAGTCCACACACAGTCACCAGAGTCCACACACAGTCACCAGAGTCCACACACAGTCACCAGAGTCCACACACAGTCACCAGAGTCCACACACAGTCACCAGTCCACACAGTCACCAGAGTCCACACACAGTCACCAGAGTCCAAACACAGTCACCAGAGTCCACACACAGTCACCAGAGTCCACACACAGTCACCAGAGTCCACAGTGTCACGAGAGTCCACACACAGTCACCAGAGTCCACACACAGTCACCAGAGTCCACACACAGTCACCAGAGTCCACACACAGTCACCAGAGTCCAAACACAGTCACCAGAGTACACACACAGTCACCAGAGTCCACACACAGTCACCAGAGTCCACACACAGTCACCAGAGTCCACACACAGTCACCAGAGTCCACACACAGTCACCAGAGTCCACACACAGTCACCAGAGTCCACACAGTCACCAGAGTCCACACACAGTCACCAGAGTCCACACACAGTCACCAGAGTCCACACACAGTCACCAGAGTCCACACACAGTCACCAGAGTCCACACACAGTCACCAGAGTCCACACACAGTCACCAGAGTCCACACACAGTCACCAGAGTCCACACACAGTCACCAGAGTCCACACACAGTCACCAGAGTCCACACACAGTCACCAGAGTCCAAACACAGTCACCAGAGTACACACAGTCACCAGAGTCCACACACAGTCACCAGAGTCCACACACAGTCACAAGAGTCCACACAGTCACCAGAGTCCACACACAGTCACCAGAGTCCACACACAGTCACTAGAGTCCACACACAGTCACCAGAGTACACACACAGTCACCAGAGTCCACACACAGTCACCAGAGTCCAAACACAGTCACCAGAGTACACACAGTCACCAGAGTCCACACACAGTCACCAGAGTCCACACACAGTCACCAGAGTCCACACACAGTCACCAGAGTCCACACACAGTCACCAGTCCACACAGCCACCAGAGTCCACACAGCCACCAGAGTCCACATACAGTCACCAGAGTCCACACACAGTCACCAGAGTCCACACACAGTCACCAGAGTCCACACACAGTCACCAGAGTCCACACAGCCATCAGAGTCCACATACAGTCACCAGAGTCCACACACAGTCACCAGAGTCCACACACAGTCACCAGAGTCCACACACAGTCACCAGAGTCCACACACAGTCACCAGAGTCCACACAGCACTACTTCAATGTTACAGTACTTTCATATAAATAAAGGGTTTCAATAAAGGGCTATAATAAAGGGTTTTAATAAAGGGCTATAATAAAGGGTTTCAATAAAAGGCTATAATAAAGGGTTTTAATAAAGGGCTATAATAAAGGGTTTTAATAAAGGGCTATAATAAAGGGTTTTAATAAAGGGCTATAATAAAGGGTTTTAATAAAGGGCTATAATAAAGGGTTTTAATAAAGGGCTATAATAAAGGGTTTTAATAAAGGGCTATGATAAAGGGTTATAATAAAGGGTTTTAATAAAGGTCTATAATAAAGGGTTTCAATAAAGGGCTATAATAAAGGGTTTTAATAAAGGGCTATAATAAAGGGTTTTAATAAAGGATTTTAATAAAGGGCTTTAATAAAGGGCTATTATAAAGGGTTTTAATAAAGGGCTATAATAAAGGGTCTGTTGGACCCAGGTTTCTAACAGTGTGTGTCTGTTGGACCCAGGTTTCTAACAGTGTGTCTGTTGGACCCAGGTTTCTAACTGTGTGTCTGCTGGTCCCAGGTTTCTAACTGTGTGTGTCAGCTGGTCCCAGGTTTCTAACTGTGTGTGTCTGCTGGACCCAGGTTTCTAACAGTGTGTGCCTGTTGGACCCAGGTTTCTAACTGTGTGTGTCTGCTGGACCCAGGTTTCTAACAGTGTGTGTCTGTTGGACCCAGGTTTCTAACAGTGTTTCTCTGTTGGACCCAGGTTTCTAACAGTGTGTCTGTTGGACCCAGGTTTCTAACTGTGTTTCTCTGTTGGACCCAGGTTTCTAACAGTGTGTCTGTTGGACCCAGGTTTCTAACAGTGTTTCTCTGTTGGACCCAGGTTTCTAACAGTATATGTCTCCTGGACCCAGGTTTCTAACTGTGTGTGTATGTTGGACCCAGGTTTCTAACTGTGTGTGTCTGCTGGACCCAGGTTTCTAACAGTGTGTGTCTGTTGGACCCAGGTTTCTAACAGTGTTTCTCTGTTGGACCCAGGTTTCTAACAGTGTGTCTGTTGGACCCAGGTTTCTAACAGTGTTTCTCTGTTGGACCCAGGTTTCTAACAGTGTATGTCTCCTGGACCCAGGTTTCTAACTGTGTGTGTATGTTGGACCCAGGTTTCTAACTGTGTGTGTCTGCTGGACCCAGGTTTCTAACTGTGTGTGTCTGCTGGACCCAGGTTTCTAACAGTGTGTGTCTGTTGGACCCAGGTTTCTAACTGTGTGTGTGTCTGCTGGACTCAAGTTTCTAACCGTGTGTGTCTGCTGGACCCAGGTTTCTAACTGTGTGTCTGTTGGACCCAGGTTTCTAACTGTGTGTGTCTGCTGCACCCAGGTTTCTAACAGTGTGTGTCTGTTGGACCCAGGTTTCTAACAGTGTTTCTCTGTTGGACCCAGGTTTCTAACAGTGTGTCTGTTGGACCCAGGTTTCTAACAGTGTATGTCTGCTGGACCCAGGTTTCTAACTGTGTGTGTCTGTTGGACCCAGGTTTCTAACAGTGTGTGTCTGTTGGACCCAGGTTTCTAACAGTGTTTCTCTGTTGGACCCAGGTTTCTAACAGTGTGTCTGTTGGACCCAGGTTTCTAACAGTGTATGTCTGCTGGACCCAGGTTTCTAACTGTGTGTGTCTGTTGGACCCAGGTTTCTAACTGTGTGTGTCTGCTGGACCCAGGTTTCTAACTGTGTGTGTCTGCTGGACCCAGGTTTCTAACAGTGTGTGTCTGTTGGACCCAGGTTTCTAACTGTGTGTGTCTGCTGGTCCCAGGTTTCTAACTGTGTGTGTGTCTGCTGGACCCAGGTTTCTAACAGTGTGCATCTGTTGGACCCAGGTTTCTAACAGTGTGTGTCTGTTGGACGCAGGTTTTTAACTGTGTGTGTCTGATGGACCCAGGTTTCTAACTGTGTGTGTCTGGTGGACCCAGGTTTCTAACTGTGTGTGTCTGCTGGACCCAGGTTTCTGACAGTGTGTGTCTGTTGGACCCAGGTTTCTAACTGTGTGTCTGCTGGACCCAGGTTTCTAACAGTGTGTGTCTGTTGGACCCAGGTTTCTAACAGTGTGTGTCTGCTGGACACAGGTTTCTAACAGTGTGTGTCTGTTGGACCCAGGTTTCTAACTGTGTGTGTCTGCTGCACCCAGGTTTCTAACTTTGTGTGTCTGCTGGACCCAGGTTTCTAACAGTGTGTCTGTTGGACCCAGGTTTCTAACTGTGTGTGTCTGCTGGTCACAGGTTTCTAACTGTGTGTGTGTCTGTTGGACCCAGGTTTCTAACAGTGTGTGTCTGCTGGACCCAGGTTTCTAACAGTGTGTGTCTGTTGGACCCAGGTTTCTAACAGTGTGTGTCTGCTGGACCCAGGTTTCTAACAGTGTGTCTGTTGGACCCAGGTTTCTAACAGTGTATGTCTGCTGGACCCAGGTTTCTAACAGTGTGTGTCTGTTGGACCCAGGTTTCTAACTGTGTGTGTCTGCTGGTCCCAGGTTTCTAACTGTGTGTGTCTGCTGGACCCAGGTTTCTAACAGTGTGTGTCTGTTGGACCCAGGTTTCTAACTGTGTGTGTCTGCTGGTCCCAGGTTTCTAACTGTGTGTGTCTGCTGGACCCAGGTTTCTAACAGTGTGCATCTGTTGGACCCAGGTTTCTAACAGTGTGTGTCTGTTGGACGCAGGTTTTTAACTGTGTGTGTCTGCTGGACCCAGGTTTCTAATTGTGTGTGTCTGGTGGACCCAGGTTTCTAACTGTGTGTGTCTGCTGGACCCAGGTTTCTGACAGTGTGTGTCTGTTGGACCCAGGTTTCTAACTGTGTGTGTCTGCTGGACCCAGGTTTCTAACAGTGTGTGTCTGTTGGACCCAGGTTTCTAACAGTGTGTGTCTGCTGGACACAGGTTTCTAACAGTGTGTGTCTGTTGGACCCAGGTTTCTAACTGTGTGTGTCTGCTGCACCCAGGTTTCTAACTTTGTGTGTCTGCTGGACCCAGGTTTCTAACAGTGTGTCTGTTGGACCCAGGTTTCTAACTGTGTGTGTCTGCTGGCCACAGGTTTCTAACTGTGTGTGTCTGTTGGACCCAGGTTTCTAACAGTGTGTGTCTGCTGGACCCAGGTTTCTAACAGTGTGTGTCTGTTGGACCCAGGTTTCTAACAGTGTGTGTCTGCTGGACCCAGGTTTCTAACAGTGTGTGTCTGTTGGACCCAGGTTTCTAACTATGTGTGTCTGCTGGACTCAGATTTCTAACAGTGTGTGTCTGTTGGGCCCAGGTTTCTAACAGTATGTGTCTGGTGGACCCAGGTTTCTAACAGTGTGTGTCTGCTGGACCCAGGTTTCTAACAGTGTGTCTGTTGGACCCAGGTTTCTAACAGTGTGTGTCTGCTGGACCCAGGTTTCTAACACTGTGTGTCTGCTGGACCCAGGTTTCTAACTGTGTGTGTCTGCTGGACCCAGGTTTCTAACAGCATGTGTCTGCTGCACCCAGGTTTCTAACAGACGTTCACTCGTAATATTCCCCTCTCCAGACATTCTCTGACTCACTACCCTCTCCAAACGTTCACTAACTAGTAATATCCCCTTCCCTAGACGTTCACTAGAGCAGCAAATATCAAGTTGCTAGCGCACCAGGAGCTAGCGCTCGTCTCTCCTTCAGCTGTGCTCTAGAAGAGAAAAATACAGTACAGTAGTTGTAACACAAAGTAACACAACTATGTGTTACATCAATTTCTCCTCAGGTCAACTTTCAACACCACAGTTGTCTGACAGTCAACTTTCAACACCACAGTTGTCTGACAGTCAACTTTCAACACCACAGTTGTCTGACAGTCAACTTTCAACACCACAGTTGTCTGACAGTCAACTTTCAACACCACAGTTGTCTGACAGTCAACTTTCAACACCACAGTTGTCTGACAGTCAACTTTCATCACCACAGTTGTCTGACAGTCAACTTTCAACACCACAGTTGTCTGACAGTCAACTTTCATCACCACAGTTGTCTGACAGTCAACTTTCATCACCACAGTTGTCTGACAGTCAACTTTCAACACCACAGTTGTCTGACAGTCAACTTTCATAACCACAGTTGTCTGACAGTCAACTTTCAACACCACAGTTGTCTGACAGTCAACTTTCATCACCACAGTTGTCTGACAGTCAACTTTCATCACCACAGTTGTCTGACAGTCAACTTTCATCACCACAGTTGTCTGACAGTCAACTTTCAACACCACAGTTGTCTGATAGTCAACTTTCAACACCACAGTTGTCTGACAGTCAACTTTCAACACCACAGTTGTCTGATAGTCAACTTTCAACACCACAGTTGTCTGACAGTCAACTTTCAACACCACAGTTGTCTGATAGTCAACTTTCAACACCACAGTTGTCTGACAGTCAATTTTCATCACCACAGTTGTCTGACAGTCAACTTTCATCACCACAGTTGTCTGACAGTCAACTTTCATCACCACAGTTGTCTGACAGTCAACTTTCATCACCACAGTTGTCTGACAGTCAACTTTCAACACCACAGTTGTCTGATAGTCAACTTTCAACACCACAGTTGTCTGACAGTCAACTTTCAACACCACAGTTGTCTGATAGTCAACTTTCAACACCACAGTTGTCTGACAGTCAACTTTCAACACCACAGTTGTCTGACAGTCAACCTTCATCAACACAGTTGTCTGACAGTCAACCTTCATCAACACAGTTGTCTGACAGTCAACTTTCAGCACCACAGTTGTCTGACAGTCAACCTTCATCAACACAGTTGTCTGACAGTCAACTTTCAGCACCACAGTTGTCTGACAGTCAACCTTCATCAACACAGTTGTCTGACAGTCAACTTTCAACACCACAGTTGTCTGACAGTCAACTTTCAACACCACAGTTGTCTGACAGTCAACCTTCATCAACACAGTTGTCTGACAGTCAACTTTCATCACCACAGTTGTCTGACAGTCAACCTTCATCAACACAGTTGTCTGACAGTCAACTTTCAACACCACAGTTGTCTGACAGTCAACTTTCATCACCACAGTTGTCTGACAGTCAACTTTCAACACCACAGTTGTCTGACAGTCAACTTTCAACACCGCAGTTGTCTGACAGTCAACCTTCATCAACACAGTTGTCTGACAGTCAACTTTCAACACCACAGTTGTCTGACAGTCAACTTTCAACACCACAGTTGTCTGACAGTCAACTTTCAACACCACAGTTGTCTGACAGTCAACCTTCATCAACACAGTTGTCTGACAGTCAACTTTCAACACCACAGTTGTCTGACAGTCAACTTTCAACACCACAGTTGTCTGACAGTCAACTTTCAACACCACAGTTGTCTGACAGTCAACTTTCAACACCACAGTTGTCTGACAGTCAACTTTCAACACCACAGTTGTCTGACAGTCAACTTTCAACACCACAGTTGTCTGACAGTCAACTTTCATAACCACAGTTGTCTGACAGTCAACTTTCAACACCACAGTTGTCTGACAGTCAACTTTCATCACCACAGTTGTCTGACAGTCAACTTTCATCACCACAGTTGTCTGACAGTCAACTTTCAACACCACAGTTGTCTGATAGTCAACTTTCAACACCACAGTTGTCTGATAGTCAACTTTCAACACCACAGTTGTCTGATAGTCAACTTTCAACACCACAGTTGTCTGATAGTCAACTTTCAACACCACAGTTGTCTGACAGTCAACTTTCAACACCACAGTTGTCTGACAGTCAACTTTCAACACCACAGTTGTCTGACAGTCAACTTTCATCACCACAGTTGTCTGACAGTCAACTTTCATCACCACAGTTGTCTGACAGTCACCTTTCATCACCACAGTTGTCTGACAGTCAACCTTCATCACCACAGTTGTCTGACAGTCACCTTTCATCACCACAGTTGTCTGACAGTTGTTGTCTGATAGTCAACTTTCAACACCACAGTCTGACAGTCAACTTTCAACACCACAGTTGTCTGATAGTCAACTTTCAACACCACAGTTGTCTGACAGTCAACTTTCAACACCACAGTTGTCTGACAGTCAACTTTCAACACAGTTGTCTGACAGTCAACCTTCAACACCACAGTTGTCTGACAGTCACCTTTCATCACCACAGTTGTCTGACAGTCAACCTTCATCACCACAGTTGTCTGACAGTCAACCTTCATCAACACAGTTGTCTGACAGTCAACCTTCATCAACACAGTTGTCTAACAGTCAACTTTCAACACCACAGTTGTCTGACAGTCAACCTTTCAACACAGTTGTCTGACAGTCAACTTTCAACACCGCAGTTGTCTGACAGTCAACCTTCATCAACACAGTTGTCTGACAGTCAACTTTCAACACCACAGTTGTCTGACAGTCAACTTTCAACACCACAGTTGTCTGACAGTCAACTTTCAACACCACAGTTGTCTGACAGTCAACTTTCAACACCGCAGTTGTCTGACAGTCAACCTTCATCAACACAGTTGTCTGACAGTCAACTTTCAACACCACAGTTGTCACAGTCAACTTTCAACACCACAGTTTTCTGACAGTCAACTTTCAACACCACAGTTGTCTGACAGTCAACTTTCAACTTTCTGACAGTCAACCAACACCACAGTTCTGACAACACAGTTGTCTGACAGTCAACTTTCAACACCACAGTTGTCTGACAGTCAACTTTCAACACCACAGTTGTCTGACAGTCAACTTTCAGCACCACAGTTGTCTGACAGTCAACCTTCATCACCACAGTTGTCTGACAGTCAACTTTCAACACCACAGTTGTCTGACAGTCAACTTTCAACACCACAGTTGTCTGACAGTCAACCTTCATCACCACAGTTGTCTGACAGTCAACTTTCAACACCACAGTTGTCTGACAGTCAACTTTCAGCACACCACAGTTGTCTGACAGTCAACTTTCAACACCACAGTTGTCTGACAGTCAACTTTCACAGTCACCTGACAGTTTTCAACACCACAGTCTGACAGTCAACCTTCAACACCACAGTTGTCTGACAGTCAACTTTCAACACCACAGTTGTCTGACAGTCAACTTTCAACACCACAGTTGTCTGACAGTCAACTTTCAACACCACAGTTGTCTGACAGTCACAGTTGTCTGACAGTCAACCTTTCAACACAGTTGTCTGACAGTCAACTTTCAACACCACAGTTGTCTGACAGTCAACTTTCAACACCACAGTTGTCTGACAGTCAACTTTCAACACCACAGTTGTCTGACAGTCAACAACACAGTTGTCTGACAGTTGTCTGACAGTCAACACCACAGTTGTCTGACAGTCAACTTTCATCACCACAGTTGTCTGACAGTCAACCTTCATCAACACAGTTGTCTGACAGTCAACCAACACCACAGTTTCATCACCACAGTTGTCTGACAGTCAACCTTCATCACCACAGTTGTCTGACAGTCAACATTCATCAACACAGTTGTCTGACAGTCAACCTTCATCACCACAGTTGTCTGACAGTCACCTTTCATCACCACAGTTGTCTGACAGTCAACCTTCATCACCACAGTTGTCTGACAGTCAACCTTCATCAACACAGTTGTCTGACAGTCAACCTTCATCAACACAGTTGTCTAACAGTCAACTTTCAACACCACAGGTATCCTCCAGGTATCCTCCAGGTATACTCCAGGTATCCTCCAGGTATCCTCCAGGTATCCTCCAGGTATCCTCCAAGTATCCTCCAGGTATACTCCAGGTATCCTCCAGGTGTACTCCAGGTATCCTCCAGGTGTACTCCAGGTATCCTCCAGGTGTACTCCAGGTATCCTCCAGGTGTACTCCAGGTATCCTCCAGGCATACTCCAGGTATCTTCGAGGTATACTCCAGGTATTAACAAGACACATCTATAGATTAAAGGTTATATTCCAATAGCACTTGGTCTTCAACACCAACTGCCTGACTGGTCAGGAGACCCGCTGAATGGCCCGCACGGTTTTATTGCTTCATGAATTACAGTATAGTGTATATGGGTGTCAGTTACCAGTTGTCAAGGACACTTGTCGATATATATATATATATATATATATATATATATATATATATATATATATATATATATATATATATATATATGTGTGTGTGTGTGTGTGTGTGTGTGTGTGTGTGTGTGTGTGTGTGTGTGTGTGTGTGTGTGTGAGAATACATCACAGCCCCCCAGGGGGGGATAATCGCCCCCAGTTTATAATATTTACCGCCCAAGGAAAAAAATACGCGCACTACGTCAAGTTTATTTACAAAAATCTGAATAAAAAGTGCCTTAACGCACCCAAATAAAACACCGTCTAACTTTCCCTTGAAAACTTAAAACTTCATTACTATTCATAATTGTAAAGTTGCGATTTATTACCTCTTGTAATTTTATTATTTATTTGCAAATATAAACAGAGTTATGCAAGCTGCAATGCAGCGACCGTTTTCACCGGGGGGGAGGGGGAGCTAAACCCACATGGGTCATAGAGGTACCTTGGGAAATGGGAGGCAATCAGGTCTGATGCAAGATGAGTTGGGGTAGATCCAATTCCTCAACTCCAGAGCCCTTCCCAGGGTCTCATGGCACTCTCCTCTGGAATGCTTGACGCTATCCTCAACGCCCTGCTCAAGTCTCCCACCTCAGACTGACATATTCCAGCACCTTGTACGAGCACCTCAGAACAACAGCGAGCGAGCAACAACAGACGGGCGGTAATGGTAACGCACCCAGAATAACGAGGCACAAAAAAAAAAGTCAGCCGGATAACTTTCCTACGAATCTTTTAAAAACATGCTAATTATCTCTGGGGAAAACTTGTCACTGTTGATGCAGCAATACGGAAGTATTCTTGACGCGTCTCGACGATTTACTGGAAGCGACGTGAGGCTGACGTAAGTTACAGGGGCAAACGGAAGCAAGAAGCCTGCGTGAAAAGACACGTTAGCTGCAAGAACAGACACAGAAATACGAAACACAGGCCACGGGGCTGCATAAGCAGAACTGTAACTCCTGGAGTTGCATAAACACACACACGGAAGGAGATATAGGCCACGGCAGGTTATTCTGGGCAGGAGGATGCAAAATGACTCTTGACACGGATACATTTAGCTACATGAGAAGGTGGAATGGACAACAGACAGGAGGCTGGAAGAAAGAGAGAGAGAGAGAGATCCAGAGCTGTGTGGTAGAGAGAGAGAGACTGGGAGAGGCTCTACGCTATGAGAGAGAGAGAATGGAACGAGAGAGAGAGAGCGTACTGGGTACATTGTTATGGAATGTCTAGACCTTCTTCATCTCATCCCAGAATCACATGATATGAGACGAGACACTGACATTCACTTATCCAAGAGAAGAGCCAGATAAAATCACCAGGGTAAGGAGGGTGCACCTGAGAAAACAAATGAGGATTGGAAATTGTGTAAGCGAGCGCTTGGGCACGAGACTGGAGAAATGAACTTGTAGAGGAGAGAAATGCTTGGGAAGGGAGAAAATGAGAAGGACGGACAGAGAGGCTGGAGATCACAAGAAGTTGACGTAGGAAGAGGAGTCAACGACGTTGAAAATGAGGGCCCACAATGGCAACTTCATCCTGTTCCCTACAGGTTCCAAGCCTCTTAGACAGCAACTGGGAAAAAACCCTGGAGAGAGAGAGAGACATACGTAAACTACGACACAGGAAGAGAAATGCTTGGGAAAGGAGAAAATGAGAAGGACGGACAGAGAGGCTGGACACACTGAAAAGATACACCAAGAAATGTAAACTAACACAGGTGCACCAACACCACTGAAAAGATACACCAAGAAATGTGTCTGACATATGTAGGGACACCTTTGTTTACGTCATTAGGCGACCCACCAAGGCAGGTAGACCCACCAAGGCAGGGCGACCCACCAAGGCAGGGCGACCAACCAAGGAAGGGCGTCCACCAAGGCAGGGCGACCCACCAAGGCAGGGCGACCCACCAAGGCAGGCAGACCCACCAAGGCAGGAAGATCCACCAAGACAGGACGACCCACCAATGCAGGTAGACCCACCAATGCAGGACGACCCACCAAGGCAGGTAGACCCACTAAGGCAGGTAGACCCACCAAGGAGGGACGACCCACCAAGGCAGGACGACCCACGAAGGCAGGTAGACCCACCAAGGCAGGTAGACCCACCAATGCAGGCAGACCCACCAAGGCAGATAGACCCACCAAGGCAGGACGACCCAGCAAGGCAGGCAAACCCACCAAGGCAGGCAGACCCACCAAGGAAGAACGACCCACCAAGGCAGGGCAACCCACCAAGGCAGGTAGACCTACCAAGGCAGGGCGACCCACCAAGGCAGGTGGACCCACCAAGGCAGGTGGACTCACCAAGGCAGGTGGACCCACCAAGGCAGGGCGACCCACCAAAGCAGGTAGACCCACCAAGGCAGGACGACCCACCAAGGCAGGTAGACCCACCAAGGCAGGCAAACCCAACAAGGCAGGGCGACCCACCAAGGCAGGTAGATCCACCAAGGCAGGACGACCCACCAATGCAGGTAGACACACCAAGGCAGGTAGACCCACCAAGGTATGGCGACCCACCAAGGCAGGTAGACCCACCAAGGCAGGTAGACCCACCAAGGCAGGTAGACCCACAAAGGCAGGTAGACCCACCAAGGCAGGTAGACCCACCAAGGCAGGTAGACCCACCAAGGCAGGTAGACCCACCAAGGCAGGTAGACCCACCAAGGCAGGTAGACCCACAAAGACAGGTAGACCCACCAAGGCAGGTAGACCCACCAAGGCAGGTAGACCCACCAAGGCAGGTAGACCGACCAAGGCAGGTAGACCCACCAAGGCAGGTAGACCCACCAAGGCAGGTAGACCGACCAAGGCAGGTAGACCCACCAAGGCAGGTAGACCCATCAAGGCAGGTAGACCCACCAAGGCAGGTAGACCCACCAAGACAAGTAGACCCACCAAGGCAGGTAGACCCACCAAGGCAGGTAGACCCACCAAGGCAGGTAGACCCACCGAGGCAGGTAGACGCACCAAGGCAGGTAGACCCACCAAAAACAGGTAGACCCCACCAAGGCAGGTAGACCCACCAAGACAGGTAGACCCACCAAGGCAGGTAGACCCACCAAGGCAGGTAGACCAACCAAGGCAGGTAGACCCACCAAGACAGGTAGACCCACCAAGGCAGGTAGACCCACCAAAACAGGTAGAACCACCAAGGCAGGTAGACCCACCAAGACAGGTAGACCCACCAAGGCAGGTAGACCCACCAAGGAAGGTAGACCCACCAAGGCAGGTAGACCCACCAAGGCAGGTAGACCCACCAAGGCAGGTAGACCCACCAAGGCAGGTAGACCCACCAAGGCAGGTAGACCCACCAAGGCAGGTAGACCCACCAAGGCAGGTAGACCCACCAAGGCAGGTAGACCCACCAAGGCAGGTAGACCCACCAAGGCAGGTAGACCCACCAAGGCAGGACGACCCACCAAGGCAGGTAGACCCACCAAGGCAGGTAGACCCACCAAGGCAGGTAGACCCCATCAAGGCAGGTAGACCCACCAAGGCAGGTAGACCCCACCAAGGCAGGTAGACCCACCAAGGCAGGTAGACCCACCAAGGCAGGTAAACCCACAAAGGCAGGTAGACCCACCAAAGCAGGTAGACCCACCAAGGCAGGTAGACCCACCAAGGCAGGTAGACCCCACCAAGGCAGGTAGACCCACCAAGGCAGGGAGACCCACCAAGGCAGGTAGACCCACCAAGGCAGGTAGACCCACCAAGGCAGGTAGACCCACCAAGACAGGTAGGCCCACCAAGGCAGGTAGACCCACCAAGGCAGGTAGACCCACCAAGGCAGGTAGACCCACCAAGGCAGGTAGATTCACCAAGGCAGGTAGACCCACCAAGACAGGTAGACCCACCAAGGCAGGTAGACCCACCAAGGCAGGTAGACCCACCAAGACAATTAGACCCACCAAGGCAGGTAGACCCACCAAGGCAGGTAGACCCACCAAGGCAGGTAGACCCACCAAGACAGGTAGACCCACCAAGACAGGTAGACCCACAAAGGCAGGTAGACCCACCAAGGCAGGTAGACCCACCAAGGCAGGTAGACCCACCAAGGCAGGTAGACCCACCAAGGCAGGTAGACCCACCAAGGCAGGTAGACCCACCAAGGCAGGTAGACCCACCAAGGCAGGTAGACCCACCAAGGCAGGTAGACCCACCAAGGCAGGTAGACCCACCAAGGCAGGTAGACCCACCAAGACAGGTAGACCCACCAAGGCAGGTAGACCCACCAAGGCAGGTAGACCCACCAAGGCAGGTAGACCCACCAAGGCAGGTAGACCCACCAAGGCAGGTAGACCCACCAAGACAATTAGACCCACCAAGGCAGGTAGACCCACCAAGGCAGGTAGACCCACCAAGGCAGGTAGACCCACCAAGGCAGGTAGACCCACCAAGGCAGGTAGACCCACCAAGGCAGGT
>NC_091309.1:10397836-10410336 GCF_038502225.1 Cherax quadricarinatus
CTATCCGTAGGTTTGCCAGGCGCCCATATGCTGCAGCAGTTATCTGGTTGATGTGTGCTTCCGGAGACATGCTCGGTGTTATACTCACCCCAAGATCTTTCTCCTTGAGTGAGGTTTGCAGTCTTTGGCCACCTAGCCTATACTCTGTCTGTGGTCTTCTGTGCCCTTCCCCTATCTTCATGACTTTGCATTTGGCAGGATTAAATTCGAGAAGCCATTTGCTGGACCAGGTGTCCAGTCTGTCCAGGTCTCTTTGAAGTCCTGCCTGGTCCTCATCAGATTTAATTCTCCTCATTAACTTCACATCATCTGCAAACAGGGACACTTCTGAGTCTAACCCTTCCATCATGTCGTTCACATATACCAAAAATAGCACTGGTCCTAGGACCGACCCCTGTGGGACCCCGCTCGTCACAGGTGCCCACTGTGATACATCATTACGTACCATGACTCGTTGTTGTCTCCCTATCAGGTATTCTCTGATCCATTGCAGTGCCCTTCCCGTTATATGCGCCTGATTCTCTAGCTTCTGCACTAATCTCTTGTGAGGAACTATGTCAAAGGCCTTCTTGCAGTCCAAGAAGATGCAATCAACCCACCCCTCTCTCTCGTGTCTTACTTCTGTTATTTTATCATAAAACTCCAGAAGGTTTGTGACACAGGATTTGCCTTCCATGAATCCGTGCTGGTTGGCATTTTTTACTCTTGTTCCGTTCCAGGTGCTCCACCACTCTCCTCCTGATAATCTTCTCCATAATTTTGCATACTATACACGTCAATGACACAGGTCTATAGTTTAGTGCCTCTTTTCTGTCTCCTTTTTTAAAAATGTGAACTACATTTGCCGTCTTCCATACCTCAGGTAGTTGCCCAGTTTCCAGGGACGTGTTGAAGATTGTGGTAAGTGGCACGCACAACATATCTGCTCCCTCTCTAAGGACCCACGGGGAGATGTTGTCCGGTCCCATTGCCTTTGAGGTATCGATGTCCCTTAGCAGTGTCTTCACCTCCTCATCTGTATGTATGTCGTCCAACACTTGTTGGTGTATTCCTTGCTGGTGTCCCCATCTGGTCTGTCCCCCCAGAGTCCTTCCTGTCTCTACTGTAAATACTTCCTTAAATCTCGTGTTGAGCTCCTCACATACCTCTTGATTGTTTCTTGTGAGTTCTCCACCTTCTTTCCTCAGCCTTATCACCTGGTCCTTGACTGTTGTCTTCCTCCTAATGTGGCTATACAGCAGTTTCGGGTCAGATTTGACTTTCGATGCTATGTCGTTTTCATACTGTCGCTGGGCCTCCCTCCTTATCTGTGCATACTCGTTTCTGGCTCTTCTATTAATCTCCTTGTTTTCCTGGGTCCTATGCCTCCTGTACCTTTTCCATTCTCTGTTGCACTTAGTTTTTGCCTCCCTACACCTTCGGGTAAACCAAGGACTCGTTTTGGTCTTCCTATTATTTTTGTTTCCCTTGGGAACAAAACTTTCCTCTGCCTCCTTGCACTTTGTTGCCACATATTCCATCATCTCGTTTACTGATTTTCCTACCATTTCTCTGTCCCACTGAACCTCCTGCAGGAAGTTTCTCATACCTGTGTAGTCCCCCCTTTTATAGTTTGGCCTGACCCCTTCAGTTCCTGTTACCTTCTCCACTTGTAACTCTACTATATAATCAAAACTCAGAACCACATGATTGCTAGCTCCAAGGGGCCTCTCGTAAGTGATGTCCTCAATGTCTGAACTGCTCAGGGTGAACACAAGATCCAGTCTTGCTGGCTCATCCTCCCCTCTCTCTCTGGTTGTGTCCCTGACATGTTGATGCATGAGGTTTTCAAGTACCACATCCATCATCTTGGCTCTCCATGTTTCGGGACCCCCATGTGGCTCCAGGTTTTCCCAGTCGATCTCCCTGTGGTTGAAATCGCCCATTACCAGTAACTTTGCTCTGCTCGAGTGAGCTCTTCTTGTGTGTGTGTGTGTGTGTGTGTGTGTGTGTGTGTGTGTGTGTGTGTGTGTGTGTGTGTGTGTGTGTGTGTGTGTGTGTGTGTGTGTGTGTGTGTGTGTGTGTGTGTGTGTGTGTGTGTGTGTGTGTGTGTGTGTGTGTGTTTCTGTGTGTGTGTGTGTGTTTCTCTGTGTGTGTTTCTGTGTATGTGTATGTGTGTGTGTGTGTGTGTGTGTGGGTGTGTGTGTGTGTGTGTGTGTGTGTGTGTGTGTGTGTGTGTGTGTGTGTGTACTCACCTAGTTGTACTCGCCTAGTTGAGGTTGCGGGGGTCGAGTCCGAGCTCCTGGCCCCGCCTCTTCACTGATCGCTACTAGGTCACTCTCCCTGAGCCGTGAGCTTTATCATACCTCTGCTTAAAGCTATGTATGGATCCTGCCTCCACTACATCGCTTCCCAAACTATTCCACTTACTGACTACTCTGTGGCTGAAGAAATACTTCTTAACATCCCTGTGATTCATCTGTGTCTTCAGCTTCCAACTGTGTCCCCTTGTTACTGTGTCCAATCTCTGGAACATCCTGTCTTTGTCCACCTTGTCAATTCCTCTCAGTATTTTGTATGTCGTTATCATGTCCCCCCTATCTCTCCTGTCCTCCAGTGTCGTCAGGTTGATTTCCCTTAACCTCTCCTCGTAGGACATACCTCTTAGCTCTGGGACTAGTCTTGTTGCAAACCTTTGTGTGTGTGTGTGTGTGTGTACTCACCTATTTGTACTCACCTATTTGTGGTTGCAGGGGTCGAGTCACAGCTCCTGGCCCCGCCTCTTCGCTGATTGCTAGTAGGTCCTCTCTCTCCCTGCCCCATGAGCTCTATCATACCTCGCCTTAAAACTATGTATGGTTCCCGCCTCCACTACGTCACTTTCTAGGCTATTCCACGGCCTGACTACTCTATGACTGAAGAAATACTTCCTAACATCCCTTTGATTCATCTGAGTCTTCAACTTCCAATTGTGACCTCTTGTGTCTGTGTCCCTTCTCTGGAACATCCCGTCTTTGTCCACCTTGTCTATTCCGCGCAGTATTTTATATGTCGTTATCATGTCTCCCCTGACCCTCCTGTCCTCCAGTGTTGTCAGGCCGATTTCCCTCAACCTTTCTTCGTAGGACAATCCCTGTAGCTCTGGGACTAGTCTTGTTGCAAACCTTTGCACTTTCTCTAATTTCTTGACGTGCTTGACTAGGTGTGGATTCCAAACTGGTGCTGCATACTCCAGTACGGGCCTGACATAAATGGTATACAGAGTCTTAAACGAATCCTTACTGAGGTATCGGAACGCTATCCGTAGGTTTGCCATGCGCCCGTATGCTGCAGCAGTTATCTGATTGATGTGCGCCTCAGGAGATATGCTCGGTGTTATACTCACCCCCAGGTCTTTTTCCTTGAGTGAGGTTTGCAGTCTTTGGCCATCTAAACTATATTGTGTCTGCGGTCTTCTTTGCCCTTCCCCAATCTTCATGACTTTGCATTTGACAGGGTTAAATTCAAGGAGCCAGTTGCTGGACCAGGCTTGTAGCCTGTCCAGGTCTCTTTGTAGTCCTGCCTGATCCTCATCCGATTTGATTCTTCTCATTAACTTCGCATCATCTGCAAACAAGGACACTTCTGAGTCTATCCCTTCAGTTATGTCGTTCACATATACCAAGAACAGCACAAGTCCTAGGACTGACCCCTGTGGAACCCCGCTTGTCACAGGCGCCCACTCTGACACCTCGTCGCGTACCATGACTCGTTGTTGCCTCCCTGTCAGGTATTCTCTGATCCATTGCAGTGCCTTTCCTGTTATGTGTGCCTGATCCTCTAGCTTTTGCAGTAACCTCTTGTGAGGAACTGTGTCGAAGGCCTTCTTGCAGTCCAAAAATATGCAGTCGATCCACCCCTCTCTCTCTTGTCTTACTTCTGTCACCTTGTCATAAAACTCTAGTAGGTTTGTGACACAGGATTTTCCTTCCCTGAAACCATGCTGGTTGTCAATTATACACTTGTTTCTTTCCAGGTGCCCCACCACTCTCCTCCTGATGATCTTCTCCATGACCTTGCATACTATACACGTTAGTGATACAGGTCTGTAGTTTAGTGCCTCATGTCTGTCTCCCTTTTTAAAAATTGGGACTACATTTGCCATTTTCCATACCTCAGGGAGTTGCCCAGTTTCAAGTGATGTGTTGAAGATCTTTGTTAATGGCTCACACAATATCTCTGCTCTCTCTTTAAGGACCCATGGAGAGATGTTGTCTGGTCCCACCGCCTTTGAGGTGTCAAGTTCGCATAGCAGCTTCTTCACCTCCTCCTTGGTTATATGTACCTCATCCAGCACTTGCGGGTGTGCCCCCCTGTTCTGATTTCCTGGAGTCCTACTGGGTTCCACTGTAAATACCTCTTTAAATCTTGTGTTGAGCTCCTGACATACCCCTTGGTCGTTTCTTGTGAATTCCCCATCACCCTTCCTCAGTCTGATTACCTGGTCCTTGACTGTTGTTTTCCTCCTGATGTGGCTGTACAACAGCTTCGGGTCAGTCTTTACTTTTGATGCTATGTCATTTTCATATTGTCTCTGAGCCTCCCTTCTTATCTGTGCATATTCGTTTCTGGCTCTTCGGCTGATTTCTTTATTTTCCTGAGTTCTCTGTCTTCTGTACCTTTTCCATTCTCTAGTACACCTAGTTTTGTGTGTGTGTGTGTGTGTGTGTGTGTGTGTGTGTGTGTGTGTGTGTGTGTGTGTGTTTCTGTGTGTGTGTGTTTCTGTGTGTGTGTGTTTGTGTGTGTGTGTTTGTGTGTGTGTGTGTGTGTGTGTGTGTGTGTGTGTGTGTGTGTGTGTGTGTGTGTGTGTGTGTGTGTTTCTGTGTGTGTGTGTTTCTGTGTGTGTGTGTGTGTGTGTGTGTGTGTGTGTGTGTGTGTGTGTGTGTGTGTGTGTGTGTGTGTGTGTGTGTGTGTGTATTTTTCCCCCCGAAAATTTCCAATAGTTACCAATTAGCTGACGAGTTTGTAGTTTGTGTGCGCGCGTGTGTGTGTGTGTACTCACCTAGTTGTGGTTGCGGGGGCCGAGTCACAGCTCCTGGCACCGCCTCTTCAACTTGCCGCTACCTGGTCACTCTCGCTGCTCCATGAGCTTTATCATAGCTTTTCTTAAAGCTATGTATGGAACCTGCCTCCACTACATCATTACCCAGGCTATTCTACTTCCTAACATCTCTGTGGCTGAAGAAATACTTCCTAACATCCCTGTGGTTCATCTGAGTTTTCAACTTCCAACTGTGACCCCTTGTGTCCCATCTCTGGAACATCCTGTCTCTGTCCACCTTCTCTATACCTCTCAGTATTTTATATGTCCTTATCATAACCCCCCTAACTATAATGTCTTCCTGTGTCGTCAGGTCGATTTCCTTTAACCTCTCCTCGTAGGACATTCCCCTTAGCTCCAGGACTAGTCTTGTTGCAAACCTTTGTACTTTCTCTAGTATCCTTACATGCTTGGCTATGTGTGTGTGTGTACTCACCTAGTTGTACTCATCTATTTGAGGTTGCAGGGGTCCAGTCCGAGCTACTGGCCCCGCCACTTCACTGATCGCTACTAGGTCACTCTCCCTGAACCGTGAGCTTTATCATAACTCTGCTTAAAGCTATGTATGGATCCTGCCTCCACTACATCGCTTCCCAAACTATTCCGCTTACTGACTACTCTGTGGCTGAAGAAATACTTCCTAACATCCCTGTGATTCATCTGTGTCTTCAACTTCCAACTGTGTCCCCTTGTTACTGTGTCCCCTCTCTGGAACATCCTATTTCTGTCCACCTTGTCTATTCCCCGCAGTATCTTGTATGTCGTTATCATGTCTCCCCTGGCCCTTCTGTCCTCCAGTGTCGTCAGTCCGATTTCCCTCAACCTTTCCTAGTACGACATTCCCCTGAGCTCTGGCACTAGCCTTGTTGCAAACCTTTGTACTTTCTCTAACTTCTTGACGTGCTTGACCAGGTGTGGGTTCCAGACTGGTGCTGCATTCTCCAGTATGGGCCTAACATACACAGTGTACAGTGTCTTGAACGATTCCTTATTAAGGTATCGGAACGCTATTCTCAGGTTTGCCAGGCGCCCATATGCTGCAGCAGTTATTTGGTTGATGTGATAACTGACGTGACGTGCTCGGTGTTATGGTCACCCCAAGGTCTTTCTCCCTGAGTGAGGTCTGTAGTCTTTGTCCACCTAGCCTATACTCTGTCTGAGGTCTTCTTTGCCCCTCCCCAATCTTCATGACTTTGCATTTGGCAGGGTTGAATTCGAGAAGCCAGTTTCTGGACCACATGTCCAGCCTGTCCAGGTCTCTTTGCAGTCCTGCCTCGTCCTCATCCGATTTAATTCTTCTCATCAGCTTCACATCATCTGCGAATAGGGACACTTCAGAGTCTATTCCTTCCATCATGTCGTTCGCATGTATCAAAAATAGCACTGGTCCTAGAACTGACCCCTGTGGGATCCCGCTCGTCACAGGCGCCCACTGTGATACCTCTTCACGTACCATGACTCGTTGTTGCCTCCCTGTCAGGTATTCCCTGATTCATTGCAGTGCCCTCCCTGTTATATGCGCCTGATCCTCCAGCTTCTGCACTAATCTCTTGTGATGAACTGTGTCAAAGGCCTTCCTGCAGTCCAGGAAAATGCAATCAACCCACCCCTCTCCCTCGTGTGTTACTTCTGTTACCTTATCATAAAACTCCAGAAGGTTTGTGACACAGGATTTGCCTTCCATGAACTCATGCTGGTTTTCATTTATAATCTTGTTCCGTTCCAGGTGTTCCACCACTTTCCTGATAATCTTCTCCATGACTTTGCACACAATACATGTCAGAGACACAGGTCTGAAGTTTAGTGACTCGTTTCTGTTTCCTTTCTTAAATATGGGGACTACATTTGCTGTCTTCCATTTCTCAGGTAGTCGCCCAGTTTCAAGGGATGTGTTGAAGATTGTGGTTAGGGGCACGCACAGCATCTCTCCTCCTTCTCTAAGGACCCACGGGGAGATGTTGTCCGGTCCCATCGCTTTTGAGGTATCAAGGTCACTTAGAAGCTTCTGCACCTCCTCTTCAGTTGTTCGTATGTCATCCAACACTTGTTGGTATATTCCCTCTTGATGTTCCCTTCCGTGCTGTCTTCCCAGAGCCCTTCCTGTCTCTACTGTAAAAACTTCCTTAAATCTCCTGTTTAGCTCCTCACATACCTCCTGATCATTTCTTGTGAGTTCTCCACCTTCTGTCCTCAGTCTGATCACCTGGTCTTTGACTGTTGTCTTCCTCCTGATGTGGCTATACAACAGTTTCGGGTCAGTCTTGATTTTCGATGCTATGTTATTTTCATACTGTCGCTGGGCCTCCCTCCTTACCTGTGCATACTCGTTCCTGGCTCTGCGACTGATCTCCCTATTTTCGTGTGTTCTCTGCCTTCTGTACTTTTTCCATTCTCTATTGCATTTTGTTTTTGCCTCCTTACACCGTCGGGTAAACCAGGGGCTCGTTCTGGTCTTCCCATTGTTTCTGTTGCCCTTGGGAATAAACCTTTCCACTTCCTCCTTGCATTTTGTTGTTACATATTCCATCAATTCATTTACTGGCTTTCCTGCCAGTTCTCTGTCCGACGGAACCTCCTGCAGGAAGTTCCTCAACCCTGTGTAGTCCCCTCTTTTATAGTCTGGCTTTTCCCATTCAGCTCCTGCTATTCTCTCCGCTTGCAACTCTACTATGTATTCAAAGCACTGAACCACGTGGTCACTAGCTCCTAGGGGACTCTCATATGTGATGTCCTCAATGTCTGAACTGCCCAGGGTGAACACAAGGGCCAATCTTGCTAGTTCCTCCTCCCCTCTCACTCTGGTAGTGTTCTTAACATGTTGGCGCATGAGGTTTTCCAGCACCACATCCAACATCTTGGCTCTCCATGTTTCGGGACCCCCATGTGGCTCCAGGTTTTCCCAGTCAATCTCCCTGTGGTTGAAATCCCCCATAACCAGCAACTTTGCTCTGCTGGAGTGAACTCTTCTTGCCACCTCAGCAAGTGTGTCCACCATTGCTCTGTTGCTCTCTTCATATTCCTCTCTTGGCCTCCTGCGGTTCTGTGGTGGATTATACATCACTGCAATGACAACCTTGTGCTCCCCAGACTGAAGTGTACCTACTATGTAGTCCCTTTCTCTTGTCTCGTCTATGCCTCCCATTTTCTCGAATTTCCATCGGCTTTTTACGAGCAGAGCAACCCTTCCTCCCCCTCTGCCCCTTCTATCTTTCCCCATGAACTGGTATCCTGGTGGGAAGATTGCATCTGTTATTGTCTCCGTGAGTTTTGTGTGTGAACTTGCGATGGTTGTCACATCAATTCTGGCTTCTGTATGTGTTCCACCATTGAACTCTCATTATTAACACTAATAATAATAATAATAATAATAATAATAATAATAATCTTTATTTCTGCAGGTATATGATACAACTTATACAGACCATAACTGTCACCAGTGACATACTATATAGAAAGCCCAGGTTATGGAGAACATTTCAGGCAAATTACGCTAATATTGTTTCCAGGATGCGACCCATACCAGTCGACTGACACCCAGGTACCTATTTATTGTTACGAGAACAGGGACAGCAGTGTCTTAAGGAAACACTCCCAAATGTTACATCCGTTCCGGGGATCTAACCACGGACCTCAATGTGTGAGCTGAATGCACTACTAACTGACCTACGAAATATGAATATGAAGAATTAAAATTCTGGTGTGAGAGAGAGAGAACTGATGTAGGTAACAGCTCTCAGCTGTTACCTACATCAGTAAATAAAGTTAGGAACCTTAACCCAACCTTGTAAAACCCTGTATAACAAGAGAGTGAGAGAGAATGAGTCGCGTAGTAACCTGTAACTGCTGCTGATTGTGTCGTTCTGAAAGCCAGTGACTGACTGTAAAACGATCACTCCTCAGGGTTCACGTTTGGCTCTCTGGGAATCTCTCTTCAAATTACATTTTTCCGCACAAGCGCAATTTAATAGCGTGAGCTTATTTACCTCGCGAGCCCTGTTTGTAATAACATTATGCAAATTTATATATGAATGTTATTATTCAAAGCATAGATTAACTCTCTCTTACACACACACACACACACACACACACACACACACACACACACACACACACACACACACACACACACACACACACACACACACACACACACACACACAGAGAGGAAAGACAGAGGGAACAGGGGGGGGGTGGAGGAGTGGCATTGCTGATCAAAAATCGCTGGAATTTTGATGAGCTGGAGAGAGGAGACAGCGGAGAAGAAAGTGATTACATAGCGGGAACGCTTCACTCTGGAGGTCCCAAGGTGGTAATAGCAGTGATGTATAACCCACCACAGAACAGCAGGAGGCCAAGGCAAGAGTACGACGAGAGCAATAGAGCGATGGTTGACACACTGGCTGCAGTGGCCAGAAGTGCTCATGCATGCAGGGCAAAGCTCCTGATCATGGGTGACTTTAACCACAAGGAGATCGATTGGGAGAACTTGGACCCGCATGGGGGCCAAGATACATGGAGGGCTAAGATGATGGAGGTGGTACTGGAAAACTTCATGTACCAACACGTAAGGGACACTACAAGAGAGAGAGGAGAGGATGAACCAGCAAGGCTAGACTTAATATTCACCTTGAGTAGTGCAGATATCGAGGACATCACATATGAAAGACCCCTTGGGGCCAGTGACCATGTGGTTTTAAGCTTCGAATACACAGTAGAGCTACAAGTGGAGGGAGAAGCAGGAAGGCCAGGACGAATGAAACCAAACTACAAGAAAGGGGACTACACAGGAATGAGGAACTTCCTGAACGGGGTTCAGTGGGACAGAGAACTGGCAGGGAAGCCAGTTAATGAGATGATGGAATATGTAACAACAAAATGCAAGGAGGCTGAGGAGAGGTTTGTACCCAAGAGTAACAGGAATAATGAAAAAGCCAGGATGAGCCCACGGTTTAGCCAAAGGTGCAGGGAGGCAAAAACCAAGTGTGCTAGGGAATGGAAGAAATATAGAAGGCAAAGGACCCAGGAGAATAAGGAGAGCAGTCGTAGAGCCAAAAACGAATATGCACAGATAAGAAGGGAGGCCCAAAGACAATATGAAAATGACATAGCAGCGAAAGCCAAATCTGACCCGAAACTGTTGTACAGCCACATCAGGAGGAAAACAACAGTCAAGGACCAGGTAATCAGGCTAAGGAAGGAAGGAAGGAGGAGAGACAACAAGAAATGACCTTGAAGTATGTGAGGAACTCAACAAGAGATTCAAAGAAGTGTTCACAGAGGAGACAGAAGGGGCTCCAGAAAGACGGAGAGGTGGGGCACACCACCATGTGCTGGACACAGTGCACACAACCGAGGAAGAAGTGAGGAGGCTTCTGAGTGAGCTAGATACCTCAAAGGCAATGGGGCCAGATAACATCTCCCCATGGGTATTGAGAGAGGGAGCAGAGGCGCTATGTGTACCCCTAACAACAATATTCAATACATCTATCGAAACAGGGAGATTGCCTGAGGCATGGAAGACAGCAAATGTAGTCCCAATCTTTAAAAAAGGAGACAGACGTGAAGCATTAAACTACAGGCCAGTGTCACTGACATGTATAGTATGCAAAATCATGGAGAAGATTATCAGGAGAAGAGTGGTGGAACACCTAGAAAGGAATGATCTCATCAACAGCAGCCAACATGGTTTCAGGGACGGGAAATCCTGTGTCACAAACCTACTGGAGTTCTATGACATGGTGACAGCAGTAAGACAAGAGAGAGAGGGGTGGGTGGATTGCATATTCTTGGACTGCAAGAAGGCGTTTGACACAGTTCCACACAAGAGATTGGTGCAAAAACTGGAGGACCAAGCAGGGATAACAGGGAAGGCACTACAATGGATCAGGGAATACTTGTCAGGAAGACAGCAGCGAGTCATGGTACGTGGCGAGGTGTCAGAGTGGGCACCTGTGACCAGCGGGGTCCCACAGGGGTCAGTCCTAGGACCAGTGCTGTTTCTGGTATTTGTGAACGACATGACGGAAGGAATAGACTCTGAGGTGTCCCTGTTTGCAGATGACGTGAAGCTGATGAGAAGAATTCACTCGATCGAAGACCAGGCAGAACTACAAAGGGATCTGGACAGGCTGCAGACCTGGTCCAGCAATTGGCTCCTGGAGTTCAATCCCACCAAGTGCAAAATCATGAAGATTGGGGAAGGGCAAAGAAGACCGCAGACGGAGTACAGTCTAGGGGGCCAGAGACTACAAACCTCACTCAAGGAAAAAGATCTTGGGGTGAGTATAACACCAGGCACATCTCTTGAAGCGCACATCAATCAAATAACTGCTGCAGCATATGGGCGCCTAGCAAACCTCAGAACAGCATTCCGACATCTTAATAAGGAATCGTTCAGGACCCTGTACACCGTGTACGTTAGGCCCATACTGGAGTATGCGGCACCAGTTTGGAACCCACACCTAGCCAAGCATGTAAAGAAACTAGAGAAAGTGCAAAGGTTTGCAACAAGACTAGTCCCAGAGCTAAGAGGTATGTCCTACGAGGAGAGGTTAAGGGAAATCAACCTGACGACACTGGAGGACAGGAGAGATAGGGGGGACATGATAACGACATACAAAATACTGAGAGGAATTGACAAGGTGGACAAAGACAGGATGTGCCAGAGATTGGACACAGTAACAAGGGGACACAGTTGGAAGTTGAAGACACAGATGAATCACAGGGATGTTAGGAAGTATTTCTTCAGCCACAGAGTAGTCAGTAAGTGGAATAGTTTGGGAAGCGATGTAGTGGAGGCAGGATCCATACATAGCTTTAAGCAGAGGTATGATAAAGCTCACGGTTCAGAGAGAGTGACCTAGTAGCGATCAGTGAAGAGGCGGGGCCAGGAGCTCGGACTCGACCCCCGCAACCTCAACTAGGTGAGTACAACTAGGTGAGTACACACGGGGGCCACCCGTGACTCGAGGCTTGCAACCACGTGCAACACACTGATTGCTAAGCATCTCCTACATAAACTTATCGACACTCCAGATCACGGAAGGATCACATCCTTAATGGAACCAGTTTATGCATCACGTCTCCAAGTCTTCAGTAACTGCATGATAGTTACGCTGTGTAAGCTTCAGTAACTGCAACATAGTTACAGGCTTCCAGCCTGTATGTTCTCTGATCCCTCACCAACTATGAGCCCCTCTGAGGGCAAAATACCTGTTTTAAACTCGTAAATTTACAACTCATTTCAAATCCCAGCCTTATATAAACTACCATCCCTCTTCCCAGGATGCCACTCACAACACTAGACTAGCCACCGGGTATTTATTTACTGCTAAATTAACAAGGACACCAGGTGTAAGGAAAGGTGGGCAAACGTCTCAACTCGCCGCAGAACTGAACCCGTGATCGCGTCCTAGTAAGTCTTATCATCTTGCCCTTCTTA
>NC_091309.1:10417836-10422836 GCF_038502225.1 Cherax quadricarinatus
CTTCTCGGGCAACTGATGCGCCGGTTATCTTCGTCTCTGACTGATAAACTGTTTACTAGTGACACGAATAACTGTTAACCATCACCACCAACACTATTAACCTCCACCACCAACACTATTAAGCTCCACCACCAACACTATTAACCACCACCAACACCATTAACCAGCACCACTAACACCATTAACCATCACCAACACTATTAACCACCACCAACAGCATTAACCCCCCCCCAACTACACTTGCTCCTGGAGCTAGTGTGTGTGTGGGTAATTACTTCCCACACCACCAAAACACCGTCTGTACTTAACGAGTCTGTGTCTACCTACCCGAACGAGGCAATTGAACCTCATCTGCATAATCGTATACCGAAAGTGGCAGACAGGTAACGACCAGGAGGGAGATGTGGCTCAAGAAATCGTAATGACACGATGTGAGCTGTTCCTTTCACTCCCTCGTTCAGACCACAGGAGGTGTGTACTGTTTCACTCCCTCGTTCAGACCACACATACGCTGGTATATTTAACCTCGGTCTAATCTAAGTTTATTTTGGTCTCATCTTTCTATCTCTACACACACACAGTGCTGTGTGATGCACTACAAGTATGTTACAATTTATCCGGCCTAAGCCACACTCCCATATAGGCTGCATCCGGTCCAACAAACCGGGTGCTAAGGATTTAACGACCAATAGAAGCCCCGTCGTTATATCAGTACCTCAGTTCATTGGCCAATCACAGACATGCCCGCCAAAGCTGTGAAGCAACGTGCTTCACTTGTGACACGCGAACTGGCAGACTTGTCCGGGCTGCTGGTCGTACACGGTGCATTCTCTGGTTCTTGCTTTTGCCTCTTTGTTCATCGTGTTGTACACTTACTGTTACATTATTGTACATACTGTACATAGTGTTCATAATTGTAAATACCAGCTTGTTTATATTTGGCGAAGGAAAGATACAAGTCATATAATGTTACTGAGTTTTGATGGCTCCACTTCGATCCCATTACGACCAGGTACACAGGCCATACTACACCTGTGTTCGTCATAGTTTGAAAAGTAGGTACGATAATTCAGGTGTGTGTGTGTGTGTACTCACCTATTTGTACTCACCTATTTGTGGTTGCAGGGGTCGATTCATAACTCCTGGCCCCACCTCTTCACTGATTGCTACTAGGTCCTCTCTCTCCCTGCTCCATGAGCTTTATCATACCTCTCCTTAAAACTATGTATGGTTCCCGCCTCCACTACTTCACTTTCTAGACTATTCCACGACTTGACTACTCTATGACTGAAGAAATACTTCCTAACATCCCTTTGATTCATCTGGGTCTTCAACTTCCAATTGTGACCTCTTGTGTATGTGTCCCATCTCTGGAACATCCTGTCTTTGTCCACCGTGTCTATTCTGTGCAGTATTTTATATGTCGTTATCATGTCTCCCCTGACCCTCCTGGCCTCCAGTGTCATCAGGCCGATTTCCCTCAACCTTTCTTCGTACGACAATCCCCGTATCTCTGGGACTAGTCTTGTTGCAAACCTTTGCACTTTCTCTAATTTCTTGACGTGCTTGACTAGGTGTGGATTCCAAACTGGTGCTGCATACTCCAGTATGGGCCTGACGTAAATGGTATACAGTATCTTGAACGACTCCTTATTGAGGTATCGGAACGCTATCCGTAGGTTTGCCAGGCGCCCGTATGCTGCAGCAGATATCTGATTTATGTGCGCCTCAGGAGATATGCTCGGTGTTATACTCACCCCCAGATCTTTTTCCTTGAGTGAGGTTTGCAGTCTTTGGCCATCTAAACTATATTGTGTCTGCGGTCTTCTTTGCCCTTCCCCAATCTTCATGACTTTGCATTTGGCAGGGTTAAACTCAAGGAGCCAGTTTCTGGACCAGGCTTGTAGCCTGTCCAGATCTCTTTGTAGTCCTGCCTGATCCTCATCCGATTTGATTCTTCTCATTAACTTCACATCATCTGCAAACAAGGACACTTCTGAGTCTATCCCTTCCGTTATGTCGTTCACATATACCAAGAACAGCACAGGTCCTAGGACTGACCCCTGTGGAACCCCGCTTGTCACAAGCGCCCACTCTGACACCTCGTCACGTACCATGACTCGTTGTTGCCTCCCTGTCAGGTATTCTCTGATCCATTGCAGTGCCTTTCCTGTTATGTGTGCCTGATCTTCTAGCTTTTTCAGTAACCTCTTGTGAGGAACTGTGTCGAAGGCCTTCTTGCAGTCCAAAAAAATGCAGTCGATCCACCCCTCTCTCTCTTGTCTTACTTCTGTCACCTTGTCATAAAACTCTAGTAGGTTTGTGACACAGGATTTTCCTTCCCTGAAACCATGCTGGTTGTCAATTATACACTTGTTTCTTTCCAGGTGCTCCACCACTCTCCTCCTGATGATCTTCTCCATGACCTTGCATACTATACACGTTAGTGATACAGGTCTGTAGTTTAGTGCCTCATGTCTGTCTCCCTTTTTAAAAATTGGGACTACATTTGCCATCTTCCATACCTCAGGGAGTTGCCCAGTTTCAAATGATGTGTTGAAGATCTTTGTTAATGGCACACACAATATCTCTGCTCCCTCTTTAAGGACCCACGGAGAGATGTTGTCTGGTCCCACCGCCTTTGAGGTGTCAAGTTCGCATAGCAGCTTCTTCACTTCCTCCTTGGTTATATGTACCTCATCCAGCACTTGCTGGTGTACCCCCCTGTTCTGATTTCCTGGAGTCCTACTGGTTTCCACTGTAAATACTTCTTTAAATCTCGTGTTGAGCTCCTGACATACCTCTCGGTCGTTTCTTGTGAATTCCCCATCACCCTTCCTCAGTCTGATTACCTGGTCCTTGACTGTTGTTTTCCTCCTGATGTGGCTGTACAACAGCTTCGGGTCAGTCTTGACTTTCGATGCTATGTCATTTTCATATTGTCGCTGAGCCTCCCTTCTTATCTGTGCATATTCATTTCTGGCTCTTCGGCTAATCTCTTTATTTTCCTGAGTTCTCTGTCTTCTGTACCTTTTCCATTCTCTAGTACACCTAGTTTTTGCCTCCCTACACCTTTGGGTGAACCAAGGACTCGTTCTGTTCTTCCCATTATTTCTGTTTCCCTTCGGAACAAACCTCTCCTCTGCCTCCTTGCATTTTGTTGCCACATAGTCCATCATTTCTTGTACTGGTTTTCCTGTCAGTTCCCTCTCCCACTGAATGTTTTGAAGGAAGTTCCTCATGCCTGAGTAGTTCCCCCTTTTGTAGTTTGGTTTTTCCCACCCTATTCCTGCTACTCTCTCCACTTGGAGCTCAACTATGTAGTCGAAGCACAGAACCACATGATCACTAGCTCCCAGGGGCCTTTCATACAAGATATCCTCGATGTCTGAACTACTCAAGGTGAATACAAGGTCCAGTCTTGCTGGTTCATCTTCTCCTCTCTCTCTGGTAGTGTCTCTAACATGTTGATGCATGAGGTTTTCCAGTACTACATCCATCATCTTGGCTCTCCATGTTTCGGAACCCCCATGGGGCTCCAGGTTTTCCCAGTCAATCTCCTTGTGATTGAAATCACCCATAACTAGTAACTTTGCTCCCCTCACATGTGCTCTCCTGGCCACCTCGGCTAGTGTGTCGACCATGGCTCTGTTGCTCTCATCGTATTCTTCTCTTGGTCTCCTGCAGTTCTGTGGTGGGTTGTACATTACTGTAATTATCACCTTATGTCCCTCAGACTGGATTGTTCCTACTAAGTAGTCCCTTTCACCCGTGCCATCCATTCCTTCCATTTTCTCAAAACCCCACTGGCTTTTAATGAGCAGTGCAACTCCTCCTACCCCTCTCCTCCCTCTGTCTTTCCTGAGGATTTGATATCCGGGTGGAAAGATTGAATCTGTTATTATTCTGGTGAGTTTTGTTTCTGTGAGTGCTATTATGTCTGGGGATGTCTCCTTGATTCTTTCATGCCACTCCTCATACTTATTTGTTATTCCATCTGCATTTGTATACCATACCTTCAACTTCTTTTCTAAGACTGTGGTCTGGGAGGTGTACTGGGGTTGGGGAAGTGGGAGACCTGATAAGGAACTATGGGTGGTTGCTGTGGGGGTGGAGTTTGTAATGTAGTGGGTGGGGGCATTGGATATGACATGGGTGTTTTGGTTTAGAGTGTTTGGCTGCACTGGGGTTGACCTGGTTCGGAGGCTTCTATAGGAAGCTGTGAGGGAGGTTGTATTTGATCTTCTTCCTGTGTCTGGGATCTCCTGTCTTTCTTCTCCATCCCCTCTCTTTCCTCCTTTCGCCTTTGTATCATCTCTCTCAGTTTCCGCCTTTCGTCTTGTGTTCTGTCGCGGTCGAGATACACCTTCCTGTATTCCGGCATGTCCCTTAATCGTGCTTTCTCCCACAGTATCCTGTTCCGAGTCGATTCTGCCTTGAAGGTCACTTTCACTGGCCGGGTTCTTTTTTTTACAAACCCCCCTATTCTCCGAAAATTTTCCAGCTGGGTCATGTCGTCTTCTCCGATTACTTTCATGATGCTTTCAATTGCTTTTTTTTTCCCCTTGTTTTCTTGCTTCATATGTTTCCCCTTCAACTTCCTGTAGCCCATACACAAAGACTGACCTCACCCTTTCATTCTCCCACTGCATATCCCTGTGTATCCCCTCATTCAATTTGCTTTCCTCCATTGCAGCTTTCCTTTCTTCAGTTTCACTAGCTACTGTACATGGGCTCAGTGGCCTGTCATTTTCCCTTCTCGGCTTTCCCTGGGCTCTGTTGTGGTCTTTTAGGGCCTCCACATATAGCTTAGCTCTTTCATTTACTACAGTCTCCACTGATAGAGCTTCTACATGCAGTTTTGCTCCTTCTGTCCCTACAGTCCCCTTATTTGTGGCTGAGGTAGCGGTCTCTGTTGTCAATCCCAAAATGTTCTTTAGTTCTTTAGGCTGTTTCAGATTTTCCAGTTCCTCTTCTAAGCTCTGTATCCTGGCCTCTGC
>NC_091309.1:10425336-10437836 GCF_038502225.1 Cherax quadricarinatus
GGCCATCACCAGGCAATAAACTGGACCAGGGGCTACCGCCAAGCAATAAATTGGACCAGGGGCTACTGCCAGGCAATAAATTGGACCAGGGGCCATCACCAGGCAATAAATTGGACCAGGGGCTACTGCCAGGCAATAAATTGGACCAGGGGCCATCACCAGGCAATAAATTGGACCAGGGGCTACTGCCAGGCAATAAATTGGACCAGGGGCTACCGCCAGGTAATAAACTGGACCAGGGGCTACTGCCAGGCAATAAATTGGACCAGGGGCCATCACCAGGCAATAAACTGGACCAGGGGCTACTGTCAGGCAATAAACTGGACCAGGGGCCATCACCAGGCAATAAACTGGACCAGGGGCCATCACCAGGCAATAAACTGGACCAGGGGCCATCACCAGGCAATAAACTGGACCAGGGGCCATCACCAGGCAATAAACTGGACCAGGGGCTACTGCCAGGCAATAAATTGGACCAGGGGCTACCGCCAGGTAATAAACTGGACCAGGGGCTACTGCCAGGCAATAAATTGGACCAGGGGCCATCACCAGGCAATAAACTGGACCAGGGGCTACTGCCAGGCAATAAATTGGACCAGGGGCCATCACCAGGCAATAAACTGGACCAGGGGCTACCGCCAGGTAATAAATTGGACCAGGGGCCATCACCAGGCAATAAACTGGACCAGGGGCTACCGCCAGGCAATAAATTGGACCAGGGGCCACCAAGCTGCCATACGTCAACTTCCTACACAAAATTGCTTGCTCAAGTCGTCACTTTCAATTTTCTCTCTTTTTTCTTCCCTTTCCCCTCCTCTCCACCTAACTTCTCTTCCCTCCTTTACATCTATCTTTTGTTCTCTCCTTCTACTCTCCTTTACCTCACCCTCCTTCCTTCTCCTTACCCACCTTCTTCCTTGCCTCACCTCCTTCCTCCATCCCTCCCTCCTCCATCCCTTCTTCCTCTATCCCTCCATCCTCCATCCTTTCATCCTCTATCCTTCCCTCCTCCATCCCTTCCTCCTCCATCCCTTCCTCCTCCATCCATCCCTTCCTCCTCCATCCATCCCTTCCTCCTCCATCCCTTCCTCCTGCATCCCTTCCTCCTCCATCCCTCCCTCCTCCTTCCCTCCTACCATTCCTTCCTCCAGCATCCCTTTCCGCCTCCCACCATCTCACAAGATAAACAATGAACATTCATTAACTTCCTAAATTCGACTTTAATAACTCTTGATAATTAACAATAATTATTGTGGGACCACCTACTTGTTACTGCCTAAGTGAAAACTGCCTTCTTGCACTGACCTATTTGTAGTTACGTGTTCGAAATTACCTATTCGCAAGCACCTAATATCAGTTATTACCCATTGGTAACTATCTGTTTGAATTTGCGAGGGCTGGGCTCTAGCTCCTGGCACGCCTGAAAAAATAGTGATTTCTTGTACTGCTGATCATTTCTTTAATATTAATGTAAATAACTCAGTTTACATTAATAACTCAGTTTACATTAATAACTCAGTTTACATTAATAACTCAGTTTACATTAATAACTCAGTTTACATTAATAACTCAGTTTACATTAATAACTCAGTTTACATTAATAACTCAGTTTACATTACTTCTGGTATACCTCCTTTTATTACAACTGATTTTCACACAGTTGAGTTACTTAGCTGTTTTAACTTTTAAGGTTTAAATAACACGATATTACAAGGACCCCAATGGAGATAAGTCAAGGACCCCAATGGAGATAAGTCAAGGACCCCAATGGAGATAAGTCAAGGACCCCAATGGAGATAAGTCAAGGACCCCAATGGAGATAAGTCAAGGACCCCAATGGAGATAAGTCAAGGACCCCAATGGAGATAAGTCAAGGACCCCAATGGAGATAAGTCAAGGACCCCAATGGAGATAAGTCAAGGACCCCAAGGACCCCAATGGAGATAAGTCAAGGACCCCAATGGAGATAAGTCAAGGATCCCAATGGAGATAAGTCAAGGATCCCAATGGAGATAAGTCAAGGACCCCAATGGAGATAAGTCAAGGACCCCAATGGAGATAAGGAGATGGAGATAAGTCAAGGGAGATAAGTCAATGATCCCAATGGAGATAAGTCAAGGATCCCAATGGAGATAAGTCAAGGATCCCAATGGAGATAAGTCAAGGACCCCAATGGAGATAAGTCAAGGACCCCAATGGAGATAAGTCAAGGACCCCAATGGAGATAAGTCAAGGATCCCAATGGAGATAAGTCAAGGACCCCAATGGAGATAAGTCAAGGACCCCAATGGAGATAAGTCAAGGACCCCAATGGAGATAAGTCAAGGACCCCAATGGAGATAAGTCAAGGATCCCAATGGAGATAAGTCAAGGATCCCAATGGAGATAAGTCAAGGATCCCAATGGAGATAAGTCAAGGACCCCAATGGAGATAAGTCAAGGATCCCAATGGAGATAAGTCAAGGACCCCAATGGAGATAAGTCAAGTATCCCAATGGAGATAAGTCAAGGATCCCAATGGAGATAAGTCAAGGATCCCAATGGAGATAAGTCAAGGATCCCAATGGAGATAAGTCAAGGACCCCAATGGAAATAAGTCAAGGACCCCAATGGAGATAAGTCAAGGATCCCAATAGAGATAAGTCAAGGACCCCAATAGAAATAAGTCAAGGACTCTAATGGAAATAAGGATCTCAACAGAAATAAGTCAAGGAACCTAATAGAAATAAGTGAAGGACCCCAATGGAGATAAGTAACGTTGTCTGACTTTATTTGGTTATCCTGCTGGGTAATTTACACATATGTTACTATGTAAAAATCAAGAACAAGTGATACAAGATGCAAAATATCCACGGGGGGAGTTGAATGATAGCTCTAGGCCCTTCCTGTTGCAATAAACACATCGTCAGGAGCTCGCAATGTTGCAGAAATAAGTAGGAAGACCAGGTAAATTCTAGCTAGAATGGTTCCCTTGAACGTATCTACCTGGACTTCCTACTTATTTCTGCAACATTGCAAGCTCCTGACGATGTGTTGGTTCCAACACGAAAGGCCTAGAGCTATCATTCAACTTTCCCTGAGTGTTTTACATATGTTACTATGTATGATAAATTGTGTAACTGTATTTATGTGTACCTGTAAATAAATATACTTATCTCAGTATGGACTCCGCTTATACTGCGCCAGTATCAACCTTCTTCTACTTCCATTATTACATTTCTGGAGAAGCATTAAACCCGTGGGGTCTCATACAGAGCATGGGGGGAGATGGGAGGCAATGAGGCTCGATCCATTAAAGAGCAAGGCAGCTCCAGTTTCTAGGATCGAGTGGATCTTCACCACGACAACTGACACACACTGCTTCACCTGGCTGACCTAAACTAAAGAAACAATCATAATACAAATACCTACACTGAATCCTCCCCTCACTTCCCCTATTTAGTTACGAGATGTCATCTTTAACCAACAGGATGAGAGAGAGAGAGAGAGAGAGAGAGAGAGAGAGAGAGAGAGAGTCTTAACTGTGTTTAACTAGATCCTGTGTGACAGGTGTGAATCGTTCTGGTCACGATATTGTGGATCACTCTACCCTACTACTACTGCTACTACTACTACTACTACTATTACTACTACTACTAATAATATAACCACTGCACACCTACAAATATTATTACTATTACAACTGCCAATATTACAACCCCTTCTACTGCTACTACAACTACTACAGTTAACACTGTTTCAGTAACCATTACAACCATCCACTAATACGACAAAGAATTCTAACATAAAAGACAAACTCACAAACATAATTTTGACTACGACACATGTGCAACACCTGGGGTATCTTGACCAAGGAGACGTTTCGCCCACCAGTGGCTTTATCATTCCAACTCAGAGAATAACGTGCCCGGACGGATGACGGGCGAACACTTGGCTGACAGACACTTCACCGAAGGACATATGCATGAACGGATAATTAGGTTAGGTTAATTTTAGATTAGGTTAGGTTAGAGTTTAGGTTTAAGTTAGGTTAGGTTAAGTTAGGTTAGGTTAGGTTAGGTTAGGTTAGGTTAAGTTAAGTTAAGTTAAGTTAAGTTAAGTTAAGTTAAGTTAAGTTAAGTTAGGTTAGGTTAGGTTAGGTTAGGTTAGGTTAGGTTAGGTTAAGTTAGGTTAGGTTAGGTTAGGTTAGGTTAGGTTAGGTTAAGTTAAGTTAAGTTAAGTTAAGTTAAGTTAAGTTAAGTTAAGTTAGGTTAGGTTAGGTTAGGTTAGGTTAGGCTAGGTTAGGTTAGGTTAGGTTAGGTTAGGCTAGGTTAAGTTAGGTTAGGTTAGGTTAGGTTAGGCTAGGCTAGGCTAGGTTAGGTTAGGTTAGGTTAGGTTAGGTTAGGTTAGGTTGGGTTAGGTTGGGTTAGGTTAGGTTAGGTTAGGTTAGGTTAGGCTAGGTTAAGTTAGGTTAGGTTAAGTGAGGTTAGGTTAGGTTTGTTATTTTGTCTTTAATTTTGTCCGTCGGCCAAGTGTCCGTCTGTCACGTGTCCGTCTGTCACGTGTCCGGGAGCCGAGAATAATGCACGAGACTCTGGAAGACACTGATATAAAACGCTTGTCTGACGCACAAACATCTTGGAATTTTGGTTCAGAGAATTTTTCCACAGCTCTGAGACCCAACCTGTCTGTCTGACGTACGTCCACATGCTGCCTTGCCGGAGACACTCTCTAACATATATGTCTAATGGTTATAATCATAAACATAATTTTTATAGGGGTGGGCCGGAAAGCCAGCGGAAGGCCTCCGTCAGATGACCAAAAGCTTCAGCTGTGGGTCATTATATGACTGAGACCCGCGTCAGGAGACACTTCTTCTGTTTACCTCTCTACCTTTGTTTCCTGACAAACCTTACCTAGCATAACCTAATATACCCACTTGTGATGCCGTCCATAACCTGCTTCACCTGTCCTATCTCCGCTATGTAGGTCACCATTTTCTGCTATCTACTTTACATTAATTAAGACTGATGGACTGAACACCTTTAGAGGCTGAGGGACTGATCCACTCAAACTCCTCAGTTTCTCCCACCGTCTGCACCAGATTCATCCATTTATCCTACAGTCTCCACCAGATTCATCAAGACTGAGGGACTGATCCACTCAAAATTCTTCGTTTCTTCCACCCTCTCCAGCAACACTCTCTGCATTCCACTGACAAAGCCATTAGTGGGCGATACTCCTCCACTTTCCATTTTCATACGAATACACTTTTAAAACATATTACATAATTCTGCTGTAGCAAACACGTGTTTCCTTCACAATCCTCCATCTCTCTCTCCATCCCACTTTCCACTCCTCCAACCAGCCCATCCCGTCCTTCCCTTGTCGACGTATGACGTATTAGGTTCATTAATCCCCACTAACGTTCAAAAGGTCACTTTGATTGATTATAGGTCGATGGTTTAAAAAAAAATAAAAGTGGAACGATATAGGGATGTGTGTTAATGTTGTGAGAACTTGAAGGTAGCGCCTCTCTGATGATGGTGCCATGATAATGGTGTGATGGTACCATGATGGTGTCGTGATGATGGGGTCGTGATGGTGCTATGACGATGGTGTCGTGATGGTGCTATGATGATGGTGTCGTGATGGTGCCATGATGGTGTCGTGATGATGGGGTCGTGATGGTGCTATGACGATGGTGTCGTGATGGTGCTATGACGATGGTGTCGTGATGGTGCTATGATGATGGTGTCGTGATGGTGCTATGATGATGGTGTCGTGATGGTGCCATGATGATGGTGTCGTGATGATGGGGTCGTGATGGTGCTATGATGATGGTGTCGTGATGGTGCCATGATGATGGTGTCGTGATGATGGGGTCGTGATGGTGCTATGATGATGGTGTCGTGATGGTGCCATGATGATGGTGTCGTGATGGTGCCATAATGATGGTGCCGTGGTAGTGCCATGATGATGTTGCCGTGGTGGTGCCAGGATGATGGTGTCGTGATGATGGGGTCGTGATGGCGCCATGATGATGGTGTAGTGATGGTGTTGTGGTGCCATGATGACGATGTCGTGATGGTGCTATGATGGTGTCATGTTAGTGCTATGATGACGGTGTCATGGTGGTGCCATGATAGTGCCATGATGATAGTGTCTTGATGGTGTCATGTTAGTGCTATGATGATGGAGTCATGGTGGGGCCATAATAGTGCCATGATGATGGTGTCATGATGGTTCCTTGATGGTGCCATGACACTGCCACGATGCTGATGCTCTGATAATGGTCCCCTGATGATGTTGCCCAGATGATGGTGCCCTGATGATGGTGCCCAGATGATGGTGCCCTGATGATGGTGCCCAGATGATGGTGCCCTGATGATGGTGCCCAGATGATGGTGCCCTGGTGATGGTGCCGAGATGATTGTGCCCTGATGCTGTTGCCCAGATGATGTTGCCCAGATGATGGTGCCCTGATGATGGTGCCCAGATGATGGTGCCCTGATGATGGTGCGCAGATGATGGTGCCCTGATGATGGTGCCGAGATGATTGTGCCCTGATGATGGTGCCCAGATGATGGTGCCCTGATGATGGTGCCCAGATGATGGTGCCCTGATGATGGTGCCCAGATGATGGTGCCCTGATAATGGTGCCCTGATGCTGATGCCCTGATAATGGCCCCCTGATAATGGTGCCAAGATAATGATGCCATGAGAACCGCTAAATATCAGTAAGAAATCTGGAAAGGGAGTGGAAAGAACTGAGAAAGGGTATGAGAAAGTGTATGATAAACAGGAACAGGGAAATTAGATAAAAAAAGGGGGAAAACGAGAGGATAGGAAATAACAGGAGTGGGAGAGTCAAGGTGGAAGGAAGAAGAAATAGGAGGGAAAGGGAGGTGGTGGAGAAGGAGGGAGCTTAGATATAAGAGGGAGGAAAGCTTGTAGATAGGAAGGAGGGAGCTTAGAAATAAGAGAGTGAAGCGTGGATGCAGGAGGGAGGGAAGCGTGTACACAGACAGGATGGAAGCCTGGAGATGAGATGGAGAGTAGTGCAGAAACGAGCGGGAGTAGGGACGTTAAAAACTGTGAAGGAGGTGAGTCAAATTCATACGCGTCGTGAACACCAAGACATTTTCGAGTCTTCAAAACGTGCGTGAGAACATTAAGCAAGCTGGAGGAAAAAAATGGAAGCATTTGTCTGAGCCAGCCAGGCTGGGAGAGAAGTTGTCGTACACACACACACACACACACACACACACACACACACTAGTCTCGGAGCTGAGGGCTGTGCTCTATGAGGAGAGGTGAAGGGAACAGCCTGACCACACTGGAGGACAGAAGGGATAGAGACGACATGTTAACGACGTATAAAATACTGAGAGGAAATGACAGGGTGGATAGGGACGGAATGCTTCAGAGGTCGGACACAGAAATATGGAGTCACAACTGGAATTCGAAAGCCCAGATGAGTCACAGGGATGTTAGGAAGTATTTCTTCAGTCATTGAGTTATCAGGAAGTGGAACAATCTGGAGAGTGACGTAGTGGAGGCAGGATCCATACGTAGCTTTAAGAAGAGGTTCGGTAAAACGTATGGAGCAGGGAGAGAGTGAACCCAGTAGTGACCAGCGAAGAGGAGGGGCCAGGAGCTGTGAATCGACCCCTGCAACCGCAAATAAGTGCGTACACTCACACACACACACACACACACACACTCACTCACTCACACACACACACACACACACACACACACACACACACACACACACACTCACACACACTCATCTATGTCTGGAGATAATGCTAAGCTGGTGAGAAGCAAAAGACGACACCAAGGAAGCTTACAAGAAAGCTTTATGAAACGGCAGTAATGGTGCAGAAGAAAGTGGTTGTTGGAGTTCAACCCTAATACGTCCAAATGGAGGGAGGAAATGTGAACCATTGCTAACAGACTCACGGAACAAGTCAACGGAAGACCAGACATGGATAAAAATAATTCATATACAGAGAGAAAAAGGAAAAGGCGCTATAACACCAAGACAACTATAACACCAAGACAACTATAATACCAAGACAACTATAACACCAAGACAACTATAATACCAAGACAACTATAACACCAAGACAACTATAATACCAAGACAACTATAACACCAAGACAACTATAATACCAAGACAACTATAACACCAAGACAACTATAATACCAAGACAACTATAATACCAAGACAACTATAACACCAAGACAACTATAATACCAAGACAACTATAACACCAAGACAACTATAACACCAAGACAACTATAACACCAAGACAACTATAACACCAAGACAACTATAACACCAAGACAACTATAACACCAAGACAACTATAACACCAAGACAACTATAACACCAAGACAACTATAACACCAAGACAACTATAACACCAAGACAACTATAACACTAAAGACAACTATAACACCAAGACAACTATAACACCAAGACAACTATAACACCAAGACAACTATAATACCAAGACAACTATAACACCAAGACAACTATAACACCAAGACAACTATAACACCAAGACAACTATAATACCAAGACAACTATAACACCAAGACAACTATAACACCAAGACAACTATAACAACAAGACAACTATAACACCAAGACAACTATAACACCAAGGCAACTATAACACCAAGAAAACTATAACACCAAGACAACTATAACACTAAAGACAACTATAACACTAAAGACAACTATAACACCAAGACAACTATAACACCAAGACAACTATAACACCAAGACAACTATAACACCAAGACAACTATAACACCAAGACAACTATAATACCAAGACGACTATAACACCAAGACGACTATAACACCAAGACAACTATAACACCAAGACAACTATAACACCAAGACAACTATAACACCAAGACAACTATAACACCAAGACAACTATAACACCAAGACAACTATAATACCAAGACGACTATAACACCAAGACGACTATTACACCAAGACAACTATAACACCAAGACAACTATAACACCAAGACAACTATAACACCAAGACAACTATAACACCAAGACAACTATAACACCAAGATGACTATAATACCAAGACAACTATAACACCAAGACAACTATAACACCAAGACAACTATAATACCAAGACGACTATAACACCAAGACAACTATAACACCAAGACAACTATAACACCAAGACGATTATAACACCAAGACAACTATAACACCAAGACAACTATAACACCAAGACAACTATAACACCAAGACAACTATAACACCAAGACAACTATAACACCAAGACAACTATAACACCAAGACAACTATAACACCAAGACAACTATAACACCAAGACAACTATAATACCAAGACAACTATAACACCAAGACAACTATAACACTAAGACAACTATAACACCAAGACAACTATAACACCAAGACAACTATAACACCAAGACAACTATAACACCAAGACAACTATAACACCAAGACAACTATAACACCAAGACAACTATAACACTAAAGACAACTATAACACCAAGACAACTATAACACCAAGACAACTATAACACCAAGACAACTATAACACCAAGACAACTATAACACCAAGACAACTATAACACCAAGACAACTATAATACCAAGACAACTATAACACCAAGACAACTATAACACCAAGACAACTATAACACCAAGACGACTATAACACCAAGACAACTATAACACCAAGACAACTATAACACCAAGACAACTATAACACCAAGACAACTATAACACCAAGACAACTATAACACCAAGACAACTATAACACCAAGACAACTATAACACCAAGACAACTATAACACCAAGACAACTATAACACTAAAGACAACTATAACACCAAGACAACTATAACACCAAGACAACTATAACACCAAGACAACTATAACACCAAGACAACTATAACACCAAGACAACTATAATACCAAGACAACTATAACACCAAGACAACTATAACACCAAGACAACTATAACACCAAGACAACTATAACACCAAGACAACTATAACACCAAGACAACTATAACACCAAGACAACTATAACACCAAGACAACTATAATACCACACGACTGGCAATCCTTTTTAAAGGACATCTCAACATTCTTTCATTTCCTGGATAAATCAGGTTTACAAGAGGTTTCTCACGACAAAGGCGTGGATGGGAGGCCTGGTCTGAGACCGAGCCGCAGGGGCGATGACACCCAGGTAGACAAAATTAAATCTCGGGCCCAGAGCTAGTTTATACCGCTGCTGAGGTAACAGAGAGAGAGAGAGAGAGAGAGAGAGAGAGAGAGAGAGAGAGAGAGAGAGAGAGAGAGAGAGAGAGAGAGAGAGAGAGAGTTTCTTTGTCAGTAGAGACCAGAGGACACAAGGGAACTCTTCAAAGACTCACCCTGCCTTTTCACCCTCCCCCCATTCCCTCTCCCCTCGCCCTGCTCCCTCACCTCTCCTTCCGCACACTCCCTCACCCTGCTTCCTCATCATCCACCCTCACCCTGCTTCCTCATCCTTAACCCTCACCCTGCTTCCTTATCATCCACCCTCACCCTGCTTCCTTATCATCCACCCTCACCCTGCTTCCTCATCATCCACCCTCACCTTGCTTCCTCATCATCCACCCTCACCCTGCTTCCTTATCATCCACCCTCACCCTGCTTCCTCATCATCCACCCTCACCTTGCTTCCTCATCATCCACCCTCACCCTGCTTCCTCATCATCCACCCTCACCCTGCTTCCTCATCATCCACCCTCACCCTGCTTCCTCATCATCCACCCTCACCCTGCTTCCTCATCATCCACCCTCACCCTGCTTCCTCATCATCCACCCTCACCCTGCTTCCTCATCATCCACCCTCACCTTGCTTCCTCATCATCCACCCTCACCTTGCTTCCTCATCATCCACCCTCACCCTGCTTCCTCATCATCCACCCTCACCTTGCTTCCTCATCATCCACCCTCACCCTGCTTCCTCATCATCCACCCTCACCCTGCTTCCTCATCATCCACCCTCACCTTGCTTCCTCATCATCCACCCTCACCTTGCTTCCTCATCATCCACCCTCACCTGCTTCCTCATCATCCACCCTCACCTTGCTTCCTCATCATCCACCCTCACCTGCTTCCTCATCATCCACCCTCACCCTGCTTCCTCATCATCCACCCTCACCCTGCTTCCTCATCATCCACCCTCACCTTGCTTCCTCATCATCCACCCTCACCTTGCTTCCTCATCATCCACCCTCACCTTGCTTCCTCATCATCCACCCTCACCTTGCTTCCTCATCATCCACCCTCACCCTGCTTCCTCATCATCCACCCTCACCTTGCTTCCTCATCATCCACCCTCACCCTGCTTCCTCATCATCCACCCTCACCCTGCTTCCTCATCATCCACCCTCACCTTGCTTCCTCATCATCCACCCTCACCTTGCTTCCTCATCAGCCACCCTCACCTGCGTCCTCATCATCCACCCTCACCTTGCTTCCTCATCATCCACCCTCACCTTGCTTCCTCATCATCCACCCTCACCCTGCTTCCTCATCATCCACCCTCACCTTGCTTCCTCATCATCCACCCTCACCTTGCTTCCTCATCATCCACCCTCACCCTGCTTCCTCATCATCCACCCTCACCTTGCTTCCTCATCATCCACCCTCACCCTGCTTCCTCATCATCCACCCTCACCTTGCTTCCTCATCATCCACCCTCACCTTGCTTCCTCATCATCCACCCTCACCTTGCTTCCTCATCATCCACCCTCACCTTGCTTCCTCATCATCCACCCTCACCTTGCTTCCTCATCATCCACCCTCACCCTGCTTCCTCATCATCCACCCTCACCCTGCTTCATCATCATCCACCCTCACCCTCACCTTGCTTCCTCATCATCCACCCTCACCCTGCTTCCTCATCATCCACCCTCACCCTGCTTCCTCATCATCCACCCTCACCCTGCTTCCTCATCATCCACCCTCACCCTGCTTCCTTATCATCCACCCTCACCTTGCTTCCTCATCATCCACCCTCACCCTGCTTCCTCATCATCCACCCTCACCCTGCTTCCTCATCATCCACCCTCACCTTGCTTCCTCATCATCCACCCTCACCTTGCTTCCTCATCATCCACCCTCACCCTGCTTCCTCATCATCCACCCTCACCCTGCTTCCTCATCATCCACCCTCACCTTGCTTCCTCATCATCCACCCTCACCTTGCTTCCTCATCATCCACCCTCACCTTGCTTCCTCATCATCCACCCTCACCCTGCTTCCTCATCATCCACCCTCACCCTGCTTCCTCATCATCCACCCTCACCTTGCTTCCTCATCATCCACCCTCACCTTGCTTCCTCATCATCCACCCTCACCTTGCTTCCTCATCATCCACCCTCACCCTGCTTCCTCATCATCCACCCTCACCTTGCTTCCTCATCATCCACCCTCACCTTGCTTCCTC
>NC_091309.1:10442836-10537836 GCF_038502225.1 Cherax quadricarinatus
AAGAGGGAAGGGGAAAGGGGGAAGGGGGAAAGGGAAGGGGTATAGGGTGTAGCGTGCACCATCTGCACGCTACATTCGGTCCCGGCTAGACTTTTGGTTGCATTCTTCTGCTCTAGCGAGCCCTTTCATCTCTCTCTCTCCCACGGGAGTGAAGGGCAGAGACTCTGGCACTAAACAGGACTTAAAATATTGCAGTATAGGACGCAGAGTCTGCCTCTAGGGCCATGTCTGCGTCTAAGCATACTTCCCTGCAGCTCTACGCAATTATTATTATTACATCCACTTCACTTTAGAATATCCACTTCTCCATTGGATGATAAGTGTCTTGATGACGACATTACGTATTACGTTCTGGTGTCTCAGTGATTGATGATGCCTGGAGCTCTGAGCACTATCTCTCTCTCTCTCTCTCTCTCTCTCTCTCTCTCTCTCTCTCCTGCTGAGATTTTCACGGTGTCTGAACACATGAGGATCACGGGGTTTTAAATTAACAGGGTGTTTAAAGGCGAGGTATGTTGTTGGAGGAGGTAAGATACCACAACATGGAACACCACATGAAACACCACAACATGGAACACCACAACATGGAACACCACAACATGAAACACCACAACATGGAACACCACAACATGAAACACCACAACATGAAACACCACAACATGGAACACCACAACATGAAACACCACAACATGAAACACCACAACATGGAACACCACAACATGGAACACCACAACATGGAACACCACAACATGGAACACCACAACATGAAACACCACAACATGAAACGCCACAACATGGAACACCACAACATGAAACACCACAATATGAAACGCCACAACATGGAACACCACAACATGAAACACCACAACATGAAACACCACAACATGGAACACCACAACATGGAACACCACAACATGGAACACCACAACATGGAACACCACAACATGGAACACCACAACATGGAACGCCACAACATGGAACACCACAACATGGAACACCACAACATGGAACACCACAACATGAAACACCACAACATGAAACACCACAACATGGAACACCACAACATGGAACACCACAACATGGAACACCACAACATGGAACACCACAACATGAAACACCACAACATGGAACACCACAACATGAAACACCACAACATGGAACACCACAACATGAAACACCACAACATGGAACACCACAACATGAAACACCACAACATGAAACACCACATGGAACACCACAACATGGAACACCACAACATGGAACACCACAACATGGAACACCACAACATGGAACACCACAACATAAAACAACGCAACATGGAACACCACAACATGAAACACCACAACATGGAACACCACAACATGAAACACCACAACATGAAACACCACAACATGGAACACCACAACATGAAACACCACATGGAACACCACAACATGGAACACCACATGGACCACAACATGAAACACCACAACATAGAATACAACATGAAACGCCACAACATGGAACACCACAACATGGAACACCACAACATGAAACACCACATGGAACACCACAACATGGAACACCACAACATGGAACACCACAACATGAAACACCACAACATCGAACACCACATGGAACACCACAACATGGAACACCACAACGTGGAACACCACAACATGAAACACCACAACATGGAACACCACAGCATGAAACACCACAACATGAAACACCACAACATGGAACACCACATGAAACACAACATGGAACACCACAACATGGAACACCGCATCATGAAACACCACAACATGAAACACCACAGCATGGAACACCACAACATGGAACACCACAACATGGAACACCACAACATGAAACATGGAACACCACAACATGTAACACCAAAACATGGAACACCACAACATGAAACACAACATGAAACACCACAACATGGAACACCACAACATGAAACACCACAACATGAAACACAAAATGGAATACCACAACATGAAACACAAAATGGAACACCACAACATGAAACACCATAACATGGAACACCACAACATGGAACACCACAACCCGAACCACAACGTGGAACACCACAACATAAAACACCACAACATGGAACACCACATGAAACACAACATGGAACACCACAACATGAAACACCACATGGACCACCACAACATGGAACACCACAACATGGAACACCACAACATGGAACGCCACAACACAGAACACCACAACACGGAACACCACAACATGGTACACCACAACATGGAACGCCACAACACAACACCACACCATGGAACACCACATGAAACGCCACAACATAGAATGCCACAACATAGAACACCACAACATGGAACACCACAACATGGAACACCACAACATGGAACACCACAACATGGAACACCACAACATGAAACGCCACAACATAGACCACAACATAGAACACCACAACATAGAACACCACAACATGGAACACCACAACATAGAACACCACAACATGAAACGCCACAACATAGAACACCACAACATGAAACACCACAACATAGAACACCACAACATAGAACATCAGAACATAGAACACCACAACATTGAACACCACAACATGGAACACCACAACATGGAACACCACAACATGGAACACCACAACATGGAACACCACAACATGGAACAAGGACGTTAAACACCAATATGTTTAGGTTAAAGTGGAGGGAGATGAGGGAGGTGAAGGTGAGAGAGGATCAAGGTGAGGGAGGATCAAGCTGAGGGAGGAGGGTGAAGGTGAGGTTGAGAGGGAGAGTAGCGCGCACCATCGATCACCACAACATGACACAACCATGATGGTCTCACCCTCGCTACGAAATTTAATATCGGTTTGTGGTATCGACAGCGCTAATACCGAACCACAACCGCGCCTCCTCTCCCGTCTAAACCGAGTGCGATACTAGCGGTAACCCGTGTCGGGGCACGACCAGGTACTCACGCTGCTCGATACCATCATGTGCTCTCAGTACAGCAACTCCTACACGCTACTAAGGTACCACACAATGAAAACACCTTGTAGGTGCCAGTATCGTCTGGCAAGGTCAAGAAGAATCAAGACCAAAAGGAATCAAGGTCAAGACGCAAGGCCAAGAGGAATCAATGTCAATAAGCAATGTTAAGATAAATCAAGGTCAAAAAGAAATGCCAAGAAAAATCAAGATGAATCAAGGTCAAGAAGCAAGACCAAGAGGAATCAAAGTCAAGAGAAATCAAGGTCAATCAAGACCAAGAAGAATCAAAGTCAAGAAGCAAGGTCAAGAGAAATCAAGGTCAAGCAGCAAGGCCAATAAGAATCAAGGCAAAGAATCAAAATCAGGAAGCAAGGCCAAGAGAAATCAAGGTCAAAAGCCAGCACGGGGTGGTTGATTGGCTGGTTAATTGGTCTTCAAGCCTATCAACTTACTCCCAGCGTAAACTCTCCCAGTAACCGTAACAGCAACTCTATAAAAAGATACGTAGAGCCATCAGAATACGTGAGGGATATTAGAATACACGAAGCATATATCTTATCTCAGGAGGAGGACAGCAAGAGCAGACACTGTCACAGAGAACAAAGTATTCCTGAACAAATATGGTGGAAAGACAGACTGTTCTTCATAACAGGGAACAGCGCCAAGGAGACACAGATGGAACTTCTACACGAGATAAATCGTAGACGTTATGAAGTATTCTTACCAAGATATTATTATTATTCGTAGTAGTAGTAGTATCAGTAGTCGTAGTAGTAGTATCAGTAGTCGTAGTAGTAGCATCGCAGCTGCAGTAGCAGTAGCAGCACAGCAGCTGCAGCAGCAGCAGCAGTAGCAGCAGCTGAGCAGCAGCAGCAACAGCAGTCGTAGCAGCAGCAGTAGCACTGCAGCTAGCAGCAGTGCACAGCAGCTGCAGTAGTAGTAGTAAGCAGTTGCAGTGCAGTAGCAGCATGCAGCTGCAGCAGCAGCAGCAACGTAGTCGCAGTAGTAGCATAGCAGCTGAGCAGTAGCAGCAGCAACAGCAGTCGCAGCAGCAGTAGCAGCATCAGCAGCAGTAGCAGTAGTAACAGCAGTGCAGTAGTAGTAGCAGCAGTATCAGCAGCTGCAGTAGCAGATAACAGTCGCAGCAGCAGTAGCAGTAGCAGTAGCAGCACTGCAGTTCACTATTAGCTAGTGCAAGCTAGCAACAGCAGTCGAGTAGTAGTAGTATCAGTAGTTGTAGTAGTTGTAGTAGTAGTATCAGTAGTTGTAGTAGTATCAGTAGTCGTAGTAGTAGTAGTAGTAGTATCAGTAGTTGTAGTAGTAGTAGTAGTAGTAGTATCAGTAGTCGTAGTAGTAGTAGTAGTAGTAGTAGTATCAGTAGTTGTAGTAGTAGTAGTATCAGTAGTCGTAGTAGTAGTAGTATCAGTAGTTGTAGTAGTAGTAGTAACAGTAGTCGTAGTAGTAGTAGTAGTATCAGTAGTTGTAGTAGTAGTAGTAACAGTAGTCGTAGTAGTAGTAGTAGTAGTAACAGTAGTTGTAGTAGTAGTAGTAGTAGTAGTATCAGTAGTTGTAGTAGTAGTAGTAGTAGTAACAGTAGTCGTATTAGTAGTAGTAGTAGTAGTATCAGTAGTTGTAGTAGTAGTAGTAGTAGTTGTAACAGTAGTCGTAGTAGTAGTAGTAGTAACAGTAGTCGTAGTAGTAGTAGTAGTAACAGTAGTCGTAGTAGTAGTAGTAACAGTAGTCGTAGTAGTAGTAGTAGTAACAGTAGTCGTAGTAGTAGTAGTAGTAACAGTAGTCGTAGTAGTAGTAGTAGTAACAGTAGTCGTAGTAGTAGTAGTAGTAGTAACAGTAGTCGTAGTAGTAGTAGTAGTATTGCTATTATTATAATTGTTATTATTATTGTTGTTGTTATTATGACAGTATATGCAGAAGAAAATAAGAAACCTAAAGCGAATAAAGCGGATCCAAGAGCTGGAGCTCAATATTAGGAACTTACACACATACATACACACACACATCATACACACACACACACACACACACACACACACACACACACACACACACACACACACACACACACACACACACACACATGTAGCGGGAAGAGTGACCCAGTAGCGGCCAGTGAAGAGGCGAGGCCAGGAGCTATGCCTCGACCCCTGCAACCACAACTAGGTGAGTACCACATACACACTATGGGTCTCCTTTTGTTGGTAAAACGCAGCTTCCCACCAGAATAGCCATCTCATCTCCCAGCCCTTGGAGAACCTCCCTGGGCTACCCTCCGGCGTGCAACGCACACACAACATTTTTACATACACAATAATATGGGAACTGCAAAAAAAACACGAACCTTTTGTTACTCTCTCCCTCCTCCTTTCTTAACCGTCTTGTCTTTATTGTTGTTGTAGTATTGTCCTCGTCTTTCTTCCAGATCTGCTTCATTTCTCACTGTCCTGCTTCTGTGTCTCCATGTTTTGTTTATATCCGAGTCAGTGACATCGGTTACAGGTTAATATCTGACTAAGTGCCATTGTTTACAGGTTAGCATCTGACTCAGTGCCATTGTTTACAGGTTAGCATCTGACTCAGTGCCATTATTTACAGGCTAACATGTGATTCAATTTTTTGAAGGTCAATTTTTTTCCAGGTCATCCTTATCAGGTCACCTAAGGGTGTCACATCCAGGGATGAGAGTCCCCTCATGCATTCTCCTCTACCTTAGGTCCCCCTGTACATGCAATTTCTCTTCAAAGGTCAACTTCACAAAGTTTAATTTTTCCAGGTCCTGCTATGCATTTCCAACCCAGAATTCTTTCTTTTGTTACATCTCTGAAACCTTTCACGCCGTCCCTCAGACGCCTCACACAGCAGGGAGAAAAAACACACACACACACAAGCTCGATATCCCCAGAATCAAGCCATCAGTACCAATTTGAAGCCAGGCCGAGCTAATACCACACCTCCAGCTCCTGCTTCAGCCTCCATTACCTCAGGCACCACTGTCCAGACGCCAGAGTGGTGCGTTACAGTTTCCTTGATTAGAGAGCTCGCTAGAACGACGCTTCGGTAAAACTCGAATGGACTTCAGGGAGGGTAAGGGGAGCCCAAGGATCCAACCACACAAACTCTCGTCTTTTATTTTTTTGTGTGTCATACTGAAGTGTTTACTGGGAAACAACGAGCCCAACCATATACCAAAAACTGTATCACTGTACTGCAATTAAATTTAAAGGAAACCTTGAACAAGTTGATCGCCATGAAATATTAACCTAGAAATAGCAAAATAAAGGAGGAATATTAAACAAGAAACAAGAATATAAAAACATAATAAACAAAAGTATTATAACAGAAATTAAAAGGAAGAAAGTTTTGTTTGATAAATATTTTTTTTATTTAAATCAAGAATCCGCCAAAAGGGAGTAAAAACGTTGATATTAATACGTTAAGAGATAATGAAAACACCAATAAAGGTGGTAATGAGTCCCTAAAAGAAACGCTGGGTAAGAGACAGAGGAGGAAAAATAGGAAAGAGGAAGAGACAAACAAGAAGCTAAAAAATAAGAAACGCGTTTTAAAACACACACACACACACACATACACACACACACACACACACACACACACACACACACACACACACACACACACACACACACACACACACACACCAGACGAAGAAATAGCACACTTCCAGATTCGTCCTGGACCATCCACTGGGAAATTAAAAATGAGTTGCGAGCTTGTTAGCGAGGGAGGTGTCGTTCATCACCACCACCACCACCACCACCACCATCACCGCCACCACCACCACCATCACCACCACCACCACCATCACCACCACCATCACCACCACCACCATCACCACCAGTAGTGGTAGTGGTAGTTGTCGCCAGATTTACGGAGCGCTCTGACCACCTTGGTCACTCAGCGCTCACAGCCGTTAAAAAACTTATATACAGTACACAAGAAAAACAAGCGTAAAACTACCAGCCACCATGATAACGACCATGGTAACTACCGTGATAACTACCATGGTAACAACCGCGGCAATCACCATGGCAACGACCACGGCAACTACCACAGAAAGTGCTTTCAAAATAACCATTCCTGTTGTAATGCTAAAATCTGCATAACTTGCTGCTCATCTGTGGGGTCCGGTGGGCCCCACAGATGAGCAGCAAGTTATGTAACCCATGACACAAGTTATGTAACCCATGACACAACCGTGAGGGCAAAAGTCTGCTGAGTGAACTCGTTATGGCAGCCTTCGCCTCGTCATCTGCCTGTTCATTACCCAACACAGCTCCAGCTCCTCGTGTCACGCCTGGACACCAGGTAAACACTCCTGGTTGTCTTGGATCACAGGGTGGACTGAAGCATAATGCGCCAGGACAAACAAGAGCACAGTGTCAATCTTGAGTCAATAGTGAACTAAGATGCAGGTAAGCCGGGTATGTGGACGAAAACAGCGAGGAGTAAGCGCCACACTGAGCACGTAGTTGATAACTAGAGCTGGTAAGGGTCCTCATTCATCACGTGATGGCAGTGATGATAATTATGCTCAGGACGATGCCAAATACTAGAATTTGAGTCATGTAAGGTCGACGGCCCCTCCCACCCCTTCTTCAGCCCCTTTTTCACCTCCCTCCCTTCTTCTCCCCCTCACTTCCTTCCTCACATCTTTTCTCCTTTCCTCCCTTCTTCCTTTCCTTCCTCCCATCTCCCTTCTTCCCTTCCGCACATCTCCCTCTTTCCCTCCCTACCTTCCTCACCTCTTCCTTCCCTCACATCTCCCTCCCTTCCCTCACATCTCTCTCCTTCCCTTCCTCCCATGCTCCTTCCTCCCTTCTTCCCCTCAACAGCCTCTCATAGTTCCCATCTTTAATCATTAACGTTCCTTCACTTTATATCCTTTACCCCTCAATATTTCTCATTCCCTCTCACCATCCCACCTCCCTTCAGCAGTGCCGTGTAGCTCACTGGTAAGAGCATTCGACTCACAATCACATGATTCAGGGTTCGATTCCCGGCACGCAGAAACATTTGGCAGTTCCCTTACACCCTGACCACCCAGCAGTACACACAGGGACAAACATGATTGGAAATTCAGTCCTACTGGAGGTACTCAAGTAATAGCCTCCAGTACCTGCTGGAGGTACTCAAGTGATAACATCCAGTACCTGCTGGAGGCACTCAAACGAAGGGTAATAGGTAAAGGTGTGTGTATTGATGGGAATTAAAAATAATCCCCTTTACCATGTACCCTATTCCCCTCCCTCCCCTCTGTCCCTATTCTCCTCACCACCACGCTTCCCCTCACTTCATTAATTTTTTGTTTATCTCTTTCCCATCCTTCAACCCTTTCCCCTTGTTTCCCTTCCCCTCACCCTCTCCTCCTTCCCATCCTACTTCGTCAGACTGCTGGCAGAAATTAATCTAATCCTGGCAAAACTATGTCTCTTCTGCTGGTTCCCTTCCCAGAATGGAAAGGAAATACACGAGACATTGTTGGGGAGAATGTGAAGATGTTGAGAAGGAAAAGGAGGAGGAGGAGGAGGAGGAGGAGGAGGAGGAGGAGGAGCAGGAGGAAGAGGAGGGGGGAAGGGGGAGGGAAGAGGGGATAAACAGGAAAAATATTTAGTAAATTAAAAAAATACAAATTGAAGGTGATGAGGCAAGAGTTGAGAAGAGATGAGAGATGGCGCATGTAAGAAGGTAAGGGAGAGAAAGATGATGGGGGGAGAAGAATGGGAAGGAAATAGGTAAGAAGTGGCGCGAGAAGACGGCGAAGAAGAAGTGAGGAACTAGAGAAGAATAAGTGCAGGAGACAAGACAAGGTGAGGAAGAGACGAAAACTTGAATATAACAATAATAATAATAATAATAATAATAATAATAATAATAATAATAATAATAATAATAATAATAATAATAATAATAATAATAATATTATTATTATTATTATTATTATCACAGAATCATTATCAGCATTATTAATTCATGGGAAGCGGAAGCGGTAAATACGTTAGGGTCATGGCATGCTTGAACACTGCAAGACATTCAGGGTTGATCCAAGGCAGGGAGGCTAACATGAAGAGGAAAAATAGCTTAGATAGCAAGGTATCATTTATGAAGAGGTTCAGGGAAAGCGGTTAGTCGGACTTGAGTCCTGGCGGTGGGAAGTACAGAACCTTGTACTCTGAAGGAGAGGTGTTAATGTTGCAGTTTTTTAACTGTAGTGTAGGGCGTCTCTGCCAAGACAGTGACGGAGTGAATGATGATGAAAGTGTTTCTTCTTTCCCAGAGTCACCCTGCCTTGGTGGGAACAACCGATAAAAAAACGTATCTTTCCCTTGCCTCTCCCACTGAAGGACTGTGAAGGAAGACAACATGAGAGAGAAGAATAAGGAAAGGCGAAAGTGAAAAGGGAGACAGGAGAGAAGGAAGAGCAGGCGAAGAAATCAGGAGAAGGAATACGAAGGTGGTGACAAACAAGGTCCACGAGAACGGAAATACGATGTAGGGAGTTGACAAGACGATAATTGTGGGTTCCTCTCTCTCTCTCCTTCCTCAATCTTCGCCTCCATCATTCTTCATGCTTCAGATAATTCCTCCCCTCCCTCCATCCTCTTATTTCTGCCTTAGTTCTTACCTATAATCCTTCTTCCCCCTTTCTCTCTCTTTTTTTTCCTTTTTTTTTTTTACACAGGGTTTGACAAGCTATTTACAGGTTAAGGATTCCTAACTTTATTGACAAGCTAAGAGCTGTTACCTACATCAGCTCATTTGAAAGCATTTTTATTGTTATGAGACATACAAGTAGGGAACAGGATGAAATTGGAGCCATCTGTGGGCCAGCATTTTCATTTGATCAACTGATTTTATCTCGTTGACATCATTATGCTGTACGAATGTGTTCCAGATTCGAGTCATCCTGGGAATAAATGATCTCAGATGAAGTGATGTTCTGGAGAAGGGTACAGCCAGAGTGAAGTTGCTGCTTTCTGCCCGTCTTGTGGTATAGAAGCTTGTTTCACGCTGTCCTCGAAGTGGATCCAAGTGTGGTACTTTGACGATATTGGCCTTGTACATAACAGTATGGCCACCCACATCCCTCCTGTGTTGAAGGCTCTGCTGAAATGACAGATCTATCCAGGATGGGTCCAGGCGAGAGATGAGACGTCTTGCTCTGTTCTCTACTCTGTCAAGCAGTCGCAGATGAGAAGTGGGGGAGCAGGCAAACCAAGAAAGTGGAGCATACTCAAGGTGTGAGCGTATTTGTGCCTCATACAGAATCTTGTAACCCCTACTTCCAAGCAAATGCGAGATACGGCGAAGTGCTCCAAGCTTCCTTACTGCCTTGTTTGTAAGATTTACAACATGGTTCTTAATGGTCAGTTTAGAGTCAAATTTCATCCCAAGGATATCAACTTCTTCCCCAGGTACCAACACCCTCCCATTCATGCTTACTACTGCACCGGTATTACCATCATGGTTCCTATCTCTCCCTCTCTTCTGACTCCTTAGTCTTCGTCTTTGTCTCGATTTCCTTCTTACCTCCACCTAATCTGCGCCGCATTTCCCTCTCACTCACACACACACACACTCTCTCTCCACTTACTTGCATCAAGAGTGCTTCGTCACAGCATCAAGAGAGCTTCATCACAGCATCAAGAGTACTTCATCACAGCATCAAGAGTGCTTCATCACAGCATCAAGAGAGCTTCATCACAGCATCAAGAGTACTTCATCACAGCATCAAGAGTACTTCATCACAGCATCAAGAGTGCTTCATCACAGCATCAAGAGTACTTCATCACAGCATCAAGAGTACTTCATCACAGCATCAAGAGTACTTCATCACAGCATCAAGAGTACTTCATCACAGCATCAAGAGTACTTCATCACAGCATCAAGAGTACTTCATCACAGCATCAAGAGTGCTTCATCACAGCATCAAGAGTGCTTCATCACAGCATCAAGAGTGCTTCATCACAGCATCAAGAGTGCTTCATCACAGCATCAAGAGTGCTTCATCACAGCATCAAGAGAGCTTCATCACAGCATCAAGAGTGCTTCATCACAGCATCAAGAGAGCTTCTTCACAGGATCAAGAGTGCTTCATCACAGCATCAAGAGTGCTTCATCACAGCATCAAGAGTGCTTCACCACAGCATCAAGTGCTTCATCACAGAATCAAGAGTGCTTCATCACATCAAGAGTGCTTCGTCACAGCATCAAGTGCTTCATCACAGCATCAAGAGTGTTTCATCACAGCATCAAGAGTGTTTCATCACAGCATCAAGTGTTTCATCACAGCATCAAGTGCTTCATCACAGCATCAAGAGAGCTTCATCACAGCATCAAGAGTGTTTCATCACAGCATCAAGTGTTTCATCACAGCATCAAGAGTGCTTCATCACAGCATCAAGAGTACTTCACCATAGCATCAAGAGTGCTTCACCACAGCATCAAGAGTACTTCACCATAGCATCAAGTGCTTCATCACAGCATCAAGAGTGCTTCACCACAGCATAAAGAGTGCTTCATCACAGCATCAAGAGTGCTTCACCACAGCATCAAGTGCTTCATCACATCAAGAGTACTTCACCACAGCATCAAGAGTGCTTCACTACAGCATCAAGAGTGCTTCACCACAGCATCAAGAGTGCTTCACCACAGCATCAAGAGTGCTTCACCATAGCATCAAGAGTACTTCACCACAGCATCAAGAGTGCTTCACTACAGCATCAAGAGTACTTCACCATAGCATCAAGAGTGCTTCACTACAGCATCAAGTGCTTCACTACAGCATCAAGAGTGCTTCACCACAGCATCAAGAGTACTTCACCACAGCATCAAGAGTGCTTAATCACAGCATCAAGTGTTTCATCACAGCATCAAGAGTGCTTCACAACAGCATCAAGAGTGCTTCATCACAGCATCAAGAGTGCTTCATCACAGCATCAAGAGTGCTTCATCACAGCATCAAAAGTGCTTCACAACAGCATCAAGGGTGCTTCATCACAGCATCAAGAGTGCTTCACCACAGCATCAAGTGCTTCACTACAGCATCAAGTGCTTCATCACAGAAATCAAGAGTGCTTCACCACAGCATCAAGAGTGCTTCACCACAGCATCAAGAGTACTTCACCACAGCATCAAGTGTTTCATCACAGCATCAAGGGTGCTTCATCACAGCATCAAGAGTGCTTCACAACAGCATCAAGAGTACTTCATCACAGCATCAAGAGTGTTTCATCACAGCATCAAGAGTGCTTTATCACAGCATCAAGAGTGCTTCACCACAACATCAAGAGTGCTTCATCACAGCATCAAGAGTGTTTCATCACAGCATCAAGAGTACTTCACCACAGCATCAAGAGTGTTTCATCACAGCATCAAGAGTGCTTCATCACAGCATCAAGAGTGCTTCATCACAGCATCAAGAGTACTTCACCATAGCATCAAGAGTGCTTCACCACAGCATCAAGAGTGCTTCATCACAGCATCAAGAGTGCTTCATCGCAGCATCAAGAGTACTTCACCATAGCATCAAGAGTGCTTCACCACAGCATCAAGAGTGCTTCATCACAGAATCAAGAGTGCTTCATCACATCAAGAGTACTTCACCACAGCATCAAGAGTGCTTCACTATGGCATCAAGAGTACTTCACCATAGCATCAAGAGTACTTCACCATAGCATCAAGAGTGCTTCACTACAGCATCAAGAGTGCTTCACTATGGCATCAAGAGTACTTCACCATAGCATCAAGAGTGCTTCACTATGGCATCAAGAGTACTTCACCATAGCATCAAGAGTACTTCACCATAGCATCAAGAGTACTTCACCACAGCATCAAGAGTGCTTCACTATGGCATCAAGAGTACTTCACCATAGCATCAAGAGTACTTCACCATAGCATCAAGAGTACTTCACCATAGCATCAAGAGTACTTCACCATAGCATCAAGAGTACTTCACCACAGCATCAAGAGTACTTCACCATAGCATCAAGAGTGCTTCACCATAGCATCAAGAGTGCTTCACCATAGCATCAAGAGTACTTCACCATAGCATCAAGAGTACTTCACCATAGCATCAAGAGTGCTTCACCATAGCATCAAGAGTACTTCACCATAGCATCAAGAGTACTTCACCATAGGATCAAGAGTGCTTCACCATAGCATCAAGAGTGCTTCACCATAGCATCAAGAGTGCTTCACCATAGCATCAAGAATGCTTCACCACAGCATCAAGAGTACTTCACCATAGCATCAAGAGTGCTTCACCATAGCATCAAGAGTACTTCACCACAGCATCAAGAGTGCTTCACCATAGCATCAAGAATGCTTCACCACAGCATCAAGAGTACTTCACCATAGCATCAAGAGTGCTTCACCATAGCATCAAGAGTACTTCACCATAGCATCAAGAGTGCTTCACCATAGCATCAAGAGTACTTCACCACAGCATCAAGAGTGCTTCACCACAGCATCAAGAGTGCTTCACCACAGCATCAAGAGTACTTCACCACAGCATCAAGAGTGCTTCACTACAGCATCAAGAGTACTTCACCATAGCATCAAGAGTGCTTCACTACAGCATCAAGTGCTTCACTACAGCATCAAGAGTGCTTCACCATAGCATCAAGAGTGCTTCACTACAGCATCAAGAGTGCTTCACTACAGCATCAAGAGTACTTCACCATAGCATCAAGAGTACTTCACCATAGCATCAAGAGTGCTTCACTACAGCATCAAGTGCTTCACTACAGCATCAAGAGTGCTTCACCACAGCATCAAGAGTGCTTCACCATAGCATCAAGAGTACTTCTCCACAGCATCAAGAGTGCTTCACTACAGCATCAAGAGTACTTCACCACAGCATCAAGAGTGCTTCACCACAGCATCAAGAGTACTTCACAGCATCAAGAGTATTAATCACAGCATCAAGTGTTTCATCACAGCATCAAGAGTGCTTCATCACAGCATCAAGAGTGCTTCACCACAGCATCAAAAGTGCTTCACCACAGCATCAAGAGTGCTTCATCACAGCATCAAGAGTGGTTCACCACAGCATCAAGGGTGCTTCATCACAGCATCAAGAGTGCTTCACCACAGCATCAAGAGTACTTCACAGCATCAAGAGTATTAATCACAGCATCAAGTGTTTCATCACAGCATCAAGAGTACTTCACCACAGCATCAAGAGTGCTTCACCACAGCATCAAAAGTGCTTCACCACAGCATCAAGAGTGCTTCATCACAGCATCAAGAGTGGTTCACCACAGCATCAAGGGTGCTTCATCACAGCATCAAGAGTGCTTCACCACAGCATCAAGAGTGCTTCACCACAACATCAAGAGTGCTTAATCACAGCATCAAGTGTTTCATCACAGCATCAAGAGTGCTTCACCACAGCATCAAGGGTGCTTCACCACAGCATCAAAAGTGCTTCACCACAGCATCAAGGGTGCTTCATCACAGCATCAAGAGTGCTTCACCACAGCATCAAGAGTGCTTCACCACAACATCAAGAGTGCTTCATCGCAGCATCAAGGAACTGAGAGATTACCAGCGATATAATGAGTGAAGGCGCGATCACTCACAATCCGGAATTAAGAGCCTCCAGAGGGCTCTTAATTAACGCCTACAGCCTCATATTAATTCCAGGTTGAGTAATATGTGACTGGGTGGCCTTATTAAACCCGGGTAGAGTAATATATGACCGCATGCTCTTATCAGTGCCAGGTTTCTTAAGAATGACTGACATATTTAATGCTCTAATCCTGATTCTCTCGACATTGTGAAGATTACTGGGCCGGACCTAACACTCGATCAGGCACACGAAGAGAAAGTAGTAGTAGCAACAACTAGAACATAGCATAGAAAAATGCAGCATATCCCACCACCAACACATGTGCCCCACCATTTACCCCCACTATCATATACACCACACCAACACATCCCCCACCACCAACACATGCCACTCACCAACACATCCCCACCACCAATATCCCCACCAACGCCCCCCCCACTAACACATGGCCTTCACCAACATATCCCCACCACCAACATCCCCACCAACGCCCCCCCACCAACACATGGCCCTCACCAACACATCCCCACCACCAACATCCCCACCAACGCCCCCCCACTAACACATGGCCCTCACCAACATATCCCCACCACCAACATCCCCACCAACGCCCCCCCACTAACACATGGCCCTCACCAACACATCCCCACCACCAACACCCCCACCAACACTTCCCCCGCCAACACATGCGCCACACAACTCCTCCCTCACCCTACACACCAAAAATAAACCCACTCTGATAAAAAATACATGACAAATGCACTCGAGCACGCAGGCGGAGACAAGTTCACAAAATAAATATGCAGCTATGGTCGCAACAGCGCCCCTAGAGGCAGAAAAAAGAAACGCATGCAGCAACACCGGCAGGCAAGTGAGCCCAGCAACAGCACACACCAATGACATTTTTATTATTATTATTATTATTATTAGTAGTAGTAGTAGTAGTAGTAGTAGTAGTAGTAGTAGTAGTAGTAGTAGTAGTAGTAGTAGTAGTAGTAGCAGCAGCAGTAGTAGTAGTAGTAGTAGTAGTAGTAGTAGTAGTAGTAGTAGTAGCAGCAGTAGTAGTAGTAGCAGTAGTAGTAGTAGTAGCAGTAGTAGCACTAGCAGCAGCAGCACTGGCAGCAGCAGCAGCACTAGCAGAAGCAGCACCAGCACTAGCAGCAGCAGCAGCACTAGCAGCAGCACTAGCACCAGCACCAGGACTAGCAGTAGCAGCAGCACTAGCAGCAGCAGCAGTGGCAGCAGCACTAGCAGCAGCAGCACTAGCAGTAGCACTAGCAGCAGCAGCACTAGCAGCAGCAGCAGCAGCAGCACTAGCAGCAACAGCAGCACTAGCAGCAGCAGCAGCAGCAGCAGCAGCAGCAGCAGCAGCAACAGCAGCACTAGCAGCAGCAACAGCAGCATTAGCAGCAGCAGCAGCAGCAGCAGCAGCAGCAACAGCAGCACTAGCAGCAGCAACAGCAGCACTAGCAGCAGCAGCAGCAGCAGCAGCACTAGCAGCACTAGCAGCAGCAGCAGCAACAGCAGCACTAGCAGCAGCAACAGCAGCACTAGCAGCAGCAGCAGCAGCAGCAGCAGCAACAGCAGCAGCACTAGCAGCAGCAGCAGCAACAGCAGCACTAGCAGCAGCAGCAGCAGCAGCACTAGCAGCAGCAGCAGCAACAGCAGCACTAGCAGCAGCAGCAGCAGCAGCAACAGCAGCACTAGCAGCAGCAGCAACAACAGCAGACCAAACCATACCCCCGGCCGGGATTGAACCCGCGGTCATAGAGTCTCAAAACTCCAGCCCGTCGCGTTAGCCACTAGACCAGCTAGCCACAATAAGATTCATCCAACTAGGTATATTTCTACACCATAGGAAGGTTAGCACAGGCACCTCTGTGACCACAAATGCAAGTTTTTACAGACGAATCTCCAGCTAGCGTGGCCGTGACGAACTCTAGCTCAAGTCCCTTCACTGCCGTCAACATGACGGTGTAGAAATATACCTAGTTGGATGAATCTTATTGTGGCTAGCTGGTCTAGTGGCTAACGCGACGGGCTGGAGTTTTGAGACTATGACCGCGGGTTCAATCCCAGCCGGGGGTATGGTTTGTTTGCAATCGTGTCATTACGATTTCTTGAGTCAACAACAGCAGCACTAGCAGCAATATTATCGAGGAAAACAAGAGGTAAATCCGCTAACGATACATACAACAGGAAGGACATGAAGCTTAGACACAACGACGGCACAGGTAAACAATGTACATTTGTAACCAGAGTAAACAAGACGAGACAGTGCAGTGTGTAGATGTGAAGTGAGGGTGACAGTGCAGTGTGTAGATGTGAGGTGAGGGAGACAGTGCAGTGTGCAGATGTGAGGTGAGGGAGACAGTGCAGTGTGTAGATGTGAAGTGAGGGTGACAGTGCAGTGTGTAGATGTGAGGTGAGGGTGATAGTGCAGTGTGTAGATGTGACGTGAGGGTGATAGTCCAGTGTGTAGATGTGAGGTGAGGGAGACGATGCAGTGTGTAGATATGAGGTGAGGGTGATAGTGCAGTGTGTAGATGTGAAGTGAGGGTGACAGTGCAGTGTGTAGATGTGAGGTGAGGGAGACAGTGCAGTGTGTAGACGTGAGGTGAGGGTGATAGTGCAGTGTGCAGATGTGAAGTGAGGGTGACAGTGCAGTGTGTAGATGTGAGGTGAGGGAGACAGTGCAGTGTGTAGACGTGAGGTGAGGGTGATAGTGCAGTGTGCAGATGTGAAGTGAGGGTGACAGTGCAGTGTGTAGATGTGAGGTGAGGGAGACAGTGCAGTGTGTAGACGTGAGGTGAGGGTGATAGTGCAGTGTGTAGATGTGAGGTGAGGGTGATAGTGCAGTGTGCAGATGTGAAGTGAGGGTGACAGTGCAGTGTGTAGATGTGAGGTGAGGGTGATAGTGCAGTGTGCAGATGTGAAGTGAGGTGACAGTGCTGTGTGTAGATGTGAGGTGAGGGAGACAGTGCAGTGTGTAGACGTGAGGTGAGGGAGATAGAGCAGTGTGCAGATGTGAAGTGAGGGAGATAGAGCAGTGTGTAGATGTGAGGTGAGGGTGATAGTGCAGTGTGTAGACGTGAGGTGAGGGAGATAGAGCAGTGTGCAGATGTGAGGTGAGGGAGATAGAGCAGTGTGTAGATGTGAGGTGAGGGTGATAGTGCAGTGTGTAGACGTGAGGTGAGGGAGATAGAGCAGTGTGCAGATGTGAAGTGAGGGAGATAGAGCAGTGTGTAGACGTGAGGTGAGGGAGATAGAGCAGTGTGTAGATGTGAAGTGAGGGAGATAGAGCAGTGTGTAGATGTGAGGTCAGGGAAGGGGGAACAAAGGTGCTCTAAAAAGGTCAGTGGGAAGGAACAATAGTGTCCAAAGCGACTATTTATTTTTCGAAGGCAAGGGAGAATGTAGCGCCTGGGGCACATGTTTGTATGGCTGGGAGAGACAGAGAGAGAGAGACAGAGAGAGAGAAAGACAGACACACAGACAGACTGACAAACAGACGGAGGGAGGGAGAGAGACAAACAGATAACAGACATAAACAGAGAGAGAGAGAGAGAGAGAGAGAGAGAGAGTGGTCCTCTTCAACTCTTCCGAGGACGACATATGCAGCCAGACAGGCAGGATCCAAACGGAGCTTTAAGAAAAGGTACGACAAGGCTCTCCAATAAGTCAGGAGAGACAGAGAGTGAACCCAGCAGCGGCCAGAGAAAAGGCGGGAGCCAGGAGCTAAGACTCGACCACTGCAACCACAAAAAGGCGAGTACACACACACACACACACACACACACACAGCAACAGGTCGATATGACCGGTCTGAGTCTCTTCCTCTCCTGACTCCTGTTGCTCCAACTGTTGTTTTCCTGTTGTTCCCACTGTTTCCTGTTGCTCCCATTATTGTTCCAACTGCTGTTTTCCTGTTGTTCCTACTGTTTTCCGGTTACTCCCACTGTTGTCTCCTGTTGCTCCCATTATTGTTTCCACTGCTGTTTTCCTGTTGCTCCAACTATTGTTCCAACTGTTTTCCTGCTACTTCCACTGTTGTTTTCTGTTGGTCCCACTGTTGTTTTCCTGTTACTACCACTGTAGCTTCCTGTTGCTCTCACTGTTGTTTCCTGTTGCTACCACTGTTTCGCTGTTTCTCCCATTATTGTTTCAACTGCTGTTTTCCTGTTGATCCCACTGTTGTTTTCCTTTGCTCCTACTGTTGTTTCTTGCTCCCACTACTGTTTTCCTGCTGTTCCAAATGCTTTTCCCACTGTTTTCCTGCTGCTTCCACTGTTGTTTCCTGTTGGCCCTAATGTTGTTTTCCTGTTGCTACCACTGTAGTTTCCTGTTGCTCTCGTAGTTTCCTGTTGCTTTCACTGTTGTCTCCTGTTGCTCCCACTGTTGTTTCCTGTTGCTCCCACTGTTTCTTACTGCTCTCACTGTTGTTTCCTGTTGCACCCTCTGTTGTTTCCACTGTTATTCCCTGTTGCTCACATTGTTGTTTCCCTGTTGCTACCACTTGCTTCCTGTTACTAACACTGTTTTCCTGTTGTTCCCACTGTTGTTTCCAGTTGCTCCCACTGCTGTTTCCGTGTTGCTACCACTGTTGTTTTCCTATTGCTCCCACTGTTGTTTCCTGTTGCTCCCACTGTTGTCTCCTGGTGCTCCCCTGTTTCTCCCACTGATGTTTCCTGTTCCTCCCACTGTTGTTTCCTGGTGCTCCCGCTGTTGTCTCCTGTTGCTCCCACTGCTATTTTCTTGTTGTTCCAACTGTTGTTTCCTGTTGCTCCCACTGTTGTTTCCTGTTACTCCCACTGTTGTTTCCTGTTGCTCCCACTGTTGTCTCCTGTTGCTCCCACTGTTGTTTCCTGGTGCTCCCACTGTTGTCTCCTGTTGCTAACACTGCTATTTTCTTGTTCCCACTGTTGTTTCCTGTTGCTCCTACTGTTGTTTCCTGTTACTCCCACTGTTGTTTCCTGTTGCTCCCACTGTTATCTCTTGTTGCTCTCACTGTTGTCTCCTGTTGCTCCCACTGTTGTTTCCTGTTACTCCCACTGTTGTTTCCTGTTGCTCCCACTGTTGTCTCCTGTTGCTCCCACTGTTGTTTCCTGTTACTCCCACTTGTTTCCTGTTGCTCCAATTGTTGTCTCCTGTTGCTCCCACTGTTGTTTCCTGTTGCTCCCACTGTTGTCTCCTGTTGCTCCCACTGTTGTTTCCTGTTTCTCTGTGATGCTAGACTTAATCTTGCTACCTTCTCTTATTACTTCTTTAATTCACTATTGTGCGAGTGAACCTTTAATGATCGTTATAGTGACGACGTTACCATAGTGACGACGTTACCATAGTGACGACGTTGCCATAGTGACGACGTTGCCATAGTGACGACGTTACCATAGTGACGACGTTGCCATAGTGACGATGTTGCCATAGTGACGACGTTACCATAGTGACGACGTTGCCATAGTGACGACGTTACCATAGTGACGACGTTACCATAGTGACGACGTTGCCATAGTGACGACGTTACCATAGTGACGACGTTGCCATAGTGACGACGTTACCATAGTGACGACGTTGCCATAGTGACGACGTTGCCATAGTGACGACGTTACCATAGTGACGACGTTGCCATAGTGACAACGTTACCATAGTGACGACGTTACCATAGTGACGACGTTGCCATAGTGACGACGTTACCATAGTGACGACGTTACCATAGTGACGACGTTACCATAGTGACGACGTTGCCATAGTGACGTTACCATAGTGACGACGTTGCCATAGTGAAGTTACCATAATGACGACGTTACCATAGTGACGACGTTACCATAGTGACGACATTGACATAGTGACGACGTTGCCATAGTGACGACGCTACCATAGTGACGACGTTGCAATAGTGACGACGTTGCCATAGTGACGACGTTGCCATAGTGACGACGTTACCATAGTGACGACGTTGCCATAGTGACGACGTTACCATAGTGACGACGTTGCCATAGTGACGACGTTACCATAGTGACGACGTTACCATAGTGACGACGTTGCCATAGTGACGACGTTACCATAGTGACGACGTTACCATAGTGACGATGTTACCATAGTGACGACGTTGCCATAGTGACGACGTTGCCATAGTGACGACGTTACCATAGTGACGACGTTGCCATAGTGACGACGTTACCATAGTGACGACGTTACCATAGTGACGACGTTGCCATAGTGACGACGTTGCCATAGTGACGACGTTACTATAGTGACGACGTTACCATAGTGACGACGTTACCATAGTGACGACGTTACCATAGTGACGACATTACCATAGTGATGACGTTGTCATAGTGACGACGTTACCATAGTGACGACGTTGCCATAGTAACGACGTTACCATAGTGACGACGTTGTCATAGTGACGACGTTACCATAGTGACGACATTGCCATAGTGACGACGTTACCAAAATGACGACGTTACAATAGCGACGTTACTATAGCGGCGACGTTACCATGGGACGTCCTTGCTTTGGCTTATTTCCACAACAGTTTCTCATTCATGCTTCTGACGTTATTTTTATCTTGCATTGTTGGTTTCATTAATGTTGCGTTACCTTCCTCGTGGCTCACTAATTTTCATTATTATCATTATTATTATTATTATTATTATTATTATTATTATTATTATTATAGGTGCTTAATCTTCCTTTGTAAACATTCCTTCTACAGATGTTAGATACAACACACAAACATGCACACACACAAACATGCACACACACAAACAAACATGCACACACACACACAAACATGCACACACACACAAACATGCACACACACACAAACATGCACACACACAAACATGCACACACACACACAAACATGCACACACACACACAAACATGCACACACACACAAACATGCACACACACACAAACATGCACACACACACACAAACATGCACACACACAAACAAACATGCACACACACACACAAACATGCACACACACACAAACATGCACACACACACAAACATGCACACACACACAAACATGCACACACACACAAACATGCACACACACACAAACAAACATGCAAACACACACACAAACAAACATGCACACACACACACAAACATGCACACACACACACACAAACATGCACACACACACAAACATGCACACACACACACACACACACACACAAACATGCACACACACACAAACATGCACACACACACAAACATGCACACACACACAATCATGCACACACACACAAACATGCACACACACACAAACATGCACACACACAAACATGCACACACACACAAACATGCACACACACACAAACATGCACACATACACAAACATGCACACACACACAAACATGCACACACACACACACACAAACATGCACACACACAAACAAACAAACATGCACACACACACACACACACACACACAAACAAACATGCACACACACACACGCAAACATGCACACACACAAACATGCACCCACACACACAAACAAACATGCACACACACACACACACAAACATGCACACACACACACACACACAAACATGCACACACACACACAAACATGCACACACACACACAAACATGCACACACACAAACATGCACACACACACAAACAAACATGCACACACACACACAAACATGCAAACACACACACAAACAAACATGCGCACACACACACAAACATGCACACACACAAACATGCACACACAAACATGCACACACAAAAACATGCACACACACACAAACATGCACACACAAACATGCAAACACACACACAAACATGCACACACATAAAACATGCACACACACAAACATGCAAACACACACACAAACATGCACACACACAAACATGCACACACAAACATGCACACACACACACAAACATGCACACACACACAAACATGCACACGCACACAAACATGCACACACACACAAACATGCACACACACACACAAACATGCACACACACACACAAACATGCACACACACACACACAAACATGCACACACACACACACAAACATGCACACACACACACACACAAACATGCACACACACACACAAACATGCACACACACACACACACAAACATGCACACACATCTCAACAAGAGATTCAAAGAAGTGTTCACAGAGGAGACAGAAGGGGCTCCAGAAAGACGGAGAGGTGGGGCACACCACCAAGTGCTGGACACAGTACACACAACCGAGGAAGAAGTGAAGAGGCTTCTGAGTGAGCTAGATACCTCAAAGGCAATGGGGCCAGATAACATCTCCCCATGGGTATTGAGAGAGGGAGCAGAGGCGCTATGTGTACCCCTAACAACAATATTCAATACATCTATCGAAACAGGGAGATTGCCTGAGGCAAGGAAGACAGAAAATGTAGTCCCAATCTTTAAAAAAGGAGACAGACATGAAGCACTAAACTACAGACCAGTGTCACTGACATGTATAGTATGCAAAGTCATGGAGAAGATTATCAGGAGAAGAGTGGTGGAACACCTAGAAAGGAACGATCTCATCAACAGCAGCCAACATGGTTTCAGGGACCTGAAATCCTGTGTTACAAACCTACTGGAGTTCTATGACATGGTGACAGCAGTAAGACAAGAGAGAGAGGGGTGGGTGGATTGCATTTTCTTGGACTGCAAGAAGGCGTTTGACACAGTTCCACACAAGAGATTGGTGCAAAAACTGGAGGACCAAGCAGGGATAACAGGGAAGGCACTACAATGGATCAGGGAATACTTGTCAGGAAGACAGCAGCGAGTCATGGTACGTGGCGAGGTGTCAGAGTGGGCACCTGTGACCAGCGGGGTCCCACAGGGGTCAGTCCTAGGACCAGTGCTGTTTCTGGTATTTGTGAACGACATGACGGAAGGAATAGACTCTGAGGTGTCCCTGTTTGCAGATGACGTGAAGTTGATGAGAAGAATTCACTCGATCGAAGACCAGGCAGAACTACAAAGGGATCTGGACAGGCTGCAGACCTGGTCCAGCAATTGGCTCCTGGAGTTCAATCCCACCAAGTGCAAAGTCATGAAGATTGGGGAAGGGCAAAGAAGACCGCAGACGTAGTACAGTCTAGGGGGCCAGAGACTACAAACCTCACTCAAGGAAAAAGATCTTGGGGTGAGTATAACACCAGGCACATCTCCTGAAGCGCACATCAACCAAATAACTGCTGCAGCATATGGGCGCCTAGCAAACCTCGGAACAGCATTCCGACATCTTAATAAGGAATCATTCAGGACCCTGTACACCGTGTACGTTAGGCCCACATTGGAGTATGCGGCACCAGTTTGGAACCCACACCTAGCCAAGCACGTAAAGAAACTAGAGAAAGTGCAAAGGTTTGCAACAAGACTATTCCCAGAGCTAAGAGGTATGTCCTACGAGGAGAGGTTAAGAGAAATCAACCTGACGTCACTGGAGGACAGGAGAGATAGGGGGGACATGATAACGACATACAAAATACTGAGAGGAATTGACAAGGTGGACAAAGACAGGATGTTCCAGAGACTGGACACAGTAACAAGGGGACACAGTTGGAAGCTGAAGACACAGATGAATCACAGGGATGTTAGGAAGTATTTCTTCAGCCACAGAGTAGTCAGTAAGTGGAATAGTTTGGGAAGCGATGTAGTGGAGGCAGGATCCATACATAGCTTTAAGCAGAGGTATGATAAAGCTCACGGCTCAGGGAGAGTGACCTAGTAGCGATCAGTGAAGAGGCGGGGCCAGGAGCTCGGACTCGACCCCCGCAACCTCAACTAGGTGAGTACAACTAGGTGAGTACACACACACACAAACATGCACACACACAAACATGCAAACACACACACACAAACATGCACACACACACACACAAACATGCACACACACACAAACATGCACACACACAAACATGCAAACACACACACACAAACATGCACACACACAAACATGCAAACACACACACACAAACATGCACACTCACAAACATGCACACACACACACATGCACACACACACACACACAAACATGCACACACACACAAAAAACATGCACACACACACACACACAAACATGCACACACACACACACAAACATGCACACACACACAAACACACACACACAAACAAACATGCACACACACAAACAAACATGCACACACACATACACAAACAAACATGCACACACACACCCACACAAACAAACAAACATGCACACACACACAAACATGCACACACACAAACAAACATGCACACACATACACAAACAAACATGCACAGACACATACACAAACAAACATGCACACACACACACACAAACAAACATGCACACACACATACACAAACAAACATGCACACACACACACAAATAACCACACACACACAAACAAACATTCACACACACAAACATGCACACACACAAACAAACATGCACACACACACAAACATGCACACACACAAACAAACATGCACACACACAAACATGCACACACACAAACAAACATGCACACACACACAAACAAACATGCACACACAAACAAACATGCACACACACAAACATGCACACACACAAACAAACATGCACACACACACACAAACAAACATGCACACACACAAACAAACATGCACACACACAAACATGCACACACACAAACAAACATGCACACACACACAAACAAACATGCACACACACAAACAAACATGCACACACACAAACATGCACACACACAAACAAACATGCACACACACACAAACAAACATGCACACACACAAACAAACATGCACACACACAAACATGCACACACACAAACAAACATGCACACACACACAAACAAACATGCACACACACAAACAAACATGCACACACACACACACAAACAAACATGCACACACACACAAACAAACAAACATGCACACACACAAACAAACATGCACACACACACACACACACACACCATTCACAACAGGCCAAGTGTCTATCGACAAGTGCCTTTGACAACCGGTAACTAACACACACACACACACACACACACAACAAAATCACAAACATCACACAATGAAAACATACACACAGCACCTGCCCAAACCTCCCCCCTCACCCCCTTTCACCAGTTGCCCTCCCTTCACCACTTCCCCTCCCCCCCTTCCTCCCCTTTTTATCACTTTCCTCTTTGTTATCACACTTAAATTTCCTTGTTTCGTGTCTTTCTTGCACTGAACCAACTTTCTTGCGCCAGGTGCTGACATCTGTCGGCGACTTTCACTTAACTCTCGCTAGAAAGTTTACTTAAGTAGAATGAAAGTTTTTTATTACTATTATTGGGGGAGGGGGGGGGGAACTGGTGAGGAATTAGTATACAAAAAAAATAATTAAAATTTTAAATTTGGAAAAAAAAAAAAATAATGATTTTGGGAATTAGGGAAGAGGTTAATTTCGGTAATTTTTGTATAGCCTATCATTAATTTTTTTTAAGTAATTTATAAAAACAATCTCTCATTTATTATTCTTCGTCTTTATTTTTCCTTCTTACTCCTCTCCTTTCCCTTCCCTACATTTTCACTTTCTATGCTTCTTTTCCCTTCTCTATTTACTCACTTTCTATCCTTATCTTTACCCTACATTCTTACTCTCTGTTTTCCTCTCCCTTAATTACATTCTTTCTATATTTCTCCCATCACTTCCCTACATTTTTAGTTTCTGTTTCTTTCTTTTCACTCCTCTACATTCTCGCTTTCTATGTTTTTCCTTTCTCTTCCCTACATTCTTACTTTCTATGTTTGTCTCCTTTCCCTTGACTACATTCTCACTTATTGTTTTCTTCTTTTCCCTTCTCTACATTCTCACTTTCCTTCTTTCTCTTCCCAATTAGCTAACTTTCTGTTTTTCTCGCTTTCTTACATTCTCACTTTCGATCTATGTTTCTCTCCTTTCCCTTCCTGACACTCTCACTCTCTATGGGATAGGGTCATCCTGAGGGATGATAATTCCCCAGTAATAGTAACTGCAGTCCTGCTAGAAGGTGACTTTTTAAGCTGTCCTAGTTGACGAACCTTTAATGGAACCCTAGAAGATATCGCCACTGTCCTAGTTGACGAACCTTTAATGGAACCCTTGAAGATATCTTCACTGTCCTAGTTGACGAACCTTTAATGGAACCCTTGAAGATATCCTTACTGTCCTAGTTGACGAACCTTTAATGGAACCCTTGAAGATATCCTCACTGTCCTAGTTGACGAACCTTTAATGGAACCCTTGAAGATATCCTCACTGTCCTACTGAAGTCTTCCAGCTCAAACTGACGCTGTTCGTAACTCATCCCGTGTGATGGAATATGACAGACACATATCTAATATTGCTTCCCGCTATGTAACTACCACACAGAATACTGCAGCAGCACACTGCGGGTACTCACGCTGTGTAATTATTACACAGAACAGGCTAGGAGCACATTGCTGGTGTTCCCACTGTGTAACTATCATATACAATATTGTAGCAACACACTGCTGGTGTTCCCACTGTGTAACTATCATATACAACAGTGTAGCAACACACTGCTGGTGTTCCCACTGTGTAACTATCACATACAACAGTGTAGCAACACACTGCTGGTGTTCACACTGTGTAACTATCATATACAACAGTGTAGCAACACTGTTGTTCCCACTGTGTAACTATCATATACAACAGTGTAGCAACACTGTTGTTCCCACTGTGTAACTATCATATACAACAGTGTAGCAACACTGTTGTTCCCACTGTGTAACTATCATATACAACAGTGTAGCAACACACTGCTGGTGTTCCCACTGTGTAACTATCACATACAACAGTGTAGCAACACACTGCTGGTGTTCCCACTGTGTAACTATCACATACAACAGTGTAGCAACACACTGCTGGTGTTCCCACTGTGTAACTATCATATACAACAGTGTAGCAACACACTGCTGGTGTTCCCACTGTGTAACTATCACATACAACAGTGTAGCAACACACTGCTGGTGTTCCCACTGTGTAACTATCACATACAACAGTGTAGCAACACACTGCTGGTGTTCCTACTGTGTAACTATCATATACAACAGTGTAGCAACACACTGCTGGTGTTCCCACTGTGTAACTATCATATACAACAGTGTAGCAACACACTGCTGGTGTTCCCACTGTGTAACTATCACATACAACAGTGTAGCAACACACTGCTGGTGTTCCCACTGTGTAACTATCACATACAACAGTGTAGCAACACACTGCTGGTGTTCCTACTGTGTAACTATCATATACAACAGTGTAGCAACACACTGCTGGTGTTCCCACTGTGTAACTATCACATACAACAGTGTAGCAACACACTGCTGGTGTTCCCACTGTGTAACTATCACATACAACAGTGTAGCAACACACTGCTGGTGTTCCCACTGTGTAACTATCACATACAACAGTGTAGCAACACACTGCTGGTGTTCCCACTGTGTAACTATCACATACAACAGTGTAGCAACACACTGCTGGTGTTCCCACTGTGTAACTATCACATACAACAGTGTAGCAACACACTGCTGGTGTTCCCACTGTGTAACTATCACATACAACAGTGTAGCAACACACTGGTGGTGTTCCCACTGTGTAACTATCACATACAACAGTGTAGCAACACACTGCTGGTGTTCCCACTGTGTAACTATCACATACAACAGTGTAGCAACACACTGCTGGTGTTCCCACTGTGTAACTATCACATACAACAGTGTAGCAACACACTGCTGGTGTTCCCACTGTGTAACTATCATATACAACAGTGTAGCAACACACTGCTGGTGTTCCCACTGTGTAACTATCACATACAACAGTGTAGCAACACACTGCTGGTGTTCCCACTGTGTAACTATCACATACAACAGTGTAGCAACACACTGCTGCTGGTGTTCCCACTGTGTAACTATCACATACAACAGTGTAGCAACACACTGCTGGTGTTCCCACTGTGTAACTATCACATACAACAGTGTAGCAACACACTGCTGGTGTTCCCACTGTGTAACTATCACATACAACAGTGTAGCAACACACTGCTGGTGTTCCCACTGTGTAACTATCACATACAACAGTGTAGCAACACACTGCTGGTGTTCCCACTGTGTAACTATCACATACAACAGTGTAGCAACACACTGCTGGTGTTCCCACTGTGTAACTATCACATACAACAGTGTAGCAACACACTGCTGGTGTTCCCACTGTGTAACTATCACATACAACAGTGTAGCAACACACTGCTGGTGTTCCCACTGTGTAACTATCACATACAACAGTGTAGCAACACACTGCTGGTGTTCCCACTGTGTAACTATCACATACAACAGTGTAGCAACACACTGCTGGTGTTCCCACTGTGTAACTATCACATACAACAGTGTAGCAACACACTGCTGGTGTTCCCACTGTGTAACTATCACATACAACAGTGTAGCAACACACTGCTGGTGTTCCCACTGTGTAACTATCACATACAACAGTGTAGCAACACACTGCTGGTGTTCCCACTGTGTAACTATCACATACAACAGTGTAGCAACACACTGCTGGTGTTCCCACTGTGTAACTATCACATACAACAGTGTAGCAACACACTGCTGGTGTTCCCACTGTGTAACTATCACATACAACAGTGTAGCAACACACTGCTTGTGTTCCCACTGTGTAACTATCACATACAACAGTGTAGCAACACACTGCTGGTGTTCCCACTGTGTAACTATCACATACAACAGTGTAGCAACACACTGCTGGTGTTCCCAAATTTGTAAAACAATAAAATACAAATATTAGTATCAACTCTCTCTCTTTTCCTATTTCTATAGCTGTTCTTCTACTTTCCCTTTTTTTTCTTTCCCTACCCTGCCTTTCATCGCTCTCTCTTCCTCGTGTCTTTATCCCCCCCTCTCGCCATGCTCTCCATTCCTCCCCTCTCCTCCTCGCCTCTTCATTTCTCCTCTCTTTCATGCCCTTCAATTTCTCCCATTTTCTACCCTTCTCATCCCATCTTTATTATGTACACTTACGTTCCCCTCTCAACCCCTAACACCCTTTCATTCCCCTCTCAACCCTTAACACCCTTTCATTCCCCTCTCAACCCCTAACACCCTTTCATTCCCCTCTCACCCTTTCATTCCCCTCTCACCCTTTCATTCCCCTCTCAACCCCTAACACCCTTTCATTCTCCTCTTAACCCCTAACACCCTTTCATTCCCCTCTCAACGCCTAACACCCTTTAATTCCCCTTTCAACCCCTAACACCCTTTCATTCCCCTCTCAACCCCTAACACCCTTTCATTTCCCTCTCAACCCCTAACACCCTTTCATTCCCCTCTCAACCCCTAACACCCTTTCATTCCCCTCTCACCCTTTCATTCCCCTCTCAACCCCTAACACCCTTTCATTCCCCTCTTAACCCCTAACACCCTTTCATTCCCCTCTCAACGCCTAACACCCTTTCATTCCCCTCTCAACCCCTAACACCCTTTCATTCCCCTCTCAACCCCCTAACACCCTTTCATTCCCCTCTCAACGCCTAACACCCTTTCATTTCCCTCTCAACCCCTAACACCCTTTCATTCCCCTCTCAACCCCTAACACCCTTTCATTCCCCTCTCAACCCCTAACACCCTTTCATTCCCCCTCTCAACCCCTAACACCCTTTCATTCCCCTCTCAATCCCTAACACCCTTTCATTTCCCTCTCAACCCCTAACACCCTTTCATTCCCCTATCAACCCCTAACACCCTTTCATTCCCCTCTCAACCCCTAACACCCTTTCATTCCCCTCTCAACCCCTAACACCCTTTCATTCCCCTATCAACCCCTAACACCCTTTCATTCCCCTCTCAACCCCTAACACCCTTTCATTCCCCTCTCAACCCCTAACACCCTTTCATTCCCCCTCTCAACCCCTAACACCCTTTCATTCCCCTCTCAATCCCTAACACCCTTTCATTTCCCTCTCAACCCCTAACACCCTTTCATTCCCCTATCAACCCCTAACACCCTTTCATTCCCCTCTCAACCCCTAACACCCTTTCATTCCCCTCTCAACCCCTAACACCCTTTCATTCCCCTCTCAACCCCTAGCACCCTTTCATTCCCCTCTCAACCCCTAACACCCTTTCATTCCCCTCTCAATCCCTAACACCCTTTCATTTCCCTCTCAACCCCTAACACCCTTTCATTCCCCTCTCAACCCTTAACACCCTTTCATTCCCCTCTCAACCCCTAACACCCTTTCATTCCCCTCTCAACCCCTAACACCCTTTCATTCCCCTCTCAACCCCTAACACCCTTTCATTCCCCCTCTCAACCCCTAACACCCTTTCATTCCCCTCTCAACCCCTAACACCCTTTCATTCCCCTCTCAACCCCTAACACCCTTTCATTCCCCTCTCAACCCCTAACACTCTTTCATTCTCCCTCTCAACCCCTAACACTCTCATTCCCCTTTCAACCCCTAACACCCTTTCATTCCCCTCTCAACCCCTAACACCCTTTCATTTCCCTCTCAACCCCTAACACCCTTTCATTTCCCTCTTAACCCCTAACACCATTTCATTCCCCTCTCAACCCCTAACACCCTTTCATTTCTCAACCCCTAACACCATTTCATTCCCCTCTCAACCCCTAACACCCTTTCATTCCCCTCTCAACCCCTAACACCCTTTCATTCCCCTCTCAACCCCTAACACCCTTTCATTCCCCTCTCAACCCCTAACACCCTTTCATTCCCCTCTCAACCCCTAACACCCTTTCATTCCCCTCTCAACCCCTAACACCCTTTCATTCCCCTCTCAACCCCTAACACCTTTCATTCCCCTCTCAACCCCTAACACCCTTTCATTCCCCTCTCAACCCCTAACACCCTTTCATTCCCCTCTCAACCCCTAACACCCTTTCATTCCCCTCTCAACCCCTAACACCCTTTCATTCCCCTCTCAACCCCTAACACCCTTTCATTCCCCTCTCAACCCCTAACACCCTTTCATTCCCCTCTCAACCCCTGACACGCTTTCATTCCCCCTCTCAACCCCTAACACCCTTTCATTCCCCTCTCAACCCCTAACACCCTTTCATTCCCCTCTCAACCCCTAACACCCTTTCATTCCCCTCTCAACCCCTAACACCCTTTCATTCCCCTCTCAACCCCTAACACCCTTTCATTCCCCTCTCAACCCCTAACACCATTTCATTCCCCTCTCAACCCCTAACACCCTTTCATTCCCCTCTCAACCCCTAACACCCTTTCATTCCCCTCTCAACCCCTAACACCCTTTCATTCCCCTCTCAACCCCTAACACCATTTCATTCCCCTCTCAACACCTTAACTTTACAAAACGCGAAGCACAAGACACTACCAAAAACGTTCCCCCCCCCCAAAAAAAAATCCTTTTTTTTAACTAGTTAAAATTATTTTCAACCACCACCATTTTGAAATCTGACATAGCTAATCAATATACATAATCTGGCCAAACGTTTGATTTTGAGACTTTAGACATTATTCTCGTTAAATATTTAATGAAATTCCGCGTCAGGTAAATATTATATTATTATTATTATTATTATTATTATTATTATTATTATTATTATTATTATTATTATTATTATTATTATTATTATTATTATTCAGAAGTTTGTTGTGTAGGAAAGTGCTGCAAATTATTACATTCTAAAATAAAAAATGTCGTCGGGAAAAATAATCTTTGAAAATTAAAATGGCGATGTAGTCATGTTAATTTGTGAGCGCTACACCCGCAAGGGTCACGCAGCGCCTGGGAAAATGGGAGGTTATCTAGGAAAATGGGAGGTAATCTGGGAAAATGGGAGGTAATCTGGGAAAATGGGAGGTAATCTGGGAAAATGGGAGGTAATCTGGGAAAATGGGAGGTAATCTGGGAAAATGGGAGGTAATCTGGGAAAATGGGAGGTAATCTGGGAAAATGGGAGGTAATCTGGGAAAAAAGGAGGTAATCTGGGAAAATGGGAGGTAATCTGGGAAATGGGAGGTAATCTAGGAAAATGGGAGGTAATCTGAGAAAAAGGGAGGTAATCTGGGAAAAAGGGAGGTAATCTGGTAAAATGGGAGGTAATCTGGTGTGAACTAAGCTGGTACTGCCTGCTTGGTTCTAAGCCAGATGGTGAAACACCCTTACCTGGCCCTCGGGATGACCATCTGCCGCCAGTTATGGACCGGGTAGCGGGGGCGATGATCCTGGAAACATCCTCCAGGTATACTCCAGGTACACACTTCACACTTACCTGCAAGAGGAAGCATCACGCGTTAGCAACAGTCTATCAGATAGACTAATAGCGAGTAGTAGACAGTAGGCATGTCCAGAAACTATCATACTCTCGTTTTTTTGCAAATATAGGTGTATATTCTTGCTGTAAGTGTATAAGTAGGTACCTGGTGTGAGAGGACATAAGTGTAAGTAGGCACCTGGTGTGAGAGTACATGAGTGTGTAAGTAGGTACCTGGTGTGAGAGGACATAAGTGTGTATGTACCTGGAGTGAGAGTACATAAGTGTGTAAGTAGGTATGTGGTGTGGAAGTACATGAGCGTGTAAGTAGATACCTGGTGTGAGAGTACATGAGTGTGTAAGTAGGCACCTGGTGTGAGAGTATATAAGTGTTTAAGTAGATACCTGGTGTGAGAGTACATGAGTGTGTAAGTAGGCACCTGGTGTGAGAGTGTATAAGTGTTTAAGTAGGTACCTGGTGTGAGAGTACATGAGTGTGCAAGTATGTACCTGGCGTGAGAGTACATAAGTGTGTAAGTATGTACCTGGCGTGAGAGTACATAAGTGTGTAAGTATGTACCTGGTGTGAGAGTACATGAGTGTGTAAGTAGGCACCTGGTGTGAGAGTATATAAGTGTTTAAGTAGATACCTGGTGTGAGAGTACATGAGTGTGTAAGTAGGCACCTGGTGTGAGAGTGTATAAGTGTTTAAGTAGGTACCTGGTGTGAGAGTACATGAGTGTGCAAGTATGTACCTGGCGTGAGAGTACATAAGTGTGTAAGTATGTACCTGGCGTGAGAGTACATAAGTGTGTAAGTATGTACCTGGCGTGAGAGTACATAAGTGTGTAAGTATGTACCTGGTGTGAGAGTACATAAGTGTGTAAGTATGTACCTGGTGTGAGAGTACATAAGTGTGCAAGTATGTACCTGGCGTGAGAGTACATAAGTGTGTATGTACCTGGCGTGAGAGTACATAAGTGTGTAAGTATGTACCTGGTGTGAGAGTACATGTGTAATGTAACTATGGGTTACGCTTCAAGTCAATCGACTGCAGGTGGGTTATTAAGCTACAATTCACCCGAACACTTACATCAAATTCTCAAAATACGTATTAAAGTATATGCTGTGTATATACACGTGTATACACAGATGTGTATACATGTCCCTACATGTATATATACAGATGAATATATGTAAATGTATATACATTCGGTGAATATATGAATATATATGAATGCATCATAAGGTATATACGTGGCATGGGAATATAGCCTCATCAGACATAGTTCGTATTAGAGTCTAGCGCTAATCCCTTGGATCAAGATCCCTTTATCAACGTCCAGACGTTATCTCCCCCATTCAAGTGGGTTACAATATTACTTGGGAGAGCGCTAACACCGTAGAGGAGGGGGGTCATACGGCGCTCTGAGCATGGCAGTCAGAGGGGAGGTTAATTCTAAGCCCCCCACCCTGGATCAAGAACCTCTCACCAGCATCGAGGCACCCCTCCTGGAAAGTACGAAAGAGGTGGGCCGCGTGAGTCAGGCCCAGGTGTTGCAAGAAGCCCACCTTTAAGACGATCTACCTGGCTCCCCAGCATCTTGCACCCGCACACACACAGCAAGGGCAAGAAGCCAGGCACCACTGCCCCTTCCCCCCTCCCTGCCAACACTAAGGGCAACAGGTTGCAAGAGGCCAGGCACTACTGCTTCTCCTCCCCAAACACCATAAAACCACTCCGAGTGGTGGAAATAAGAGCCTGGCGTAGCTGCGCCCAGCATACAGTAAGAGAGCAGCCAAGCACACTGCCATACAGAGAGCTTCTTATAAGTGAGTGCAGTCCTGACTCAGTCATCTGGGAAAGCTCCATGCCATATGACTCCATGCCATATGACGCGTGAGAGTTATCAAAAGTACAATTCAGAGAGCTGAGGAGGAGTTGTTGAGGTTTGGACATTTAGATAGGGTGAAACAGAATAGGTGTAAAAGAATGGAGTGATAGGTATCCCAAGAAAAGTTAGAGGAAGAAGGTAACGGAGGTTTTCAGTGCTGGAGGGCTTGAACATCTAGCAAGCTTGTGTGTGTTAGGAGTGAGTGGGGACAAGTGGTTCATATGACCTGATGTGCTGTTGGAGAGTGAGCAAGGTAACATTAAGGCAGAGATTCAGGAAAAACGGTTAGTCAGACTCGAGTTCTGGAGGTGGGAAGTTCAGTGCCTGCACTCTGGAGTGAGGATATTACAGTCTGGAGGGTCATTTGCACCGTGATGTCTGCGCGCCTCCGGCAAGACAGTGATTGAATGAATAACACAGAAAGTCCTGAATCTTTATTTGATCACCTTACCTCGGTGGAGACGACCAGTGTTAAGAAATATACGAAGTGAGAGAGAGAGAGAGAGAGAGAGAGAGAGAGAGAGAGAGAGAGAGAGAGAGAGAGAGAGAGAGAGAGAGAGAGAGAGAGAGAGAGAGAGAGAGAGAGAGAGAGAGAGAGAGAGACTGACAATACCTTGTCAATAAGGTTAGGGATCCTTAACCTAACCTTGTCAAACCCTGAGTAAAATAAAAGACAGACAGAGAGACAGAGAGAGACAGAGAGAGAGGGGTACCTCGTTTACGGTGGATGAGAGCTCAGGAAGGCTCATCTGAGAGAGCACAGACGTCTGATAACTTACTGACAGAGGAGACACAACATTCACAACTATGCTATATTTTAATGGAGATAAAATTAACTAAATGTGCGAAATATTTCCTAGGTTGACACTAGTACTCATGTTAACGCTTGTACCTATGTTAACACTAATACCATGTTAACACCTGTAATCATTTTAACACTAGTACCCATGTTAACACTTGTACCTATGTTAACACTAGTACCCGTGTTAACACTTGTACCTATGTTAACACTAGTACCCATGTTAACACTTGTACATATGTTATCACTAGTACCCATGTTAGCTCTTGTACCTATGTTAACACTAGTACCCATGTTAACTCTTGTACCTATGTTAACACTAGTACCCGTGTTAACACTTGTACCTATGTTAACACTAGTACCCATGTTAACACTTGTACCTTTGCTAACACTAGTACCCATGTTAACACTTTTACCTATGCTAACGCTAGTGCCCATGTTAACACTTGTACCCATGTTAACACTAGTACCAATGTTAACACTTGTACCTATGTTAACACTAGTACCAATGTTAACACTTGTAACCATGTTAACACTAGTACCCATGTTAACACTTGTACCTATGTTAACACTAGTACCAATGTTAACACTTGTAACCATGTTAACACTAGTACCCATGTTAACACTTGTACCTATGTTAACACTAGTACCAATATTAACACTTGTAACCATGTTAACACTAGTACCCATGTTAACACGTACCTATGTTAACACTAGTACCCATGTTAACACTTGTACCTATGTTAACAGTAGTACCCATGTTAACGCTTGTACCTATGTTAACACTAATACCCCATGTTTACTTATACCCATGTTAACACTGGTACCCATGTTAACACTTGTACCCATGCTAACATTAGTAGCTATGTTAACACTTGTACCTATGTTAACACTAGCACGCATGTGAACACTTGTACCCATGCTAACAATAGTACCCATGTTAACGCTTGTACCCTTGTTAACATAAGTACAAGTTTTAACATGAGTACTATTGTTAATATAGGTACAAGTGTTAACATGGGTACTATTGTTAGCATGGTTACAAGTATCAAATTGTGTACTAGTGTTAACATAGGTACAAGTGTTAATATATGTACTAGTGTTAGCATGGGTGCAAGTGTTAACATGGGTACTAGTTTTAACATAGGTACAAGTGTTAACATGGGTACAAGTGTTAACATGGTACTAGTGTTAACATAGGTACAAGTGTTAACATGGGTACTAGTGTTAACATAGGTACAAGTGTTAACATGGGTACTATTGTTAGTATGGTTACAAGTGTTAACATGGGTACTAGTGTTAACATGGGTACTAGCCTTAGCATAGGTACAAGTGTTAACATTGGGTACTAGTGTGAACATGGGTAGAAGTGTTAACATGGGTACTAGTGTTATTACAGGTACAAGTTTTATCATAAGTACAAGTGTTAACATGGGTACTAGTGTTAACATAGGTACAAGTGTTAACATGGGTACTAGTGTTAACATAGGTACAAGTGTTAACATGGGTACTAGTGTTAACATAGGTACAAGTGTTAACATGGGTACTAGTGTTAACATAGGTACAAGTGTTAACATGGGTACTAGTGTTAACATAGGCACAAGTGTTAACATGGGTACTAATGTTAACATAGGCACATGTGTTAACATGGGTACTAGTGTTAGCATAGGTACAAGTATTAACATGGGTACTAGCGTTAGCATAGGCATAGTGTTAACATGGGTACTAGGGTTAACACAGGCACAAGTGTTAACATGGGTACTAATGTTAACATAGGTACATGTGTTAACATGGGTACTAGTGTTAACATAGGTACAAGTGTTAACATGGGTGCTAGCGTTAGCACAGGGACAAGTGTTAACATGGGTACTTGGGTTAACATAGGCACAAGTGTTAACATGGGTACTAATGTTAACATAGGTACATGTGTTAACATGGGTACTAGTGTTAGCATAGGTACAAGTATTAACATGTGTACTAGTGTTAACATAGGTACAAGTGGTAACATGGGTACTAGTGTTGACATAGGTATGTGTTAACATGGTTACTAATGTTAGCATGGGTACAAGTGTTAACATGTGTATTAGTGTAAACATGGGTACAAGTGTTAACATTGGTACTAGTGTTAACATAGGTACAAGTGTAAACATGGGTACAAGTATTAACATGGGTACTAGCGTTAGCATAGGCACAAGTGTTAACATGGGTACTAGGGTTAACATAGGCACAAGTGTTAACATGGGTACTAATGTTAACATAGGTACATGTGTTAACATGGGTACTAGTGTTAGCATAGGTACAAGTATTAACATGGGTACTAGCGTTAGCATAGGCACAAGTGTTAACATGGGTACTAGGGTTAACATAGGCACAAGTGTTAACATGGGTACTAATGTTAACATAGGTACATGTGTTAACATGGGTACTAGTGTTAACATAGGTACAAGTGTTAACATGAGTACTATTGTTAGTATAGTTACAAGTGTTAACATGGGTACTAGTGTTAACATGGGTACTAGCCTTAGCATAGGTACAAGTGTTAACACTGGGTACTAGTGTGAACATGGGTAGAAGTGTTAACATGGGTACTAGTGTTATTACAGGTACAAGTTTTATCATGGGTACAAGTGTTAACATGGGTACTAGTGTTAACATAGGTACAAGTGTTAACATGGGTACTAGTGTTAACATAGGTACAAGCGTTAACATGGGAACTAGTGTTAACATAGGTACAAGTGTTAACATGGGTACAAGTGTTAACATGGATACTAGGGTTAACACAGGCACAAGTGTTAACATGGGTACTAATGTTAACATAGGTACATGTGTTAACATGGGTACTAGTGTTAGCATAGGTACAAGTATTAACATGTGTACTAGTGTTAACATAGGTATAAGTGGTAACATGGGTACTAGTGTTGACATAGGTATGTGTTAACATGGTTACTAATGTTAGCATGGGTACAAGTGTTAACATGTGTATTAATGTTAACATGGGTACAAGTGTTAACATTGGTACTAGTGTTAACATAGGTACAAGTGTTAACATGGGTACTAGTATTAACATAGGTACAAGTGTTAACATGAGTACTAGTGTTAACATAGGTACAAGTGTTTACATGGGTACTAGTGTTAACATAGGTACAAGTGTTAACATGGGTACTAGTGTTAACATAGGTACAAGTGTTAACATGAGTACTAGTGTTAACATAGGTACAAGTGTTAACATGGACACTAGTGTTAACATAGGTACAAGTGTTAACATAGGTACTATTGTTCGTATGGTTACAAGTGTTAACGTGGGTACTAGTGTTAACATAGGTACAAGTGTTAACATAGGTACTATTGTTGGTATGGTTACAAGTGTTAACATGGGTACTAGTGTTAACACTAGTACCCATGTTAACACTTGTACCTATGTTAACACTAGTACCCATGTTAACACTTGTACCTATGTTAACACTAGTACCCATGTTAACACTTGTACCTATGCGAACACTTGTACCTATGCTAACACTTGTAAATATGCTAACTAGTGCCCATGTTAACACTAGTACCCATGTTAACACTAGTACCCATGTTAACACTTGTACCTATGCTAACACTTGTACCTATGCTAACTAGTACCCATGTTAACACTAGTACCCATGTTAACACTTGTACCTATATTAACAGAAGCTGATAAATGAGACACTTATGCAACATCTGTTTGTCTGGAATTGGGAAACGTTTCGCCCGACAGTGGCTTCCTCAGTCCAATACAGAGAAGAACGGTGGAAGATAAGTAGGAGTCTCAGGTAATCAGTCCCTCAGCCTGGAGTTATATTTTCAGTCCATCAGTCTTGATGGACTGAAAACATCGACTCCATACATATATAAACTTTCCTAACAAAAATAAACAAAACGAATTAAAAATATGAAGAAGCGGCAATATTGTAAATCTTCGTAAATCGCTGATAAATTATGCTTCAATTATACATTTTTTATTAAGTGGAGCGTTTTGCTCATGTATCTGAAGACCAATTAGCGTTCTTTACTTTGGCGGAGGTAAGAACGCAAGACATGAATATGTTAATGGCCAGCCTCGCTACAGCCGCCTGGCCGATGTTAACAGAGCCACAGCGACTCGACACTCGACGGTAAATGGAGTAACCATGCTATCCTATATAGTACCTTACCTGGTACCTTACCTGGTACCTTACTTGGTGCCCTACCTGGTACCCTAGTAATGTCGAGAAAATCGTTCTAAATCTGAAGAGTTGGTTAAAGTTGTTGGGCACGTATACTGTATATATATATTTTTTTTTTATTATTTTTTATTATCACACTGGCCGATTCCCACCAAGGCAGGGTGGCCCGAAAAAGAAAAACTTTCACCATCATTCACTCCATCACTGTCTTGCCAGAAGGGTGCTTTACACTACAGTTTTTAAACTGCAACATTAACACCCCTCCTTCAGAGTGCAGGCACTGTACTTCCCATCTCCAGGACTCAAGTCCGGCCTGCCGGTTTCCCTGAACCCCTTCATAAATGTTACTTTGCTCACACTCCAACAGCACGTCAAGTATTAAAAACCATTTGTCTCCATTCACTCCTATCAAACACGCTCACGCATGCCTGCTGGAAGTCCAAGCCCCTCGCACACAAAACCTCCTTTACCCCCTCCCTCCAACCTTTCCTAGGCCGACCCCTACCCCGCCTTCCTTCCGCTACAGCCTGATACACTCTTGAAGTCATTCTGTTTCGCTCCATTCTCTCTATATGTCCGAACCACCTCAACAACCCTTCCTCAGCCCTCTGGACAACAGTTTTGGCAATCCCGCACCTCCTCCTAACTTCCAAACTACGAATTCTCTGCATTATATTCACACCACACATTGCCCTCAGACACGACATCTCCACTGCCTCCAGCCTTCTCCTCGCTGCAACATTCATCACCCATGCTTCACACCCATATAAGAGCGTTGGTAAAATTATACTCTCATACATTTCCCTCTTTGCCTCCAAGGACAAAGTTCTTTGTCTCCACAAACTCCTAAGTGCACCACTCACCCTTTTCCCCTCATCAATTCTATGATTCACCTCATCTTTCATCACCTAATCTTTTTGTTATCCTCATATCCTTACTCTTTCCTGTATTCACTTTTAATGTTCTTCTTTTGCATACCCTACCAAATTCATCCACCAATCTCTGCAACTTCTCTTCAGAATCTCCCTAGAGCACAGTGTCATCAGCAAAGAGCAACTGTGACAACTCCCACTTTATGTGTGATTCTTTATCTTTTAACTCCACGCCTCTTGCCAAGACACTCGCATTTACTTCTCTTACAACCCCATCTATAAATATATTAAACCACGGTGACATTACACATCCTTGTCTAAGGCCTACTTTTACTGGGAAATAATTTCCCTCTTTCCTACATACTCTAACTTGAGCCTCACTATCCTCGTAAAAACTCTTCACTGCTTTCAGTAACCTACCTCCTACACCATACACCTGCAACATTTGCCACATTGCCCCCCTATCCACCCTGTCATACGCCTTTTCCAAATCCATAAATGCCACAAAGACCTCTTCAGCCTTATCTAAATACTGTTCACTTATGTTTCACTGTAAACACCTGGTCCACACACCCCCTACCTTTAATAAAGCCTCCTTGTTCATCTTACTCTTAATTCTTTCAATAAAAACTCTACCATACACTTTACCAGGTATACTCAACAAACTTATCCCCCTATAATTTTTGCACTCTCTGTTGTCCCCTTTGCCTTTATACAAAGGAACTATTAATTCTCTCTGACAATCACTATTTATATATATATATATATATATATATATATATATATATATATATATATATATATATATATATATATATATATATATATATATATGTCGTGCCGAATATGTAAAACTGGTCAATTAGCAAGAATTCTTTTAAAATTAAGTCCTTTCTAAAATTTTCTCTTATACGTTTAAAGATATATTTTTTTCATTAATGTTGATGTAAAAATTTATAATTTTGCACCAAAAGGAACTTAGAAAAGTTACCTAACCTTATCATAACAAGCGCAATTTATTTTAGCCTAACCCAACTAAATATATTTTAGATTTGTTTACAATAATTTAATACTAAACAAATACAGTGAAATATATTTTTTTCGTTAGGTTCAGAATGATTTTGGCGAAATTACTGCATACACAAATTTTCACTTGTCCTATATGGCAAGATGAGCGTTGCTATTTAAGCCAAGATCGCAAGTTGTGCCTATTCGGCACGACATTATATATATATATATATATATATATATATATATATATATATATATATATATATATATATATATATATATATATATATATATATATGTCGTGCCGAATAGGCACAACTTGCGATCTTGGCTTAAATAGCAACGCTCATCTTGCCATATAGGACAAGTGAAAATTTGTGTATGCAGTAATTTCGCCAAAATCATTCTGAACCTAACAAAAAAAATATATTTCACTTTATTTGTTTAGTATTAAATTATTGTAAACAAATCTAAAATATATTTAGTTGGGTTAGGCTAAAATAAATTGCGCTTGTTATGATAAGGTTAGGTAACTTTTCTAAGTTCCTTTTGGCGCAAAATTATAAATTTTTACATCAACATTAATGAAAAAAATATATCTTTAAACGTATAAGAGAAAATTTTAGAAAGGACTTAATTTTAAAAGAATTCTTGCTAATTGACCAGTTTTACATATTCGGCACGACATATATATATATATATATATATATATATATATATATATATATATATATATTATATAGGGAGGTACCACCTCTAGAACTGTTATGGGGACCCTCATCCTCAGAGAAAAGAATAAACTTGCTTCTGGGAAAACTCAAGATTCTCCCTGAAGCTGTTTGAGAATTTTCTCCTACCACCCCCTATATTATGTATATATATTTTATTTAAAGACAAAATACATTGACAAAACATTCACAAAAATATGATACAAAGTAAAACAACATAGGTAACTCAGAGCTACATCTCGAATACTTCGTCCAGCTCCCCTGCGGTGGGCCGCGTGCCCAGAATGCTGCAGGCATTTCCTCTCTGGATCGCAACACTGAGTCTCTGAAAGAGGAAGCTGGTCGCCCTGTGGTCCTTGGTTTCTATGATGAGCTTTTCACCCAGCTCTTTGAGGAACTTTAGAGCACACTTGCCCCATGCTCCAAGGGTCTCCGACCCTATTGGAATGAAGTTATAGCAAGGGGGAAGGTCTTCATATTTTCGGATCTTCTGGGTCTCCCTGTGGCTGGCAGCTCCACCCCCTTCCACTACAGAGTATGGCAAGTAGGTGTCTGCCAATGTGGCAGCACAGGTGTAGTCCCAGGCAATCTGCTTTCCATCCTTCCAGGGTAGCATAGTGGCTCCATCAGGACGCTTTTGACTTCCATCAGACCTCTGTACTTGGGGTACCCGTTGAGCTGGGCAACGGGCTGTGGCGAGGCTTCTCTTTATTATGTCATTGATCTCCTCATGTCTGGCATACTTCCCTTCTGCTGTGTGGCACACGAGACCATGGAGTCCGAATTGATCAGCTGTCGCCCTGCCGCAAATACACCTATGTTCGGTGAGGATGGGGGCGGCTAGGCGAAGAGCAACACCAATCCGAATGGCCTGTGGGTCGAGACGGGTGCCCAGGGAGGAATTGGGAACAGCTAACAGGAAATCTCCTGAGTGTGGTGCCTTCACTGCCAGGAGACGAGCTTTGTTCTTTCCTGAAGCATTGGAGAGCATTGTGTTGGCGATTTTTTCCATGATCGGTTTGTCCCAGTGGGACTGTTTGTGCTGTTTGGGAGGAGCTGGTCTACTGGAGGAGTCTGTAAGGGTGTCCCACCGAATTGCTGCTTCAGTAAACCTGGGGTCTTGAGCTCCTACCAAGTCTCTCAAGCGTTCGGGCACTATCTTCTTGACTAATGCACTGGAAGCCAAACACGAAGACAGAATTGCAGGTAAAGCAACATGCGTTGCTTTACGCACCCCTATACCTCCCAGTCGCACTGGGAGGGTTGCCTGATCCCATTGCTCATCCTCTAGTGACAGGTTCAGTGCCTTCTTAAAAGTTGATCTCAGGTGTGCATCATATTCATCAAGTGTTGGGTTGTCAAAAGAGGGTGCACACCTCAAGAAGTAAGTGAGTCTTGGCATAGTAAGACACCTTGTGAGGAGATACAGAGCATCATGGGCATCAAGATCGCTTATTCTCTCCTCCATTCTCATAAGGTCATTCAATTTGTCCCTGAGGACAGTATCGATGGCCTGGTGACCCAGCGGTGCCCCCAAGAGGGTACTGTTGGACGGAGTTGTAGTTGAGATTTCCGGGAGGATTCTTCGAACAGCATTGATTATTTCCTGGTTCGCTGTGATGATTTCACACTTAGAGGGATTGAGGATGAGTCCCAAGCCTTCTCCCTGTGTTTTCACCAGTTGTAGGTCCCCCACGAGGGACTCTTCAGTACCTGCCAGAGTGCCGTCATCCAGGTACCAGATATTGAGCTCACTGCGAAGGCTGGAAGTTAGTTCTCTTACTGCCAAGCAGAAGAGAAGTGGAGCAAGTGGGTCACCCTGCTGAACACCCTCTGATGATTGAATTTCATGTTCTCCAAACAAAAGAATTGAGGGTTTGCTGTAGCCGGCTGAAATGAAGGGAAAGAGACTGGGGAACCGAACCCGAACAGCTGGCAAAACAGCATCTCTCCTCACCATATTAAAGGCATTTCTAAAATCAAGTTTGACTATGGCCTTGTCTTCTGGTAGGTCCCTGATGTAGGCCCTTGCCGCATGAGCTGCAGCTTCACTGCCTTGAGAGACCCCAAAGCCCAGTTGGTGTGGCTGGAGTAAAGTGGCAGCTTCTAGGCGAATGTTTCTCACTGCTGCTATATATATATTATATACATATATATATATATGTTATATATATATATAAATATATATATATATATATATATATATATATATAGATATATATATATATATGCACAGCCATACATACAGGCAAAGTAATAACCAACGAGACAAAACAAATGACATATCAACGGACAACTGAGATCGTCGTCAGCAGATACAAAAGGGCGGAAACATGTTTATAGAGAAAGGAATTGTCAGCTCCTCATTTGTAGATTATATTGTTACCAGGTGTCAGGACAGGAAAGCACTGGTTTGGCAACAATTGTACAAAGTGGAGCAAACTTATCGTCATGGAAGCGAAAAATTAGATTAGACTGGTGCACGAGCGGCTGGTTTACAGCAAGATCAACCGGACATGGGTCTGCTACATCTGTTGCACCAACAATATCAGAACATTAGCAGCTGAAGCGGGAGTTAAAAGCAGCAGCAGAAGCAACATTAGCAGCAGCAGTAGTAGAAGCAGCTTCTGCTGCAGCAATACCCGGAACTTTATAGGTGCTTACACTTTACGCAGCAAGTCCAGAGAGATGGTAGGTCAACACGATGCGTGTGCTTTGCGTGGTGTTGACTGCTACACGCATGAGAGCCTCTCACCCCGCTCTGATCCCCCAGCACACTCTCCACACCTCACAAAACTCCTTTACACTCGCCTCCCAAAGCCCTTTATCAGTCACCGGCCATCCCGTCGCTCCGCGTAACTCAACACTCTCCAACATTTTCATTGCTCTGATGCTTCTAATGCTCCAAGATTGACCGAAACGTCAAGTTTTCACTTCCAATTTGTGTGGTAGTTGCGAAATGTTCCATTCACAGTATTTATTACTTTATTTTTAGTCGTAGAACTTTGTTCCAGTACTGTGTAACTCTACAGTGATCTTTTATAATATCTATCCGCGCATCTGAAGAGTACAATCATTAGCGTGTTAATGTATTATTCACACAGCATGAAATTACCTAAATTTGCTAACGTATAAAGTTACATCGAAGCAATGCATTCAGACAGACACATAGATATTACCCTGTAAGTATGGGCATCCAAACAAAAAAACACATACATCAGCGGTGCTATTATGACCGGTAATGTTATCAGAATGTGCCATTAATAAGACAAGTGGGACATGGCAGTGCTTCTCTGACCACATTTCTCTTGTTGAATTTACTCTGCCTGCTATTCCTGCCCCTCCCTTCCCACCCTATCCTCTACACAAATAAATTCCAATGGAAAATTAATGTCGCTATGCCTGGCTATCCAGTGAATAATTTGCACACAAACTGCCAGTAATTTACAAGTGGTGGGTGAAAAAAATATTGCGAGGCTATCGGAGGAGAATGGTAGTTGAACCCCTGGAGGCTATTAAAGAGCTGTCCCCCCCCCCACCTCCTCACAAAAGTCGAAGATGACAACGTCTGAATGACAAATGATGTCTCCTCTAACAATAGCCTCGCTTGTCCCGATGGATCTAAAATAGCTCGTCGCTGGGGAGACATTAATTTACCCGAGGTAAATGTACATTTTACACAGAGTATGTCAAGAGGAACAAAGCTGAAGAAAGAGCTCGTGGTTGCACTCCCATAATTACTCCATCGAGACAACTAGATAAAAGAAAAAAAGGGAAAACTAAGAGCAAAAGATCGCCATGGGAAGCACTTTCTTGTAGAAGTTACATTATGTGCCACCAAGTGTAGCCACAGTGATAGGTGAAGAATTAAACACATCTGGGTATTTTTTATTTGTACTTTCTTTAATAATGATGGACTGAACACATCGATTCAAGGCTGAGGGACTGATTACCTCTAACTCTTCCTCTTTCTCCACTGTTCTTCTATGTACTGGACTGAAGAAGTCACTAGCTGGTGAAAAGTTTCGTCAGTAAAGATTCCTAAATTGTTGCACATGTGTCTAATTCTTCAAGACTTGCATATACAAATGCGATATAAATAGAGACCACCGTAGTCCTCAAGACTACGGTGGTCTTCACCAACTCCAAGACTGAGGGACTGATTACCTCATCTTTTGTATATAGTTCTACTGTCTTCACATTATATCCTTGTATTGTATTGATAAAGCCACTGGATGGCGAAACGTCTATAAATAGAAATACCCAGATGTTACACATCCGTCTAATTCTTCATATTGTCGGTACTGTATACCATTCATGTTCAGTACCAGTTCTGTAGCAGGTGCCACATATACAACCAAAATACAATACCAGCGCAGCTACATTTCAATACACATACAGTACAGTGTCAAGGTCAGTGGCCGGGGTCACAATCTAGCGTACCCGGCCATACAGCGTCAAGGTCAGCAGCCGGGGTCACAAACTAGCGTACCCGGCCATACACTGTAATAACTCTTAGACCTATATTATAATTATCATTATTATAATTATTATTAATATCATCATTGCTGTTGTTGTATTCAGGTACAAACACAAAACCCGTGTGGGCCACACAGCGTTGCATTTTGAATTATCCCGAAGAACAGCTCGTCATTTTAAGATATTGGGTAATAATCCAGGGAGACCCAGGGTGGATTATGAAATACCTCGTAATCAAGAGAAGTACCTCGATGCCAGTCAGAGGGAAGGAGGGGGATTGATCTTGATCCACGGAACTGGACTCATCCTCCCCTTTCCCTGGATCGACCCTGAATGCCTCCCATCCCCTAAAGCGCTATAGGACCCTTAGGGCTTTAGCGCTTATCCTGAATTATTAGAAAAAAGATAAAATAACAATCAAGAGGTGACAGACTGGAGATTCACAGAGCAAAATGTACAATCAACGACCTTTAGTGATTGCAAGACCGAATCCCTGAAGATTCGTGGGATTAGTTAGCAGACTGTTGCAAGTTTAGGTGCAATTAAGAATAAAGATGTATAATACCTCGACTTGAACAATACATAAATATGTTAGGTAAAAGGACACAAGTGCAACTAATGTGACATTTTAAGGTGGCAACGTTTCGCTCTCCAGGAGCTTTATCAAGAGAGAAGCTTTATGAAGACTTTTCGGTCCTATATATACTGGCTCCCTCACCTTCGTGTGTTTGAGTGACTTGTAAATAATAAAAAAAAAAGCACAATACCGTGACTGGAATGATACACAAATAACCCGCACATAGAAGAGAGGAGCTTACGACGACGTTTCGGTCCGACTTGGACCATTTACAAAGTCATACTGAATTGGTAAATGGCCCAAGTCGGACCGAAATGTCGTCATAAGCTTCTCTCTCCTGTGTGCGGGTTCTTGTATATTAGATACATTTGTCAGGCCAAGATCCAGCGCTTGGGTTACAACCGAAGGCACCCGAGGTTGAATCCCGGGCTAGGTGAGACGTATGGACAAGTTTCCTTACACATGCTGCTCTTACTCGCCTAAAAGGCACCCGGGTGTTATGTCTCATCGATCAACATGGGTTACATAAGAAGAACATAAGAACGAAGGAACACTGCAGAAGGCCTACTGGCCCATGCGAGGCAGGTCCAAGTCCCTACCGGCTTAAGCCAATGCACCCAACCTAGTCAGGTCAGGTCACATTGACTCAAGGGAGGAACACGGCAACCGACCCGTTAGCACAAGCTATCAGGTCTAACTCACACCCACCCACATCTACTCATGTATTTATCCAACCTATTTTTAAAGCTACACAACGTTCTGGCCTCTATAACGGTACTTGGGAGTTTGTTCCACTCATCCACAACTCTATTACCAAACCAGTACTTTCCTATATCCCTCCTGAATCTGAATTTTTCCAACTTAAAACCATTGCTGCGAGTCCTGTCTAGGCTAGATATTATCAGCACACTATTTACATCCCCTTTATTTATTCCTGTCTTCCACTTATAAACCTCAATCATATCCCCCCTAATTCTACGTCTTTCTAGAGAGTGCAGTTTCAGGGCCCTTAGTCTATCCTCATAGGGAAGGTTTCTGATACATGGGATCATCTTTGTCATCCTCCTTTGTACATTTTCCAGAGAATTTATATCCATTCTGTAATACGGTGACCAAAACTGTGCAGCATAATCTAAATGAGGCCTAACCAAGGATGTATAGAGTTGAAGAACAACCTGAGGACTCCTATTATTTATGCTTCTTGATATGAAGCCAAGGATTCTATTAGCTTTATTGCGAACACTTATGCACTGTTGTCTTGGTTTCAGATTACTGCTAACCAGAACTCCTAAATCTTTTTCGCAATCCGTAATATTAAGATCTACATTATTTAGTTTATATGTGGCATGGTTATTGTCCTGTCCAACATTTAGAACTTTGCATTTGTCTATATTAAACTGCATCTGCCACTTCTCCGACCACTGCATCAGTCTATTCAAATCTTCCTGGAGTGCTCGAATGTCCTCGTCAGAATGAATTCGACGGCCTATTTTGGTGTCATCGGCAAACTTGCCGATGTCGCTCTTTATGCCCTCATCTATGTCGTTTATGTAGATTGTGAACAGCAGGGGGCCCAACACTGACCCCTGTGGAACACCGCTCGTGACGCTTCCCCACTCTGATTTCTCCCCATTTATGCAAACTCTCTGCTGCCTATTTGTCAACCATGCCTCTATCCAGGAAAAAATTTCTCCTCCTATTCCATGTGCTTTAATTTTCCTCAATAGTCTCTGATGTGGGACCCTGTCAAAAGCCTTACTGAAGTCCATATACACAATATCATATTCGTTACCATGATCTACCTCCTCAAATACCTTAGTGAAAAAAGTTAATAAATTCGTAAGGCAGGAACGTCCCTTTGTAAAACCATGCTGAGATTCGTTGATTAATTTATGCTTTTCAAGGTGGCTACGAACTGCCTCGGCAATTATTGATTCCATAAATTTTCCCACTATGGAGGTTAGGCTTATTGGTCTATAGTTCGAAGCTAAGGACCTGTCACCTGTTTTGAAAATAGGTATCACATTTGACATTTTCCACTTATCTGGCACCATGCCAGTTTGTAGTGATATGTTGAAAAGATTAGCCAAAGGTGTGCTAAGCTCCTCTTTACATTCCTTTAGAACCCTTGCATACAGTTCATCAGGGCCTGGGGATTTGTAGTCATCTGTCGTGGGTGGCACCCTGGAAACGTTTCGCCACACAGTGGCTTCATCAGTTCAACACAAAGAAGAATGGTGAAGATCAGAAGGAGTTTAAGGTTATCAGTCCCTCAGCCTGGAGTCGATGTAATCAGTCCATGAAATAGGGGAAGTGGAATATTCATATGGATTCAGGAAGAAATCCAAATATTCTTCCTCGAAGCCTTTTATCCACTTCTCCGAGGCTGTGGGTCCCACAATTTGCACCAAAGGTGGACCCCATTTATATATATATATATATATATATATATATATATATATATATATATATATATATATACAATGTTAGGAAGTATTTCTTAAGTCTCAGGGTGGTTGAAAAGTTGAATGACTGGGATGAGGCAGTGGTGGAGGCAAGCTCAATACACAGCATCAAGAGCAGGGATGATAAGGCCCAGAAATAAGTGTTACCGATCAAAGTGGTCTTGTAGTCTCGACCAAAAGCAAACACAAAATTGTGAGGTGCAAATAGACATACACACACATACATACGAGGAGAGGTTAAGGGAGCTCAACCTGAAGACACTGGAGGACAGGAGGGATAGGGGAGACATGATAACGACGTATAAAATACTGAGAGGAATTGACAAGGTGGATAGGGACTGAATGTTTCAGAGATGTGACACAACAACAAGGGATCACAACTTGAAGTCGAAAACTAAGATGAGTCACAGGGATGTTAGGAAGTGGAACAGTCTGGACAGTGATATAGTGGAGGCAGGATCCATGCATGGTTTTAAGAAGAGGTATAAATACAGCTCATGGAGAAGGGAGAGCGTGGACCTAGTAGCGACCAGTGAAGAGGCGGGGCCAGGAGCTGTGAGTCGACCCCTGTAACCACAATTAGTTGAGCACACACACATACAGGTTGTCGACCTACGGAGCGACAAATGAGATACATTTTCTGTGTCCTCGCTAGGAAGGAGGACGAGAGGATGCTGGTGTCTGAGCTCAATGAGGCAGAAGTCAACCTCCTAGCTGATTGAATTTCTACACTACCCGAGATATATATACCGGTGGTCAAAAAATGAGTCTCCTCGCATCTCCTTGCATCCACAGTGACAAAACTTAAAATTATTTTATTTATGGATGGGTTTCCGGAAAAGGCGGAATAAAAATATGAAAAGAAAGGAGGAGGAGGAGGAGGTGGTGATAAAACACAAGGAAAACGAGGTTAAAAAGGAGAAAAATTTTAGTTGGTGATCCCATAAGCTAGGATGCACGACTCTACCAATAACCTTACCAACACGTCCAGTTGTTGCGCGACTCTAATATTAACCTTACCTGCACGACCAGCTGTTGCACGACTATCCCATTAACCTTACCAGCACGACCAGTTACAGAAGAGGCGCTGACTGTTACCACCAGAAGCCATAAATCGTAAAGCTGTGTATGGCAGACGAGGAACAAAAGGACAGGAGCGAGGGAAGGCTGAGAGTCACAATAGGCTCATTTCAGAAGTCTCGGCTCAGGTGGAGGCTGAAGGGCCAGGTGTGTAGTGGGAAGAGGGGAAAGGGGGAAAGGAGGCGGGAAGCTTCACCTGGCAGCTTTAAAACTGACTGAATCACAATCCCTCACACTGACTGTTCTGCCTCATGCACTCCCTCTGTTGCTGCTGTTCCTGCTGCTGTTGCTACTGTTGTTGCTGCTGCTGCCGCTGCTACTGCTGCTGCTGCCGCTGCTACTGCTGCTGCTGGTGATGACGATTCGGGGACTCCAAAGGCATTAGTTAATAGTCCTGAATAATCTAGACTTTAACGGGATTTCCCATGAGGTGTTCCTTCCGCAGTCTCTTCATTCTCGGATTTATACTCCACCTGATGAGTTAAGACGCATGTACAACACTTGATCTCTTCACTGTCTAACGATGTTGGCTGCACTGCAGGTGTCTTGAGCCACACACTGAGGCAACAAAAACTGCAGACTGCAGGAGAAGTGGTGAAGTGGAGACGAAGCGATCAGTGGGTTATCCTTGAAGCAGCGGCTCTCACTCACATATATCATTACTGCAATTATACTCAAGTGCATCTATGGCAGTCTCTCTGTATGTACTGATTGACCACCTGAGGATTTCAATTTCCTGTAGAGGGCGTCCTCCTTCAAGGAGGGGTGTCTACCTTCGAAGAGGGTGTCTTCTTTCAATAAGGGTGTCTTCCTTCAAAGAGGACGCATTGATGGCAACAGGTGAAATACCTTAGTGCACACTGGACGCCTTCATAACTGACAAGGTTAAACTTGGTTTCCAGAGTTGTAAATCAAACGCAACACTGTCACTGTTACTGCAATACAGCGTGTTCATTTGTTCCAATTTCTCAGTGATAGTGTACCGCGATGCCGCTGGAGAGAGAGCATTGGAGATACCTTCTCTATTAATTCTGGAGAAATTCTAGGAGTTCCACGAGACGTCTAAACTCTTGAACATTCTCGAGGCTCCATCCCAAAGAGTCCTAGCAATCAATTTAAGCCCTAAATACGCAAAGGTCTTGGAGCGCTGAGAGGAGGAATACCCTTAGGGCTTAGAGGAAGTATCCTCGGTATTACCTAGAATCGCTTCCGGGGGGTCAGCGCCCCCCGCGGTCCGGTCCCAGACTAGGCCTCCTGGTTTGTAGCCTGGTCTATCAAGCTGTTAGTGCCCGCCGCCCGTAGTCCAACGCATGCACCACAACCTGGCTGATCAAAACTTTTTTGTGGAATCTGTCGAGTTCCCTCTTGAAGACAGCTAGAGGTTTGTTGGTAAACCCCCCTTATGCGTGAAGGGAGGGCGTTGAAGAGTCGCAGTCCCTTAACACTTCTTGAGTTCTGTGTATACTCATCGCTGCCCTGCCTTGCAGCGGAGGCATCCTGCACCGTCTACGCCTCTTTTCTTTGTAAGTAGTAATTTCGGTGTGCAGGTTTGGCACCAATCCCGCCAGCATCTTCCTGGTGTAGATTATGATGTATCTTTCTCGTCTACGTTCTAAGGAATACAGCTCTAAGGACTTCAGCATACTTTACAAAAATGAATGTATTGACAGGCTTACCCGCCGATATGTTGTCCCTTCCCCCCCCCTAAAAAACACATTCCAATGACATATAGAAACAAATATAAGATATAGAAAGCAATGTTTTACCAAACACGTCATATTCCAACCTAAAAAATAAATTTCTCCTAGACTAGTGAGCGACAAAACTAAAAAAAAAAAAGAGTGGCTTTAATAATATATTAACCAAAGTTCATTCATCTCCCCAAACATAGTCAGTTGATCAGTGAACTAGACTATGTAGCCAATGTTAAGCACACTGGCCAGGGGTTCCAGCCCCACCCGTTCTGTGACTCAACATACCATGCAGGTTTGTAGGCTTTCATATGTTGTAGGAAGTGTTTCAGCTGTGTTGTTGTAGGGAGTGTTTCAGCTGTGTTGTTGTAAGGAGTGTTTCAGCTGTGTTGTTGTAGAAAGTGTTTCAGCTGTGTTGTTGTTGGAGGAAGTGTTTCAGCTGTGTTGTTGTTGTAGGAAGTGTTTCAGCTGTGCTGTTGTAGGAAGTGTTTCAGCTGTGTTGTTGTTGTAGGAAGTGTTTCAGCTGTGCTGTTGTAGGAAGTGTTTCAGCTGTGTTGTTGTTGTAGGAAGTCTTTCAGCTGTGTTGTTGTAGGGAGTATTTCAGCTGTGTTGTTGTTGTAGGAAGTCTTTCAGCTGTGTTGTTGTAGGAAGTGTTTCAGCTGTGTTGTTGTAGGGAGTGTTTCAGCTGTGTTGTTGTTGTAGGAAGTCTTTCAGCTGTGTTGTTGTAGGGAGTATTTCAGCTGTGTTGTTGTTGTAGGAAGTCTTTCAGCTGTGTTGTTGTAGGAAGTGTTTCAGCTGTGTTGTTGTAGGAAGTGTTTCAGCTGTGTTGTTGTTGTAGGAAGTCTTTCAGCTGTGTTGTTGTAGGAAGTGTTTCAGCTGTGTTGTTGGAGGAAGTGTTTCAGCTGTGTTGTTGTTGTAGGGAGTGTTTCAGCTGTGCTGTTGTAGGAAGTGTTTCAGCTGTGTTGTTGTTGTAGGAAGTCTTTCAGCTGTGTTGTTGTTGTAGGAAGTGTTTCAGCTGTGTTGTTGTTGTAGGAAGTGTTTCAGCTGTGTTGTTGTTGTAGGAAGTGTTTCAGCTGTGTTGTTGTTGTAGGAAGTGTTTCAGCTGTGTTGTTGTTGTAGGAAGTGTTTCAGCTGTGTTGTTGTTGTAGGAAGTGTTTCAGCTGTGTTGTTGTTGTAGGAAGTGTTTCAGCTGTGTTGTTGTAGGAAGTGTTTCAGCTGTGTTGTTGTTGTAGGAAGTGTTTCAGCTGTGTTGTTGTTGTAGGAAGTGTTTCAGCTGTGTTGTTGTTGTAGGAAGTGTTTCAGCTGTGTTGTTGTAGGAAGTGTTTCAGCTGTGTTGTTGTTGTAGGAAGTGTTTCAGCTGTGTCGTTGTAGGAAGTGTTTCAGCTGTGTTGTTGTTGTAGGAAGTGTTTCAGCTGTGTTGTTGTAGGAAGTGTTTCAGCTGTGTTGTTGTTGTAGGAAGTCTTTCAGCTGTGTTGTTGTAGGGAGTATTTCAGCTGTGTTGTTGTTGTAGGAAGTCTTTCAGCTGTGTTGTTGTAGGAAGTGTTTCAGCTGTGTTGTTGTAGGGAGTGTTTCAGCTGTGTTGTTGTTGTAGGAAGTCTTTCAGCTGTGTTGTTGTAGGGAGTATTTCAGCTGTGTTGTTGTTGTAGGAAGTCTTTCAGCTGTGTTGTTGTAGGAAGTGTTTCAGCTGTGTTGTTGTAGGAAGTGTTTCAGCTGTGTTGTTGTTGTAGGAAGTCTTTCAGCTGTGTTGTTGTAGGAAGTGTTTCAGCTGTGTTGTTGGAGGAAGTGTTTCAGCTGTGTTGTTGTTGTAGGGAGTGTTTCAGCTGTGCTGTTGTAGGAAGTGTTTCAGCTGTGTTGTTGTTGTAGGAAGTCTTTCAGCTGTGTTGTTGTTGTAGGAAGTGTTTCAGCTGTGTTGTTGTTGTAGGAAGTGTTTCAGCTGTGTTGTTGTTGTAGGAAGTGTTTCAGCTGTGTTGTTGTTGTAGGAAGTGTTTCAGCTGTGTTGTTGTTGTAGGAAGTGTTTCAGCTGTGTTGTTGTTGTAGGAAGTGTTTCAGCTGTGTTGTTGTTGTAGGAAGTGTTTCAGCTGTGTTGTTGTAGGAAGTGTTTCAGCTGTGTTGTTGTTGTAGGAAGTGTTTCAGCTGTGTTGTTGTTGTAGGAAGCGTTTCAGCTGTGTTGTTGTTGTAGGAAGTGTTTCAGCTGTGTTGTTGTTGTAGGAAGTCTTTCAGCTCTGTTGTTGTTGTAGGAAGTCTTTCAGCTGTGTTGTTGTAGGAAGTGTTTCAGCTGTGTTGTTGGAGGAAGTGTTTCAGATGTGTTGTTGTTGTAGGGAGTGTTTCAGCTGTGCTGTTGTAGGAAGTGTTTCAGCTGTGTTGTTGTAGGAAGTGTTTCAGCTGTGTTGTTGTTGTAGGAAGTCTTTCAGCTGTGTTGTTGTTGTAGGAAGTGTTTCAGCTGTGTTGTTGTTGTAGGAAGTCTTTCAGCTGTGTTGTTGTTGTAGGAAGTGTTTCAGCTGTGTTGTTGTAGGAAGTGTTTCAGCTGTGTTGTTGTTGTAGGAAGTCTTTCAGCTGTGTTGTTGTAGGAAGTGTTTCAGCTGTGTTGTTGGAGGAAGTGTTTCAGCTGTGTTGTTGTTGTAGGGAGTGTTTCAGCTGTGTTGTTGTAGGAAGTGTTTCAGCTGTGTTGTTGTTGTAGGAAGTCTTTCAGCTGTGTTGTTGTAGGGAATGTTTCAGCTGTGCTGTTGTAGGAAGTGTTTCAGCTGTGTTGTTGTTGTAGGAAGTCTTTCAGCTGTGTTGTTGTTGTAGGAAGTGTTTCAGCTGTGTTGTTGTTGTAGGAAGTCTTTCAGCTGTGTTGTTGTTGTAGGAAGTGTTTCAGCTGTGTTGTTGTAGGAAGTGTTTCAGCTGTGTTGTTGTTGTAGGAAGTCTTTCAGCTGTGTTGTTGTTGTAGGAAGTGTTTCAGCTGTGTTGTTGTTGTAGGAAGTCTTTCAGCTGTGTTGTTGTTGTAGGAAGTGTTTCAGCTGTGTTGTTGTTGTAGGAAGTCTTTCAGCTGTGTTGTTGTAGGGAGTATTTCAGCTGTGTTGTTGTTGTAGGAAGTCTTTCAGCTGTGTTGTTGTAGGAAGTGTTTCAGCTGTGTTGTTGTAGGAAGTGTTTCAGCTGTGTTGTTGTAGGAAGTGTTTCAGCTGTGTTGTTGTAGGAAGTGTTTCAGCTGTGTTGTTGTAGGAAGTGTTTCAGCTGTGTTGTTGTAGGAAGTGTTTCAGCTGTGTTGTTGTAGGAAGTGTTTCAGCTGTGTTGTTGTAGGAAGTGTTTCAGCTGTGTTGTTGTAGGAAGTGTTTCAGCTGTGTTGTTGTAGGAAGTGTTTCAGCTGTGTTGTTGTAGGAAGCGTCTCGGCTGTGTTGTTGTAGGAAGTGTTTCAGCTGTGTTGTTGTAGGAAGCGTCTCGGCTGTGTTGTTGTAGGAAGTGTTTCAGCTGTGTTGTTGTAGGAAGTGTTTCAGCTGTGTTGTTGTAGGAAGCGTCTCGGCTGTGTTGTTGTAGGAAGCGTCTCGGCTGTGTTGTTGTAGGAAGTGTTTCAGCTGTGTTGTTGTAGGGAGTGTTTCAGCTGTGTTGTTGTAGGAAGCGTCTCGGCTGTGTTGTTGTAGGAAGTGTTTCAGCTGTGTTGTTGTAGGAAGCGTCTCGGCTGTGTTGTTGTAGGGAGTGTTTCAGCTGTGTTGTTGTAGGAAGCGTCTCGGCTGTGTTGTTGTAGGAAGTGTTTCAGCTGTGTTGTTGTAGGAAGCGTCTCGGCTGTGTTGTTGTAGGAAGTGTTTCAGCTGTGTTGTTGTAGGAAGCGTCTCGGCTGTGTTGTTGTAGGAAGTGTTTCAGCTGTGTTGTTGTAGGAAGCGTCTCGGCTGTGTTGTTGTAGGAAGCGTCTCGGCTGTGTTGTTGTAGGAAGCGTCTCGGCTGTGTTGTTGTAGGAAGCGTCTCGGCTGTGTTGTTGTAGGAAGTGTTTCAGCTGTGTTGTTGTAGGAAGCGTCTCGGCTGTGTTGTTGTAGGAAGTGTTTCAGCTGTGTTGTTGTAGGAAGCGTCTCGGCTGTGTTGTTGTAGGGAGTGTTTCAGCTGTGTTGTTGTAGGAAGCGTCTCGGCTGTGTTGTTGTAGGAAGTGTTTCAGCTGTGTTGTTGTAGGGAGTGTTTCAGCTGTGTTGTTGTAGGAAGTGTTTCAGCTGTGTTGTTGTAGGAAGTGTTTCAGCTGTGTTGTTGTAGGAAGTGTTTCAGCTGTGTTGTTGTAGGAAGTGTTTCAGCTGTGTTGTTGTAGGAAGTGTTTCAGCTGTGTTGTTGTAGGAAGCGTCTCGGCTGTGTTGTTGTAGGAAGTGTTTCAGCTGTGTTGTTGTAGGAAGCGTCTCGGCTGTGTTGTTGTAGGAAGTGTTTCAGCTGTGTTGTTGTAGGAAGTGTTTCAGCTGTGTTGTTGTAGGAAGCGTCTCGGCTGTGTTGTTGTAGGAAGCGTCTCGGCTGTGTTGTTGTAGGAAGCGTCTCGGCTGTGTTGTTGTAGGAAGCGTCTCGGCTGTGTTGTTGTAGGAAGCGTCTCGGCTGTGTTGTTGTAGGAAGTGTTTCAGCTGTGTTGTTGTAGGAAGCGTCTCGGCTGTGTTGTTGTAGGAAGTGTTTCAGCTGTGTTGTTGTAGGAAGCGTCTCGGCTGTGTTGTTGTAGGGAGTGTTTCAGCTGTGTTGTTGTAGGAAGCGTCTCGGCTGTGTTGTTGTAGGAAGTGTTTCAGCTGTGTTGTTGTAGGGAGTGTTTCAGCTGTGTTGTTGTAGGAAGTGTTTCAGCTGTGTTGTTGTAGGAAGTGTTTCAGCTGTGTTGTTGTAGGAAGTGTTTCAGCTGTGTTGTTGTAGGAAGTGTTTCAGCTGTGTTGTTGTAGGAAGTGTTTCAGCTGTGTTGTTGTAGGAAGCGTCTCGGCTGTGTTGTTGTAGGAAGTGTTTCAGCTGTGTTGTTGTAGGAAGCGTCTCGGCTGTGTTGTTGTAGGAAGTGTTTCAGCTGTGTTGTTGTAGGAAGTGTTTCAGCTGTGTTGTTGTAGGAAGCGTCTCGGCTGTGTTGTTGTAGGAAGCGTCTCGGCTGTGTTGTTGTAGGAAGTGTTTCAGCTGTGTTGTTGTAGGGAGTGTTTCAGCTGTGTTGTTGTAGGAAGCGTCTCGGCTGTGTTGTTGTAGGAAGTGTTTCAGCTGTGTTGTTGTAGGAAACGTCTCGGCTGTGTTGTTGTAGGGAGTGTTTCAGCTGTGTTGTTGTAGGAAGCGTCTCGGCTGTGTTGTTGTAGGAAGTGTTTCAGCTGTGTTGTTGTAGGAAGCGTCTCGGCTGTGTTGTTGTAGGAAGTGTTTCAGCTGTGTTGTTGTAGGAAGCGTCTCGGCTGTGTTGTTGTAGGAAGCGTCTCGGCTGTGTTGTTGTAGGAAGCGTCTCGGCTGTGTTGTTGTAGGAAGCGTCTCGGCTGTGTTGTTGTAGGAAGTGTTTCAGCTGTGTTGTTGTAGGAAGCGTCTCGGCTGTGTTGTTGTAGGAAGTGTTTCAGCTGTGTTGTTGTAGGAAGCGTCTCGGCTGTGTTGTTGTAGGGAGTGTTTCAGCTGTGTTGTTGTAGGAAGCGTCTCGGTTGTGTTGTTGTAGGAAGTGTTTCAGCTGTGTTGTTGTAGGAAGCGTCTCGGCTGTGTTGTTGTAGGAAGTGTTTCAGCTGTGTTGTTGTAGGAAGCGTCTCGGCTGTGTTGTTGTAGGAAGTGTTTCAGCTGTGTTGTTGTAGGAAGCGTCTCGGCTGTGTTGTTGTAGGAAGCGTCTCGGCTGTGTTGTTGTAGGAAGCGTCTCGGCTGTGTTGTTGTAGGAAGTGTTTCAGCTGTGTTGTTGTAGGGAGTGTTTCAGCTGTGTTGTTGTAGGAAGCGTCTCGGCTGTGTTGTTGTAGGAAGTGTTTCAGCTGTGTTGTTGTAGGAAGCGTCTCGGCTGTGTTGTTGTAGGAAGTGTTTCAGCTGTGTTGTTGTAGGAAGCGTCTCGGCTGTGTTGTTGTAGGGAGTGTTTCAGCTGTGTTGTTGTAGGAAGCGTCTCGGCTGTGTTGTTGTACGAAGCGTCTCGGCTGTGTTGTTGTAGGAAGCGTCTCGGCTGTGTTGTTGTAGGGAGTGTTTCAGCTGTGTTGTTGTAGGAAGCGTCTCGGCTGTGTTGTTGTAGGAAGCGTCTCGGCTGTGTTGTTGTAGGGAGTGTTTCAGCTGTGTTGTTGTAGGAAGCGTCTCGGCTGTGTTGTTGTAGGAAGTGTTTCAGCTGTGTTGTTGTAGGAAGCGTCTCGGCTGTGTTGTTGTAGGAAGTGTTTCAGCTGTGTTGTTGTAGGAAGCGTCTCGGCTGTGTTGTTGTAGGAAGTGTTTCAGCTGTGTTGTTGTAGGAAGCGTCTCGGCTGTGTTGTTGTAGGGAGTGTTTCAGCTGTGTTGTTGTAGGAAGCGTCTCGGCTGTGTTGTTGTAGGAAGTGTTTCAGCTGTGTTGTTGTAGGAAGCGTCTCGGCTGTGTTGTTGTAGGGAGTGTTTCAGCTGTGTTGTTGTAGGAAGCGTCTCGGCTGTGTTGTTGTAGGGAGTGTATCAGCTGAGTTGTTGTAGGAAGTGTTTCAGCTGTGTTGTTGTAGGAAGTGTTTCAGCTGTGTTGTTGTAGGAAGCGTCTCGGCTGTGTTGTTGTAGGAAGTGTTTCAGCTGTGTTGTTGTAGGAAGTGTTTCAGCTGTGTTGTTGTAGGAAGCGTCTCGGCTGTGTTGTTGTAGGGAGTGTTTCAGCTGTGTTGTTGTAGGGAGTGTTTCAGCTGTGTTGTTGTAGGAAGCGTCTCGGCTGTGTTGTTGTAGGGAGTGTTTCAGCTGTGTTGTTGTAGGAAGCGTCTCGGCTGTGTTGTTGTAGGGAGTGTTTCAGCTGTGTTGTTGTAGGGAGTGTTTCAGCTGTGTTGTTGTAGGAAGTGTTTCAGCTGTGTTGTTGTAGGAAGCGTCTCGGCTGTGTTGTTGTAGGGAGTGTTTCAGCTGTGTTGTTGTAGGGAGTGTTTCAGCTGTGTTGTTGTAGGAAGTGTTTCAGCTGTGTTGTTGTAGGAAGCGTCTCGGCTGTGTTGTTGTAGGGAGTGTTTCAGCTGTGTTGTTGTAGGAAGCGTCTCGGCTGTGTTGTTGTAGGGAGTGTTTCAGCTGTGTTGTTGTAGGAAGTGTTTCAGCTGTGTTGTTGTAGGAAGCGTCCCGGCTGTGTTGTTGTAGGGAGTGTTTCAGCTGTGTTGTTGTAGGAAGCGTCTCGGCTGTGTTGTTGTAGGAAGCGTCTCGGCTGTGTTGTTGTAGGGAGTGTTTCAGCTGTGTTGTTGTAGGGAGTGTTTCAGCTGTGTTGTTGTAGGGAGTGTTTCAGCTGTGTTGTTGTTGGAAGCGTCTCGGCTGTGTTGTTGTAGGAAGCGTCTCGGCTGTGTTGTTGTAGGGAGTGTTTCAGCTGTGTTGTTGTTGGAAGCGTCTCGGCTGTGTTGTTGTAGGAAGCGTCTCGGCTGTGTTGTTGTAGGAAGTGTTTCAGCTGTGTTGTTGTAGGAAGCGTCTCGGCTGTGTTGTTGTAGGAAGCGTCTCGGCTGTGTTGTTGTAGGGAGTGTTTCAGCTGTGTTGTTGTAGGAAGCGTCTCGGCTGTGTTGTTGTAGGGAGTGTTTCAGCTGTGTTGTTGTAGGAAGCGTCTCGGCTGTGTTGTAGGAAGCGTCTCGGCTGTGTTGTTGTAGGGAGTGTTTCAGCTGTGTTGTTGTAGGAAGTGTTTCAGCTGTGTTGTTGTAGGAAGCGTCTCGGCTGTGTTGTTGTAGGAAGTGTTTCAGCTGTGTTGTTGTAGGAAGCGTCTCGGCTGTGTTGTTGTAGGAAGCGTCTCGGCTGTGTTGTTGTAGGGAGTGTTTCAGCTGTGTTGTTGTAGGAAGCGTCTCGGCTGTGTTGTTGTAGGAAGCGTCTCGGCTGTGTTGTTGTAGGGAGTGTTTCAGCTGTGTTGTTGTAGGAAGCGTCTCGGCTGTGTTGTTGTAGGGAGTGTTTCAGCTGTGTTGTTGTAGGAAGCGTCTCGGCTGTGTTGTTGTAGGAAGCGTCTCGCCTGTGTTGTTGTAGGGAGTGTTTCAGCTGTGTTGTTGTAGGAAGCGTCTCGGCTGTGTTGTTGTAGGAAGCGTCTCGGCTGTGTTGTTGTAGGAAGTCTTTCAGCTGTGTTGTTGTTGTAGGAAGTGTTTCAGCTGTGTTGTTGTTGTAGGAAGTCTTTCAGCTGTGTTGTTGTTGTAGGAAGTGTTTCAGCTGTGTTGTTGTTGTAGGAAGTCTTTCAGCTGTGTTGTTGTAGGGAGTATTTCAGCTGTGTTGTTGTTGTAGGAAGTCTTTCAGCTGTGTTGTTGTAGGAAGTGTTTCAGCTGTGTTGTTGTAGGAAGTGTTTCAGCTGTGTTGTTGTAGGAAGTGTTTCAGCTGTGTTGTTGTAGGAAGTGTTTCAGCTGTGTTGTTGTAGGAAGTGTTTCAGCTGTGTTGTTGTAGGAAGTGTTTCAGCTGTGTTGTTGTAGGAAGTGTTTCAGCTGTGTTGTTGTAGGAAGTGTTTCAGCTGTGTTGTTGTAGGAAGTGTTTCAGCTGTGTTGTTGTAGGAAGCGTCTCGGCTGTGTTGTTGTAGGAAGTGTTTCAGCTGTGTTGTTGTAGGAAGCGTCTCGGCTGTGTTGTTGTAGGAAGTGTTTCAGCTGTGTTGTTGTAGGAAGTGTTTCAGCTGTGTTGTTGTAGGAAGCGTCTCGGCTGTGTTGTTGTAGGAAGCGTCTCGGCTGTGTTGTTGTAGGAAGTGTTTCAGCTGTGTTGTTGTAGGGAGTGTTTCAGCTGTGTTGTTGTAGGAAGCGTCTCGGCTGTGTTGTTGTAGGAAGTGTTTCAGCTGTGTTGTTGTAGGAAGCGTCTCGGCTGTGTTGTTGTAGGGAGTGTTTCAGCTGTGTTGTTGTAGGAAGCGTCTCGGCTGTGTTGTTGTAGGAAGTGTTTCAGCTGTGTTGTTGTAGGAAGCGTCTCGGCTGTGTTGTTGTAGGAAGTGTTTCAGCTGTGTTGTTGTAGGAAGCGTCTCGGCTGTGTTGTTGTAGGAAGTGTTTCAGCTGTGTTGTTGTAGGAAGCGTCTCGGCTGTGTTGTTGTAGGAAGCGTCTCGGCTGTGTTGTTGTAGGAAGCGTCTCGGCTGTGTTGTTGTAGGAAGCGTCTCGGCTGTGTTGTTGTAGGAAGTGTTTCAGCTGTGTTGTTGTAGGAAGCGTCTCGGCTGTGTTGTTGTAGGAAGTGTTTCAGCTGTGTTGTTGTAGGAAGCGTCTCGGCTGTGTTGTTGTAGGGAGTGTTTCAGCTGTGTTGTTGTAGGAAGCGTCTCGGCTGTGTTGTTGTAGGAAGTGTTTCAGCTGTGTTGTTGTAGGGAGTGTTTCAGCTGTGTTGTTGTAGGAAGTGTTTCAGCTGTGTTGTTGTAGGAAGTGTTTCAGCTGTGTTGTTGTAGGAAGTGTTTCAGCTGTGTTGTTGTAGGAAGTGTTTCAGCTGTGTTGTTGTAGGAAGTGTTTCAGCTGTGTTGTTGTAGGAAGTGTTTCAGCTGTGTTGTTGTAGGAAGCGTCTCGGCTGTGTTGTTGTAGGAAGTGTTTCAGCTGTGTTGTTGTAGGAAGCGTCTCGGCTGTGTTGTTGTAGGAAGTGTTTCAGCTGTGTTGTTGTAGGAAGTGTTTCAGCTGTGTTGTTGTAGGAAGCGTCTCGGCTGTGTTGTTGTAGGAAGCGTCTCGGCTGTGTTGTTGTAGGAAGCGTCTCGGCTGTGTTGTTGTAGGAAGCGTCTCGGCTGTGTTGTTGTAGGAAGCGTCTCGGCTGTGTTGTTGTAGGAAGTGTTTCAGCTGTGTTGTTGTAGGAAGCGTCTCGGCTGTGTTGTTGTAGGAAGTGTTTCAGCTGTGTTGTTGTAGGAAGCGTCTCGGCTGTGTTGTTGTAGGGAGTGTTTCAGCTGTGTTGTTGTAGGAAGCGTCTCGGCTGTGTTGTTGTAGGAAGTGTTTCAGCTGTGTTGTTGTAGGGAGTGTTTCAGCTGTGTTGTTGTAGGAAGTGTTTCAGCTGTGTTGTTGTAGGAAGTGTTTCAGCTGTGTTGTTGTAGGAAGTGTTTCAGCTGTGTTGTTGTAGGAAGTGTTTCAGCTGTGTTGTTGTAGGAAGTGTTTCAGCTGTGTTGTTGTAGGAAGCGTCTCGGCTGTGTTGTTGTAGGAAGTGTTTCAGCTGTGTTGTTGTAGGAAGCGTCTCGGCTGTGTTGTTGTAGGAAGTGTTTCAGCTGTGTTGTTGTAGGAAGTGTTTCAGCTGTGTTGTTGTAGGAAGCGTCTCGGCTGTGTTGTTGTAGGAAGCGTCTCGGCTGTGTTGTTGTAGGAAGTGTTTCAGCTGTGTTGTTGTAGGGAGTGTTTCAGCTGTGTTGTTGTAGGAAGCGTCTCGGCTGTGTTGTTGTAGGAAGTGTTTCAGCTGTGTTGTTGTAGGAAGCGTCTCGGCTGTGTTGTTGTGGGGAGTGTTTCAGCTGTGTTGTTGTAGGAAGCGTCTCGGCTGTGTTGTTGTAGGAAGTGTTTCAGCTGTGTTGTTGTAGGAAGCGTCTCGGCTGTGTTGTTGTAGGAAGTGTTTCAGCTGTGTTGTTGTAGGAAGCGTCTCGGCTGTGTTGTTGTAGGAAGTGTTTCAGCTGTGTTGTTGTAGGAAGCGTCTCGGCTGTGTTGTTGTAGGAAGCGTCTCGGCTGTGTTGTTGTAGGAAGCGTCTCGGCTGTGTTGTTGTAGGAAGCGTCTCGGCTGTGTTGTTGTAGGAAGTGTTTCAGCTGTGTTGTTGTAGGAAGCGTCTCGGCTGTGTTGTTGTAGGAAGTGTTTCAGCTGTGTTGTTGTAGGAAGCGTCTCGGCTGTGTTGTTGTAGGGAGTGTTTCAGCTGTGTTGTTGTAGGAAGCGTCTCGGTTGTGTTGTTGTAGGAAGTGTTTCAGCTGTGTTGTTGTAGGAAGCGTCTCGGCTGTGTTGTTGTAGGAAGTGTTTCAGCTGTGTTGTTGTAGGAAGCGTCTCGGCTGTGTTGTTGTAGGAAGTGTTTCAGCTGTGTTGTTGTAGGAAGCGTCTCGGCTTTGTTGTAGGAAGCGTCTCGGCTGTGTTGTTGTAGGAAGCGTCTCGGCTGTGTTGTTGTAGGAAGTGTTTCAGCTGTGTTGTTGTAGGGAGTGTTTCAGCTGTGTTGTTGTAGGAAGCGTCTCGGCTGTGTTGTTGTAGGAAGTGTTTCAGCTGTGTTGTTGTAGGAAGCGTCTCGGCTGTGTTGTTGTAGGAAGTGTTTCAGCTGTGTTGTTGTAGGAAGCGTCTCGGCTGTGTTGTTGTAGGAAGTGTTTCAGCTGTGTTGTTGTAGGAAGCGTCTCGGCTGTGTTGTTGTAGGAAGTGTTTCAGCTGTGTTGTTGTAGGAAGTGTTTCAGCTGTGTTGTTGTAGGAAGCGTCTCGGCTGTGTTGTTGTAGGAAGCGTCTCGGCTGTGTTGTTGTAGGAAGTGTTTCAGCTGTGTTGTTGTAGGAAGCGTCTCGGCTGTGTTGTTGTAGGGAGTGTTTCAGCTGTGTTGTTGTAGGAAGCGTCTCGGCTGTGTTGTTGTAGGAAGTGTTTCAGCTGTGTTGTTGTAGGAAGCGTCTCGGCTGTGTTGTTGTAGGGAGTGTTTCAGCTGTGTTGTTGTAGGAAGCGTCTCGGCTGTGTTGTTGTAGGGAGTGTATCAGCTGAGTTGTTGTAGGAAGTGTTTCAGCTGTGTTGTTGTAGGAAGCGTCTCGGCTGTGTTGTTGTAGGAAGTGTTTCAGCTGTGTTGTTGTAGGAAGCGTCTCGGCTGTGTTGTTGTAGGAAGTGTTTCAGCTGTGTTGTTGTAGGAAGCGTCTCGGCTGTGTTGTTGTAGGAAGCGTCTCGGCTGTGTTGTTGTAGGAAGCGTCTCGGCTGTGTTGTTGTAGCTGTGTTGTTGTAGGAAGTGTTTCAGCTGTGTTGTTGTAGGAAGCGTCTCGGCTGTGTTGTTGTAGGAAGTGTTTCAGCTGTGTTGTTGTAGGAAGCGTCTCGGCTGTGTTGTTGTAGGGAGTGTTTCAGCTGTGTTGTTGTAGGAAGCGTCTCGGTTGTGTTGTTGTAGGAAGTGTTTCAGCTGTGTTGTTGTAGGAAGCGTCTCGGCTGTGTTGTTGTAGGAAGTGTTTCAGCTGTGTTGTTGTAGGAAGCGTCTCGGCTGTGTTGTTGTAGGAAGTGTTTCAGCTGTGTTGTTGTAGGAAGCGTCTCGGCTGTGTTGTTGTAGGAAGCGTCTCGGCTGTGTTGTTGTAGGAAGCGTCTCGGCTGTGTTGTTGTAGGAAGTGTTTCAGCTGTGTTGTTGTAGGGAGTGTTTCAGCTGTGTTGTTGTAGGAAGCGTCTCGGCTGTGTTGTTGTAGGAAGTGTTTCAGCTGTGTTGTTGTAGGAAGCGTCTCGGCTGTGTTGTTGTAGGAAGTGTTTCAGCTGTGTTGTTGTAGGAAGCGTCTCGGCTGTGTTGTTGTAGGAAGTGTTTCAGCTGTGTTGTTGTAGGAAGCGTCTCGGCTGTGTTGTTGTAGGAAGTGTTTCAGCTGTGTTGTTGTAGGAAGTGTTTCAGCTGTGTTGTTGTAGGAAGCGTCTCGGCTGTGTTGTTGTAGGAAGCGTCTCGGCTGTGTTGTTGTAGGAAGTGTTTCAGCTGTGTTGTTGTAGGAAGCGTCTCGGCTGTGTTGTTGTAGGGAGTGTTTCAGCTGTGTTGTTGTAGGAAGCGTCTCGGCTGTGTTGTTGTAGGAAGTGTTTCAGCTGTGTTGTTGTAGGAAGCGTCTCGGCTGTGTTGTTGTAGGGAGTGTTTCAGCTGTGTTGTTGTAGGAAGCGTCTCGGCTGTGTTGTTGTAGGGAGTGTATCAGCTGAGTTGTTGTAGGAAGTGTTTCAGCTGTGTTGTTGTAGGAAGTGTTTCAGCTGTGTTGTTGTAGGAAGCGTCTCGGCTGTGTTGTTGTAGGAAGTGTTTCAGCTGTGTTGTTGTAGGAAGTGTTTCAGCTGTGTTGTTGTAGGAAGCGTCTCGGCTGTGTTGTTGTAGGAAGTGTTTCAGCTGTGTTGTTGTAGGAAGTGTTTCAGCTGTGTTGTTGTAGGAAGCGTCTCGGCTGTGTTGTTGTAGGGAGTGTTTCAGCTGTGTTGTTGTAGGAAGTGTTTCAGCTGTGTTGTTGTAGGAAGCGTCTCGGCTGTGTTGTTGTAGGGAGTGTTTCAGCTGTGTTGTTGTAGGAAGCGTCTCGGCTGTGTTGTTGTAGGGAGTGTTTCAGCTGTGTTGTTGTAGGGAGTGTTTCAGCTGTGTTGTTGTAGGAAGTGTTTCAGCTGTGTTGTTGTAGGAAGCGTCTCGGCTGTGTTGTTGTAGGGAGTGTTTCAGCTGTGTTGTTGTAGGGAGTGTTTCAGCTGTGTTGTTGTAGGAAGTGTTTCAGCTGTGTTGTTGTAGGAAGCGTCTCGGCTGTGTTGTTGTAGGGAGTGTTTCAGCTGTGTTGTTGTAGGAAGCGTCTCGGCTGTGTTGTTGTAGGGAGTGTTTCAGCTGTGTTGTTGTAGGAAGTGTTTCAGCTGTGTTGTTGTAGGAAGCGTCTCGGCTGTGTTGTTGTAGGGAGTGTTTCAGCTGTGTTGTTGTAGGAAGCGTCTCGGCTGTGTTGTTGTAGGAAGCGTCTCGGCTGTGTTGTTGTAGGGAGTGTTTCAGCTGTGTTGTTGTAGGGAGTGTTTCAGCTGTGTTGTTGTAGGGAGTGTTTCAGCTGTGTTGTTGTTGGAAGCGTCTCGGCTGTGTTGTTGTAGGAAGCGTCTCGGCTGTGTTGTTGTAGGGAGTGTTTCAGCTGTGTTGTTGTTGGAAGCGTCTCGGCTGTGTTGTTGTAGGAAGCGTCTCGGCTGTGTTGTTGTAGGAAGTGTTTCAGCTGTGTTGTTGTAGGAAGCGTCTCGGCTGTGTTGTTGTAGGAAGCGTCTCGGCTGTGTTGTTGTAGGGAGTGTTTCAGCTGTGTTGTTGTAGGAAGCGTCTCGGCTGTGTTGTTGTAGGGAGTGTTTCAGCTGTGTTGTTGTAGGAAGCGTCTCGGCTGTGTTGTAGGAAGCGTCTCGGCTGTGTTGTTGTAGGGAGTGTTTCAGCTGTGTTGTTGTAGGAAGTGTTTCAGCTGTGTTGTTGTAGGAAGCGTCTCGGCTGTGTTGTTGTAGGAAGTGTTTCAGCTGTGTTGTTGTAGGAAGCGTCTCGGCTGTGTTGTTGTAGGAAGCGTCTCGGCTGTGTTGTTGTAGGGAGTGTTTCAGCTGTGTTGTTGTAGGAAGCGTCTCGGCTGTGTTGTTGTAGGAAGCGTCTCGGCTGTGTTGTTGTAGGGAGTGTTTCAGCTGTGTTGTTGTAGGAAGCGTCTCGGCTGTGTTGTTGTAGGGAGTGTTTCAGCTGTGTTGTTGTAGGAAGCGTCTCGGCTGTGTTGTTGTAGGAAGCGTCTCGGCTGTGTTGTTGTAGGGAGTGTTTCAGCTGTGTTGTTGTAGGAAGCGTCTCGGCTGTGTTGTTGTAGGAAGCGTCTCGGCTGTGTTGTTGTAGGAAGCGTCTCGGCTGTGTTGTTGTAGGGAGTGTTTCAGCTGTGTTGTTGTAGGAAGCGTCTCGGCTGTGTTGTTGTAGGAAGCGTCTCGGCTGTGTTGTTGTAGGGAGTGTTTCAGCTGTGTTGTTGTAGGAAGCGTCTCGGCTGTGTTGTTGTAGGAAGCGTCTCGGCTGTGTTGTTGTAGGAAGTGTTTCAGCTGTGTTGTTGTAGGAAGCGTCTCGGCTGTGTTGTTGTAGGGAGTGTTTCAGCTGTGTTGTTGTAGGAAGCGTCTCGGCTGTGTTGTTGTAGGAAGTGTTTCAGCTGTGTTGTTGTAGGAAGCGTCTCGGCTGTGTTGTTGTAGGAAGTGTTTCAGCTGTGTTGTTGTAGGAAGCGTCTCGGCTGTGTTGTTGTAGGAAGTGTTTCAGCTGTGTTGTTGTAGGAAGCGTCTCGGCTGTGTTGTTGTAGGAAGTGTTTCAGCTGTGTTGTTGTAGGAAGCGTCTCGGCTGTGTTGTTGTAGGAAGTGTTTCAGCTGTGTTGTTGTAGGAAGCGTCTCGGCTGTGTTGTTGTAGGAAGTGTTTCAGCTGTGTTGTTGTAGGAAGCGTCTCGGCTGTGTTGTTGTAGGGAGTGTTTCAGCTGTGTTGTTGTAGGAAGCGTCTCGGCTGTGTTGTTGTAGGGAGTGTATCAGCTGAGTTGTTGTAGGAAGCGTCTCGGCTGTGTTGTTGTAGGGAGTGTTTCAGCTGTGTTGTTGTAGGAAGTGTTTCAGCTGTGTTGTTGTAGGGAGTGTATCAGCTGAGTTGTTGTAGGAAGCGTCTCGGCTGTGTTGTTGTAGGGAGTGTATCAGCTGAGTTGTTGTAGGAAGTGTTTCAGCTGTGTTGTTGTAGGGAGTGTATCAGCTGTGTTGTTGTAGGAAGTGTTTCAGCTGTGTTGTTGTAGGGAGTGTATCAGCTGTGTTGTTGTAGGGAGTGTATCAGCTGTGTTGTTGTAGGAAGTGTTTCAGCTGTGTTGTTGTAGGGAGTGTATCAGCTGTGTTGTTGTAGGGAGTGTATCAGCTGAGTTGTTGTAGGGAGTGTATCAGCTGAGTTGTTGTAGGGAGTGTATCAGCTGTGTTGTTGTAGGGAGTGTATCAGCTGTGTTGTTTTAGGGAGTGTATCAGCTGAGTTGTTGTAGGGAGTGTATCAGCTGTGTTGTTGTAGGGAGTGTATCAGCTGAGTTGTTGTAGGGAGTGTATCAGCTGTGTTGTTGTAGGGAGTGTATCAGCTGAGTTGTTGTAGGGAGTGTATCAGCTGTGTTGTTGTAGGGAGTGTATCAGCTGAGTTGTTGTAGGGAGTGTATCAGCTGTGTTGTTGTAGGGAGTGTATCAGCTGAGTTGTTGTAGGGAGTGTATCAGCTGTGTTGTTGTAGGGAGTGTATCAGCTGTGTTGTTGTAGGGAGTGTATCGGCTGTGTTGTTGTAGGGAGTGTATCAGCTGAGTTGTTGTAGGGAGTGTATCAGCTGTGTTGTTGTAGGGAGTGTATCAGCTGAGTTGTTGTAGGGAGTGTATCAGCTGAGTTGTTGTAGGGAGTGTATCAGCTGAGTTGTTGTAGGGAGTGTATCAGCTGTGTTGTTGTAGGGAGTGTATCAGCTGTGTTGTTGTAGGGAGTGTATCAGCTGTGTTGTTGTAGGGAGTGTATCAGCTGTGTTGTTGTAGGGAGTGTATCAGCTGAGTTGTTGTAGGGAGTGTATCAGCTGTGTTGTTGTAGGGAGTGTATCAGCTGTGTTGTTGTAGGGAGTGTATCAGCTGTGTTGTTGTAGGGAGTGTATCAGCTGTGTTGTTGTAGGGAGTGTATCAGCTGTGTTGTTGTAGGGAGTGTATCAGCTGTGTTGTTGTAGGGAGTGTATCAGCTGTGTTGTTGTAGGGAGTGTATCAGCTGTGTTGTTGTAGGGAGTGTATCAGCTGAGTTGTTGTAGGGAGTGTATCAGCTGTGTTGTTGTAGGGAGTGTATCAGCTGTGTTGTTGTAGGGAGTGTATCAGCTGAGTTGTTGTAGGGAGTGTATCAGCTGTGTTGTTGTAGGGAGTGTATCAGCTGAGTTGTTGTAGGGAGTGTATCAGCTGTGTTGTTGTAGGGAGTGTATCAGCTGTGTTGTTGTAGGGAGTGTATCAGCTGTGTTGTTGTAGGGAGTGTATCAGCTGTGTTGTTGTAGGGAGTGTATCAGCTGTGTTGTTGTAGGGAGTGTATCAGCTGAGTTGTTGTAGGGAGTGTATCAGCTGTGTTGTTGTAGGGAGTGTATCAGCTGTGTTGTTGTAGGGAGTGTATCAGCTGTGTTGTTGTAGGGAGTGTATCAGCTGAGTTGTTGTAGGGAGTGTATCAGCTGTGTTGTTGTAGGGAGTGTATCAGCTGAGTTGTTGTAGGGAGTGTATCAGCTGTGTTGTTGTAGGGAGTGTATCAGCTGAGTTGTTGTAGGGAGTGTATCAGCTGTGTTGTTGTAGGGAGTGTATCAGCTGTGTTGTTGTAGGGAGTGTATCAGCTGTGTTGTTGTAGGGAGTGTATCAGCTGTGTTGTTGTAGGGAGTGTTTCAGTTGACGTAGAAAGTATTTCAGTTTTGCTGTATGATTTTTTCCCCTCGTCTTATAATTTTTGTTCAGAGATTCCAAGACTTTACCCTCATAGGGCTCGTGGTGATGTGACGTAATATATCTAGAAATCCATCTGTAAACAAGTAGGGAACTGGGGTAAGCGGACACGAATACGTTCACTTAACGACACTTGTATTGACACTTTTCGGTCTTAGGACCTTGATCACTTCAAATACGGTGAGTACAAACAAGTGAGTACTCTCGTGTTTACTTGACCTTTTCCTCATACCTGACTACACTAGAGATAATTTCAGATGTTGCTAACTACCTCAGGTTTTTCCTGCGATCGCCTCCACCAACGCTACCACCACCACTGTCACCATTACCACCACCACCAGTCACCATTACCACCACCACCACCACTGTCACTATTACCACTATCACATTTGTCACCATTACCATTACCACCATTGTGACCATTATCACCACCATCACTGTCACCATTACCACCACCATCATTGTCATCATTACCACCATCACCATTACTACCATCATCATTACCACCACCACCATTGTCACCATTACCACCACCATCATTGTCACCATTACCACCACCACCACCGTCACTATTGCCATCACCATTGTTACCATTACCACCATCACCATTGTCACCATTACCACCAGCACCATTGTCACCATTACCACCAGCACCATTGTCACCATTACCACCAGCACCATTGTTACCATTACCACCACCACCACCATTGTCACAATGACCACCACCACCACTGTCACCATTACCACCACCACTATTGTCACAATTACCACTACCACCACTGTCACCATTACCACCACCACCACTGTCACCATTAAAACCACCACCATTGTCACAATTACCTCCACCACCACTGTCACCATTACCACCACCACCACTGTCACCATTACCACCACCACCACTGTCACCATTACCACCACCACTGTCACCACTACCACTACCACCACTGTCACCATTACCACCAGCACCATTGTTACCATTATCACCACCACCACCATTGTCACCATTAAAATCACCACCATTGTCACCATTACCACCACCACCATTGTCACCATTACCACCATTACCACCACCACCACTGTCACAATTACCACTACCACCGCTGTCACCATTACCACCACCACTCAAAATTACCACCACCACCACTGTCACCATTACCACCACCACTGTCACAATTACCACCACCACCACTGTCACCATTACCACCACCACTGTCACAATTACCACCACCACCACTGTCACCATTACCACCACCACTGTCACAATTACCATCACTGTCACCATTACCACCACCACTGTCACAATTACCACCACCACCACTGTCACCATTACCACCACCACTGTCACCATTACCACCACCACCACCACTGTCACCATTACCACCACCACTGTCACCCTTACCACCACCACTGTCACAATTACCACCACCACCACTGTCACCATTACCACCACCACCACCACTGTCACCATTACCACCACCACCACCACTGTCACCATTACCACCACCACCACCACTGTCACCATTACCACCACCACTGTCACCATTACCACTACCACCACTGTCACCATTACCACCAGCACCATTGTTACCATTATCACCACCACCACCATTGTCACCATTAAAATCACCACCATTGTCACCATTACCACCATCACCATTGTCACCATTATCACCACCACCACTGTCACAATTACCACAACCACCACTGTCACAATTACCACCACCACCACTGTCACCATTACCACCACCACTGTCACAATTACCACCACCACCACCACCACTGTCACCATTACCACCACCACCACCACCACTGTCACCCTTACCACCACCACTGTCACAATTACCACCACTGTCACCATTACCACCACTACCACTGTCACCATTACCACCACCACCACCACCACCACTGTCACCATTACCACCACCACCACCACCACTGTCACCATTAACACCACCACCACCACCACCACTGTCACCATTACCACCACCACTGTCACCATTACCACCACCACTCACCATTACCACCACCACCACCACTGTCACCATTACCACCACCACTGTCACCATTACCACCATCACTGCCACAATTACCACCACCACTGTCACTATTACCACCACCACTGTCACTATTACCACCACCACTGTCACCATTACCACCACCACTGTCACCATTACCACCACCACCACCACTGTCACCATTACCACCACCACTGTCACCATTACCACCACCACTGTCACCATTACCACTACCACTGTCACCATTACCACCACCACTGTCACCATTACCACCACCACTGTCACCACCACCACCACCACCACTGTCACCATTACCACCACCACTGTCACCACCACCACTGTCACCATTACCACCACCACTGTCACCATTACCACCACCACTGTCACCATTACCACTACCACTGTCACCATTACCACCACCACTGTCACCATTACCACCACCACTGTCACCACCACCACCACCACCACTGTCACCATTACCACCACCACTGTCACCACCACCACCACCACCACTGTCACCATTACCACCACCACTGTCACCACCACCACCACCACCACTGTCACCATTACCACCACCACTGTCACCACCACCACCACCACCACTGTCACCATTACCACCACCACTGTCACCACCACCACCACCACCACTGTCACCATTACCACCACCACTGTCACCATTACCACCACCACTGTCACAATTACCACCACCACTGTCACAATTACCACTACCACTGTCACCATTACCACCACCACTGTCACCATTACCACCACCACTGTCACCATTACCACCACCACTGTCACCATTACCACCACCACTGTCACCATTACCACCACCACTGTCACCATTACCACCACCACTGTCACCATTACCACCACCACTGTCACAATTACCACCACCACTGTCACAATTTCCACCACCACTGTCACAATTACCACTACCACTGTCACCATTACCACCACCACTGTCACAATTACCACCACCACTGTCACAATTACCACCACCACTGTCACAATTACCACCACCACTGTCACAATTACCACCACCACTGTCACAATTACCACTACCACCACAACTCACTAGTATTCATTAATTTCTGAATTTTCACGCAAACTTGAGTCAGCTGATATATAACAACATGTTGTACATCCCCTTCCCTGACGCCTTTCCTAGGTACCACCCCTGTAACTCCCCCTTCCTCCCCTACCCCAGCCTCTCATTCTTCCCCCTCCCAAGCACCACTCTTTTAACAACTCTTTTCCATCTCCTTCCACCACTACTCTAATCCTTCTAAAATCTCCCCGCCAAATCCCTCCCTTAAACCAGCGACTACACTACACAACACACCCCTCCCTCTGTACCATACACTCCCGTCAACACTACCTCCCCTCACACCCCTCCCTCTGTACCATACACTCCCGTCAACACTACCTCCCCCCACACCCCTCCCTCTGTACCATACACTCCCGTCAACACTACCTCCCCTCACACCCCTCCCTCTGTACCATACACTCCCGTCAACACTACCTCCCCCCATATCCCTCCCTCTGGACCATACACTCCCGTCAACACTACCTCCCCCCACACCCCTCCCTCTGTACCATACACTCCCGTCAACACTACCTCCCCTCACACCCCTCCCTCTGTACCATACACTCCCGTCAACACTACCTCCCCCCACACCCCTCCCTCTGTACCATACACTCCCGTCAACACTACCTCCCCTCACACCCCTCCCTCTGTACCATACACTCCCGTCAACACTACCTCCCCCCACACCCCTCCCTCTGTACCATACACTCCCGTCAACACTACCTCCCCTCACACCCCTCCCTCTGTACCATACACTCCCGTCAACACTACCTCCCCCACACCCCTCCCTCTGTACCATACACTCCCGTCAACACTACCTCCCCCCAAACCCCTCCCTCTGTACCATACACTCCCGTCAACACTACCTCCCCCCACACCCCTCCCTCTGTACCATACACTCCCGTCAACACTACCTCCCCCCACACCCCTCCCTCTGTACCATACACTCCCGTCAACACTACCTCCCCCCACACCCCTCCCTCTGTACCATACACTCCCGTCAACACTACCTCCCCCCACACCCCTCCCTCTGTACCGTACACTCCCGTCAACACTACCTCCCCTCACACCCCTCCCTCTGTACCATACACTCCCGTCAACACTACCTCCCCCCACACCCCTCCCTCAGTACCATACACTCCCGTCAACACTACCTCCCCACACACCCCTCCCTCTGTACCATACACTCCCGTCAACACTACCTCCCCCCACACCCCTCCCTCTGTACCATACACTCCCGTCAACACTACCTCCCCCCACACCCCTCCCTCTGTACCATACACTCCCGTCAACACTACCTCCCCCCACACCCCTCCCTCTGTACCATACACTCCCGTCAACACTACCTCCCCCCACACCCCTCCCTCTGTACCATACACTCCCGTCAACACTACCTCCCCCCACACCCCTCCCTCTGTACCATACACTCCCGTCAACACTACCTCCTCCCACACCCCTCCCTCTGTACCATACACTCCCGTCAACACTACCTCCCCCCACACCCCTCCCTGTGTACCATACACTCCCGTCAACACTACCTCCCCCCACACCCCTCCCTCTGTACCATACACTCCCGTCAACACTACCTCCCCCCACACCCCTCCCTCTGTACCATACACTCCCGTCAACACTACCTCCCCCCACACCCCTCCCTGTGTACCATACACTCCCGTCAACACTACCTCCCCCACACCCCTCCCTCTGTACCATACACTACCGTCAACACTACCTCCCCCCACACCCCTCCCTCTGTACCATACACTCCCGTCAACACTACCTCCCCCACACCCCTCCCTCTGTACCATACATTCCCGTCAACACTACCTCCCCCCACACCCCTCCCTGTGTACCATACACTCCCGTCAACACTACCTCCCCCCACACCCCTCCCTCTGTACCATACACTCCCGTCAACACTACCTCCCCCCACACCCCTCCCTCTGTACCATACTCTCCCGTCAACACTACCTCCCCCCACACCCCTCCCTCTGTACCATACACTCCCGTCAACACTACCTCTCCCCATACCCCTCCCTCTGTACCATACACTCCCGTCAACACTACCTCCCCCACACACCTCCCTCTGTACCATACACTCCCGTCAACACTACCTCCCCCCACACCCCTCCCTCTGTACCATACACTCCCGTCAACACTACCTCTCCCCATACCCCTCCCTCTGTACCATACACTCCCGTCAACACTACCTCCCCCACACCCCTCCCTCTGTACCATACACTCCCGTCAACACTACCTCCCCCCAAACCCCTCCCTCTGTACCATACACACCCGTCAACACTACCTCCCCCCACACCCCTCCCTCTGTACCATACTCTCCCGTCAACACTACCTCCCCACATACCCCTCCCTCTGTACCATACACTCGCGTCAACACTACCTCCCCCCATACCCCTCCCTCTGTACCATACACTCCCGTCAACACTACCTCCCCCACACCCCTCCCTCTGTACCATATACTCCCGTCAACACTACCTCCCCCCATACCCCTCCCTCTGTACCATACACTCCCGTCAACACTACCTCCCCTCACACCCCTCCCTCTGTACCATACACTCCCGTCAACACTACCTCCCCCCATACCCCTCCCTGTGTACCATACACTCCCGTCAACACTACCTCCCCCCACACCCCTCCCTCTGTACCATACACTCCCGTCAACACTACCTCCCCCCACACCCCTCCCTGTGTACCATACACTCCCGTCAACACTACCTCCCCCCACACCCCTCCCTCTGTACCATACACTCCCGTCAACACTACCTCCCCCCACACCCCTCCCTCTGTACCATACACTCCCGTCAACACTACCTACCCCCACACCCCTCCCTCTGTACCATACACTCCCGTCAACACTACCTCCCCCCACACCCCTCCCTCTGTACCATACACTCCCGTCAACACTACCTCCCCCACACCCCTCCCTCTACAATACACTCCCGTCAACACTACCTCCCCCCCCCCCCCGCCCTCTGGACCATACACTCCCGTCAACACTACCTCCCCCACACCCCTCCCTCTGTACCATACACTCCGGTCAACACTACCTCCCCCACACCCCTCCCCGTGTACCATACACTCCCGTCAACACTACCTCCCCCCATACCCCTCCCTCTGTACCATACACTCCCGTCAACACTACCTCCCCCACACCCCTCCCTCTGTACCACACACTCCCGTCAACACTACCTCCCCCCACACCCCTCCCTCTGTACCATACACTCCCGTCAACCCTACCTCTCCCCCAACCCCTCCCTCTGTACCATACACTCCCGTCAACACTTCCTCCCCCCACACCCCTCCCTCTGTACCATATACTCCCGTCAACACTACCTCCCCCCACACCTCTCCCTCTGTACCATACACTCCCGTCAACACTACCTCCCCCCACACCCCTCCCTCTGTACCAAACACACCCTTCAACCCTACCTCCCCCACACTCCTCCCTCTGTACCATACACTCCCGTCAACACTACCTCCCCCCATACCCCTCCCTCTGTACCATACACTCCCGTCAACACTACCTCCCCCCATACCCCTCCCTCTGTACTATACACTCCCGTAAACACGACCTCCCCCCATACTCCTCCCTCTGTACCATACACTCCCGTCAACACTACCTCCCCCCATACCCCTCCCTCTGTACCATACACTCCCGTCAACACTACCTCCCCCCACACCCCTCCCTCTGTACCATACACTCCCGTCAACACTACCTCCCCCCACACCCCTCCCTCTGTACCATACACTCCCGTCAAGACTACCTCTCCCCATACCCCTCCCTCTGTACCATACACTCCCGTCAACACTACCTCCCCCCACACCCCTCCCTCTGTACCATACACTCCCGTCAACACTACCTCCCCCCACACCCCTCCCTCTGTACCATACACTCCCGTCAACACTACCTCCCCCCACACCCCTCCCTCTGTACCAAACACTCCCGGCAACCCTACCTCCCCCAAACCCCTCCCTCTGTACCATACACTCCCGTCAACACTACCTCCCCCCATACCCCTCCCTCTGTACCATACACTCCCGTCAACACTACCTCCCCCCATACCCCTCCCTCTGTACCATACACTCCCGTCAACACTACCTCCCCCCATACCCCTCCCTGTGTACCATACACTCCCGTCAACAATACCTCCCCCCATACCCCTCCCTCTGTACCATAAACTCCCGTCAACACTACCTCCCCCCATACCCCTCCCTCTGTACCATACACTCCCGTCAACACTACCTCCCCCCACACCCCTCCCTCTGTACCATACACTCCCGTCAACACTACCTCCCCCACACCCCTCCCTCTGTACCATACACTCCCGTCAACACTACCTCCCCCATACCCCTCCCTCTGTACCATACACTTCCGTCAACACTACCTCCCCCCACACCCCTCCCTTTGTACCATACACTCCCGTCAACACTACCTCCCCCCATACCCCTCCCTCTGTACCATACACTCCTGTCAACACTACCCCCCCACACCCCTCCCTCTGTACCATACACTCCCGTCAACACTACCTCCCCCCATACCCCTCCCTCTGTACCATACACTCCCGTCAACACTACCTCACCCCACACCCCTCCCTCTGTACCATACACTCCCGTCAACACTACCTCCCCCATACCCCTCCCTCTGTACCATACACTCCCGTCAACACTACCTCCCCCCACACCCCTCCCTCTGTACCATACACTCCCGTCAACACTACCTCTCCCCATACCCCTCCCTCTGTACCATACACTCCCGTCAACACTACCTCCCCCCACACCCCTCCCTCTGTACCATACACTTCCGTCAACACTACCTCCCCCCACACCCCTCCCTCTGTATCATACACTCCCGTCAACACTACCTCCCCCCATACCCCTCCCTCTGTACCATACACTCCCGTCAACACTACCTCCCCCCACACCCATCCCTCTGTACCATACACTCCCGTCAACACTACCTCCCCCCATATCCCTCCCTCTGTACCATACACTCCCGTCAACACTACCTCCCCCCACACCCCTCCCTCTGTACCATACACTCCCGTCAACACTACCTCCCCCCACACCCCTCCCTCTGTACCATACACTTCCGTCAACACTACCTCCCCCCACACCCCTCCCTCTGTACCATACACTCCCGTCAACACTACCTCCCCCCTTACCCCTCCCTCTGTACCATACACTCCCGTCAACACTACCTCCCCCCACACCCCTCCCTCTGTACCATACACTTCCGTCAACACTACCTCCCCCCACACCCCTCCCTCTGTATCATACACTCCCGTCAACACTACCTCCCCTCATACCCCTCCCTCTGTACAATACACTCCTGTCAACACTACCCCCCCACACCCCTCCCTCTGTACCATACACTCCCGTCAACACTACCTCCCACATACCCCTCCCTCTGTACCATACACTCCCGTCAACACTACCTCCCCCCACACCCCTCCCTCTGTACCATACACTCCCGTCAACACTACCTCCCACATACCCCTCCCTCTGTACCATACACTCCCGTCAACACTACCTCCCCCCACACCCCTCCCTCTGTACCATACACTCCCGTCAACACTACCTCTCCCCATACCCCTCCCTCTGTACCATACACTCCCGTCAACACTACCTCCCCCCACACCCCTCCCTCTGTACCATACACTTCCGTCAACACTACCTCCCCCCACACCCCTCCCTCTGTATCATACACTCCCGTCAACACTACCTCCCCCCATACCCCTCCCTCTGTACCATACACTCCCGTCAACACTACCTCCCCCCACACCCCTCCCTCTGTACCATACACTCCCGTCAACACTACCTCCCCCCATACCCCTCCCTCTGTACCATACACTCCCGTCAACACTACCTCCCCCCACACCCCTCCCTCTGTACCATACACTTCCGTCAACACTACCTCCCCCCACACCCCTCCCTCTGTACCATACACTCCCGTCAACACTACCTCCCCCCATACCCCTCCCTCTGTACCATACACTCCCGTCAACACTACCTCCCCCCACACCCCTCCCTCTGTACCATACACTCCCGTCAACACTACCTCCCCCCACACCCCTCCCTCTGTACCATACACTTCCGTCAACACTACCTCCCCCCACACCCCTCCCTTTGTACCATACACTCCCGTCAACACTACCTCCCCCACACCCCTCCCTCTGTACCATACACTCCCGTCAACACTACCTCCCCCCACACCCCTCCCTCTGTACCATACACTTCCGACAACACTACCTCCCCCCAGACCCCTCCCTCTGTACCATACACTCCCGTCAACACTACCTCCCCCATACCCCTCCCTGTGTACCATACACTCCTGTCAACACTACCTCCCCCCATATCCCTCCCTCTGTACCATACACTCCCGTCAACACTACCTCCCCCCACACCCCTCCCTCTGTACCATACACTCCCGTCAACACTACCTCCCCCCACACCCCTCCCTCTGTACAATACACTCACGTCAACACTACCTCCCCCCACACCCCTCCCTCTGTACCATACACTCCTGTCAACACTACCTCCCGCCACACCCCTCCCTCTGTACCATACACTCCCGTCAACACTACCTACCCCCACACCCCTCCCTCTGTACCATACACTCCCGTCAACAGTACCTCCCCTCATACCCCTCCCTCTGTTCCATTCACTCCTGTCAACACTAACTCCCCCCGTACCCCTCCCTCTGTACCATACACTCCCGTCAACACTACCTCCCCCCACACCCCTCCGTCTGTACCATACACTCCCGTCAACACTACCTCCCCCATACCCCTCCCTCTGTACCATACACTCCTGTCAACACTACCTCCCCCCCGACCCCTCCCGCTGTACCATACACTCCCGTCAACACTACCTCCCCCACACCCCTCCCTCTGTACCATACACTTCCGTCAACACTACCTCCCCCCACACCCCTCCCTTTGTACCATACACTCCCGTCAACACTACCTCCCCCCAAACCCCTCCCTCTGTACCATACACTCCTGTCAACACTACCTCCCCCCACACCCCTCCCTCTGTACCATACACTCCCGTCAACACTACCTCCCCCCACACCCCTCCCTCTGTACCATACACTTCCGTCAACACTACCTCCGCCCACACCCCTCCCTCTGTACCATACACTCCCGTCAACACTACCTCCTCCCCCCACACCCCTCCCTCTGTACCATACACTCCCGTCAACACTACCTCCTCCCACATACACCCTCCCTCTGTACCATACACTTCCGTCAACACTACCTCCCCCCACACCCCTCCCTTTGTACCATACACTCCCGTCAACACTACCTCCCCCCATACCCCTCCCTCTGTACCATACACTCCTGTCAACACTACCTCCCCCCACACCCCTCCCTCTGTACCATACACTCCCGTCAACACTCCCTCTCCCCACACCCCTCCCTCTGTACCATACACTCCCGTCAACACTACCTCCTCCCACACCCCTCCCTCTGTACCATACACTCCCGTCAACACTACCTCACCCCACCTCCCTCTGTACCATACACTCCCGTCAACACTACCTCACCCCACCTCCCTCCCTCTGTACCATACACTCCCTTCAACACTGCCCCTACCTATCCATTTCCCTCCTGCCCCACGCCCTTTTCAAATCTTTCTTAACTTTCTCATCTGTCTCCCTCTTCCCCTTCCCCTGCACTTCTGCTTTCCACCACTCTTCCTCCCCTCTCGTGTCTCTTTCCCTCCCCCTCCCCTCACTTTCCCCTTCCTCCCTCTCTACTGCTCGTGTGATCATTCAGAACACGAAGAGTCATTCAATATTAAAACAGAGTGAACCAGTGAGGAAGAGGGAGGGGGTGGCAAAGGGGGAGGGGGGAAAGGGAGGGGGTGTCCGGCTTACAGTCACTCGCTGATAAGAACGTATTTTACCTCGGTAATGATATGCAAATGAACCCTGTCATTCCTGTGGAAACTTCACGTCTTGATTCCAGTGCCAAAAAACGAGACTAGTATCGTCTACACAAAGAATTATTATTATTATTATTATTTTAATTACTATTATTATTATAGTTATTACTGTTACTAATATTATTTTTAGTGTTATTATTATTATTACTATTGTTATTATTATTATTACAATGATATGTCACACAGCGCCCGAGGTGCAGGAGTCAGTGAGATTGAATCAGACAGAGGGAACCGTAGTTTCAGTTCTTTGTATCAAGAGCCCCCTCCCCACCCATCACCGGCATCAAGGCGGCGCCCTTCAGGGATCCGGGGAATTAATTACTGCCCGTCGTTACACTGACAGGCAAACGCTGAACCCCCCCAGGGGGGTGAGAGAGAAAGACAGGTCCAGCTGGTGCAGTGGAGAGTGTTGGCAGGTACAACTGCGATACAACTTAAACTGTTGAAGCACGAATCATTTAGTCAGATTAAAAATACAGGTGAAAAACTGTTAAGTTAGAACCTGTGAACTCTGACATGGGAGAAGTGAAAGTATAGACCCTGGTACGGTGCACTCGGTCAGGTTAAATGGAAGGTCTGGCCTCTTAAGGGGACCTTACTTTCATGACCCTCTCTAAGCTATGGGTTAATCTATTGACTGCATTTCTCTGGTAGAGCCAGCTATGTGCCCTGACAGTACTGGATATTGCCCTGACAGTACTGGAAACGTGTTCTGACAGCACTGGATATGTGCTCTGACAGTACCGGATATGTGCTCTGATAGTACTGGATACTGCTCTGACGACAGTACTGGATGTGTTCTGACAGTACTGGATATTGCTCTGCCAACAGTACTGGATATTCCTCTGACAGTACTGAATATTGCTCTGACAGTACTGGATATTGCTCTGACAGTACTGGATATGTTCTGTGATAGTACTGGATATTGCTCTGACAGTACTGGATACGTGCTTTCACAGTACTGGATATTACTCTGATAGTACTGGATATTGCTCTGACAATACTGAATATGTATTCTGACAGTACTGGCTATTGCTCTGACAGTACTGAATACGTGCTTTGACAGTACTGGATATGAGCCCTGACAGCGCCAGACATAAGTTTACCTGCCGTAAGTCTAGCCTTATAAGACACTTACCTCTGTACACGGATGTTGTGACCAGTATTTTCCAATAGTTTACAACACAAACTACGAAAGCAAAAGATTTGGCAGAGGATGCAACATCCCCCCAATGAAAAGCAGGGGTGTCACTAGCACGTTAAGAGACCATACAATAAGTGTCAGGGGCCCGAGACTGTTCAGCTGCCTCCCAGCATACATAAGGGGGATTACCAACAGACCCCTGGCAGTCTTCAAGCTGGCACTGGACAAGCACCTAAAGTCGGTTCCTGACCAGCCGGGCTGTGGCTCGTACGTTGGTTTGCGTGCAGCCAGCAGCAACAGCCTGGTTGATCAGGCTCTGATCCACCAGGAGGCCTGGTCACAGACCGGGCCGCGGGGGCGTTGAACCCCGGAACTCTCTCCAGGTCAACGTCAGGTAAACAAATGTGTTAGGTAGAGTGTGTCCTAAGGTAAAACTGGATGATCATTGTTTTACAGACTAAGCCACGATAGGCGCAGTTAAGAGCCGTCACCACTGTCATCCCCAGCACCACTGACACCACATTCATCACGTCATCAAATGCAACGAGATTTTCATCCACCACCACAACTACCACCACTCACCATCCTTAACTCATTCCTTTGCGGGGCTTATCACTGGCCACCTGTTTGTTGACACACTCCGCCTCAACCAGCACGCTCCCTCCCAGCCACAGACTTTTCCCTTTATATTATGTAACTCCTTAATCCGTCTGCGCTAGGCGAACGCCTGCTTGTTACGTCATAGCTATGCCCCCGAGGTTGGCTGCGTTCGTCTGGGAGAAGCCGCTTCCTCCACCATCTGGGAATGATGCTGAACGACTCTTGGAGATGAGGAGTTTAAAGTGTATGCTGGTGATGTACCGTCTCTTCAGTGTTTGTAGTTACACCAGTAGCAAGTCGAGGCGAACGAATATCCATGAATAAACTTGAAAACGGACAGGGAGGATCGAACTATTGTTCTCCGTGTAGCAGAACCTACCATGTAGCATCCAGCAAAGTTGATTTACAACAGGAAACTCCAAAACTGTCACTTCTGTGACACATTGCACCATCCTCCACTATATATATATATATATATATATATATATATATATATATATATATATATATATATATATATATATATATATATATATATATATATATATATATATATATTTAATACTTGTACTTAAAACTATAGAAATTACAAAGTATATTGGAAAATTAGTATGGTGCCTTCACTGTGTAGAGACAAAACAGAAGAATGACCATGAACACTGCACGTACCAGGCTATTTCAGAGCTCGGCCTTCAGCTGTCTGCTTCACACACTACCTGTCTGCTGCACACACCACCTGTCTGTCTGCCTCACACACCACCTGTCTGCTGCACACACCACCTGTCTGTCTGCCTCACACACCACCTGTCTGCTGCACACACCACCTGTCTGTCTGCCTCACACACCACCTGTCTGCTGCACACACCACCTGTCTGTCTGCCTCACACACCACCTGTCTGCTGCACACACCACTTATTTGTCTGCTTCACACACCACCTGTCTGTGTGCTGCACACACCACCTGTCTGCTTCACACACCACCTGTCTGCTTCACACACCACCTGTCTGCTTCACACACCACCTGTCTGCTTCACACACCACCTGTCTGCTTCACACACCACCTGTCTGCTTCACACACCACCTGTCTGCTGCTCACATCGGCCACACGCGGTTGAAGGGGGATAAGATTTAACCTCTGCCTAACAGGTTGTACAGACCTACGTACACTGCACATAGTGTACACTGCACATAGTGTACACTGTACATTTGCTTATAAGATTATGATAGCTCAATAAACATGGTTTACAGGGGCAGCTCTGCTTTAAAGAGATCCACTATTACCCTTCCCGGAGATCGAACCCGGGAGCTTACGACTGGATGTGTGTGTTTGTGTGTGTAAGCGAATGCATATATGTCAGCATGTGTGGGCGGTCGTGTGTACTTATGAACCCAGCATGTGTGGGCGGACAGGTGTGTACATAGCTGTGCTTCCTGGCAGCTTGAGTGAAGGCGTGATGCTCGTCTTCTTGTGGAGGTGAAGGTGTGTTGATGATGTTGATGATGATGGTGGTGGTGGTGATGGTGATGAGGGTGCTGCTAGTAGGTGAGTGCCTCGGGTTATACTGGCCCACGACAAGCCAACATCCCCTACCCATTCTACCCAAGGATTTCCTACCACTCTCCTGTTATCGTCTACCACCTTGCTGCTTGCTACCCTCCACCCACACACATGACTATTACTACTCTCCACCCCACGCCTACACACATGACTACTAGCCTCCACCTACACACATGATTTCTACCCTACCCTCCTTGTACACACTATCATCACATGTAACTGTTACCCTCTCCGCTACACCTGTAACCATTCTCCAACAAAGGTGTTACCCTTCCTTCAATACAGGTGTTACCCTCCCTCACACAGGTGTTACCCTCCCCCACACATATGTTACCCTGCCCACACATATGTTACCCTCCCCACACAGGTGTTACCCTCTCCCCACACAGGTGTTACCCTCCCCCACATAGGTATTACCCTCCCCCCGCACACACCTACTCTAATCCCACAGATAACTGCTAACTTAATCCCTCCTACACCCACACACACACATGCATACACAGAAGCTGTGACTTGACCCCTGCAACCACAAATAGGTGAATACACACACACACACTACTGCCAAGAATAACAAGACGTCGTTTCAAGATCTTTGATCATTACGATCTTGCACAGGGAAATGCACCGCAGCCTTTGTTTATGTCAATTATCACACTACCCTCTCCCTTCCATTTCAATTTCCTTCCTTATTCCCTCTCTCACTCTCTCCCCTTCCTCTCGTCTTCCCCCCTTCCTTTCTTCCTCCTCTCCTTAGTGCCAAATCAACTGACTTACTTAAGATTCCGCTGGATAAACACTCCACAAACATGGGATTATACCACTGACAGCCCACTCAGGGCGGTGGTCACCAGCACCTCGGTCACACTTCCGTAATCACAACATGTCTGGTTAATCAAGCAGAGAACAGCATTAACCAGCAAAATTACTGGCAATGAAGGAACACCAGTAGTTGCAGTAGTCTACGAATACTGTTCCAGTAGCAGATTTAGTACTACTATTGCAGTAACAGTAGTAGCAGTACCACCGAAGCAGAGGCAGTCGAAACTTGCTTCTACCTCACACTGTAAAGGAGGAGTTTGGGATATTTGTTGTGTAGAGTAACATCTAAACTGTCGTATCTGCGCGCCTCTGTGTGAATGATGGTGAAAGTGTTTTCGTTTTTTTGGGTCTCTGCCTTGGTGAGAGACGACCAGCGTTCATACTATCACTGTTGTTGCAGAGGCGCGCAGATACGACAGTTAAGATGTCACTTTAAACAGCAAATATCCCAAAGCCCTTCTTTAAAGTGCAGGCATTGTACTTCCCATCTCCAGGACTCAAGTCCGGCTAACCGGTTTCCCTGAATCCCTTCACAAAATATCACCCTGCTCACACTCCAACAGCTCGTCAAGTCCTAAAAACCATTCGTCTCCATCCACTCCTATTTAACACGCTCATACATGCCTGCTGTATGTCCAGGCACCACGGACACATAATCTCTTTTACCCCCTCCCTCCATCCTTTCCCAGGACAACCCCTACTCCTCCTCCCTTCCACTGCAGATCTATACACCCGCCAAGTCATCCTATTTTGTTCCAGCCTCTCTTAAATGACCAAATCACCTCAACAGCCCTCTGAACAAATCACCTCAACAGCCCTCTGAACAAATCACCTCCTCAGCCCTCTGAACAATGCTTTTAGTATCTCCACACCCTCTTATTTCCACACTACGAATTTTCTGAATAATATTTACGTCACATACTTCCCTAGACACGACATCTCCAGTGACACGAGCCTCCTCGCTGCAGCATATACAACCCAAGCTTCACACCCATACAAGAGTGTTGGTACCACTATACTCTCATACATTTCCTTCTTTGCCTCCATGGATAACGTTCTTTGTCTCCACAGATACCTCAATGCACCACCCACCCTTTTTTCATCAATTCTATAGTTTAACCTCGTCCTTCATAAACCCATCCGCCGACAAGTCTACTCTCAAATATCTGAACACATTCATTTCTTCCATACTCCCTCCCTTCAATCTGATACCCAATTTTTTCTCCTAACTCGTCTGATAGTCTCATCACCTTAGTCTTAGCTATGTTCACTCTCTATATAATCTGGGTGTTAACTGCAAGCTCTTCTGTAATCTGTGTTCCCTGAGTACTCGTAGAATTGTTAATAGTACCTTCTTTTATTATTTTCCTCCTTCCGTGCCCCATTCTCTTTCAATTTTTACCTTCTTGCTTGTTCTTCGTGTTTTTTTTGTTCCACCTACTAATTCACATTCTCTTCCTCCTACTCTTATCAGTCTCCCACTTAGCTCCTCCTACTCCCTCTCCTCCCCAATTCGTCAACACATGTCTAAAATTAATCAGCAGCTGAACACCAGATGGCAGCATCACAGAACAAACCCCTCCCCACTCACAGCCTCCCCACCCTAATCCACTCCACCCCACACCCAACCATTCCCATGCCTGCCACACATGACTCAAAGAACGCATGTGCAACCGGAAAACCAATTACAGTGTGTGTGTGTGTGTGTGTGTGTGTGTGTGTGTGTGTGTGTGTGTGTGTGTGTGTGTGTGTGTGTGTGTGTGTGTGTGTGTGTGTGTGTGTGTGTGTGTGTGTGTGCGTGTGTGTGTGTGTACTTTTAAATGATCAATACATTTCAACCAGTTTCAGGAAAGTGAAAACTGACTCGTAATTAATGCTGCAACACTTGTATTTAATGCTCTAATATTGATATTTAATGTCGCCTCCACGGAGACACATCTTTCTCATTACTTCACCGGAACGTTATTATAGAAAATTATACCCGAATAATTCAGAGAAATCATTATTAAATTATTATTGTAATTATCGTTACTGTTGTAAAAATATCACAAAAATAATAATTATATAATAATTAATATAATATAATGATAATAATAATTAATGATAATAATAATGATAAAAGTTAGAAAATCTTTATACATAAATTGAAATAATTATAATTAGCAATTAGTTAGGTCTAAATTTTTCATTTATTTATGCACCAATATTATCCACTATCATATAGAATATAGTAATGGGTGTGTATGTATGTACACAAAAGGTGTGTACCGACGGGTGTGCAGCTGTGCATATATAAGTTGTGCCACATAGGTAAAAGGGCCAATAAGAAAGAGCTCATTTAAAATTAATTTTTTTTTCTAAAAATTTTCTCTTAAACGTTTAAAGATATACTTTTTTCATTTACTATGTTAATGTAAAAATTAATAATTTTGCACCAAAAAACCTTAGAAAACTTACCTAATCTTATTATAACAAGCTCAATTTAATTTAGTATAATCCAACTAGATATATTTTAGATAAGTTTACACTAATTTAATAATAAACAAGCACAATGAAATATATTTTTTTTTTTCGTTCGGTTCAGAATTATTTTTGCGAAATTATTGCATACACAAATTTTTGCTTTTACCTATTAGGAACGAAACACAGACACACACACACACACACACACACACAACACACACAACACACACACACACACACACACACACACACACACACACACACACACACACACACACACACACACACACACACACAAACACACAAACACGCACACAAACGCGCACACACGCACACTATATATATATATATATATATATATATATATATATATATATATATATATATATATATATATATATATATATATATGTCGTGCCGAATAGGCAGAACTTGCGATCTTGGCTTAAATAGCAACGCTCATCTTGCCATATAAGACAAGCGAAAATTTGTGTATGCAATAATTTCGCCAAAATCATTCTGAACCTAAAGAAAAAAAAATATTTCACTGTGTTTGTTTAGTATTAAATTATTGTAAACAAATCTAAAATATATTTAGTTGGGTTAGGCTAAAATAAATTGTTCTTGCTCTAATAAGGTTAGGTAAGTTTTCTAAGATTCTTTTGGTGCAACATTAAAAATTTTTACATTAACATTAATTAAAAAAATATATCTGTAAACGTATAAGAGAAAATTTTCGAAAGGACTTAATTTTAAATGAGTTCTTGCTAATTGACCAGTTTTACATATTGGGCACGACATATATATATATATATATATATATATATATATATATATATATATATATATATATATATATATATATATATATATATATGTCGTGCCGAATAGGCAGAACTTGCCATCTTGGCTTAAATAGCAACGCTCATCTTGCCATATAGGACAAGTGAAAATTTGTGTATGCAATAATTTCGCCAAAATCATTCTGAACCTAACGAAAAAAATATATTTCACTGAGTTTGTTTAGTATTAAATTACAGTAAACAAATCTAAAATATATTTAGTTGGGTTAGGCTAAAATAAATTGTTCTTGTTATAATATGGTTAGATAAGTTCTCTAAGATTCTTTTAGTGCAAAATTAAAAACTTTTACATTAACATTAATGAAAAATATGCATCTTTAAACATATAAAAGAAAATTTCAGAAAGGACTTAATTTTAAGTGAGTTCTTGCTAATTGACCAGTTTTACATATTCGGCACGACATATATATATATACATATATATATATATATATATATATATATATATATATATATATATATATATATATATATATATATATATATATAGATACATTGTTGATATAAAGTTGGGATATACTGTACATGTTGTTACGTGTGTATCACCGATTATAAGGCGAAAATCTCATCCAGCTCCTCAGAGCTGGGGCGTGTGCCCAAAATACAGCAGGCATTACCCCTCTGAACAGCCGCACTGAGCCGCTGGAACAGAAAACTAGCTGCCCTGGGATCCCTAGTTACCATGATGAGTCTTTTTCCCAGCTCCTTAAGGAAATTAGATGCACTCTTTCCCCATGAGCCAAGGGTCTCTGAGCCTATGGGAACAAACATATAATGATGGGCAAGTTCTCCATATTTTCTAGACTTTTGGGACTCCCTAAAGCTGGCAGCTGCCCCTCCTTCCTCCCTGGTGTATATTTTATATATATATATATATATATATATATATATATATATATATATATATATATATACATGTATATATATATATATATATATATATATATATATATATATATATACATGTATATATATATATATATATATATATATATATATATATATATATATATATATATACATGTATATATATATATATATATATATATATATATATATATATACATGTATATATATATATATATATATATATATATATATATATATATATATATATATATATATATATATATATATATATATATATATATATATATATACATGTATATATATATATATATATATATATATATATATACATGTATATATATATATATATATATATATATATATATATATATATATATATATATATATATATATATATATATATATATATATATATATATATATATATATATACATGTATATATATATATGTATATATGTCGTGCCGAATAGGCAGAACTTGCGATCTTGGCTTAAATAGCAACGCTCATCTTGCCATATAGGACAAGTGAAAATTTGTGTATGCAATAATTTCGCCAAAATCATTCTGAACCTAACGAAAAAAATATATTTCGTTGTGTTTCTTTATTATTAAATTATTGTAAACTTGTATAAAATATATTTAGTTGGGTTAGGCTAAAATAAATTGTTCTTGTTATAATAAGGTTAGGTAAGTTTTCCAAGATTCTTTTGGTGCAAAATTATGAATTTTTACATCAATATTAATGAAAAAAATATATCTTTAAACGTACAAGAGAAAATTTTAGAAAAGACTTTATTTTAAATGAGTTCTTGCTAAGTGACCAGTTTTACATATTCGGCACGACATATATATATATATGTATATATATATATATATATATATATATATATATATATATATATATATATATATATATATATATATATATATATATATATATATATATAATATACCTGCAGCTGTGCATGTATGACTGTGGTAGGGGTTGTGTGTGTGTAAATGCTTCTTACGAAGGAATGCAGACGCCAGCGCCGCCTACCAGCCACACTTCTCTGGGGTTGTAGGTGACGTATGGTGCTGGGGATCACGTGTAATTTACTTTAGTATCCAGCTATCTGACGATCATAAGTATTTGTTCCTCTGTGAAATTAATGATGTATTTTACTTTTACAGCTGTTACCTCTCTTGATTTGTGGAGCCGTAGATTTTAATGAAACGTGACCAACTTTTCACCTTGGTAACCTCTGTTCGTTTGTCTCCCGTAGCCTGTTGGTTTTATCAGGCAGGCAAGATTCTGAGGACCTGGCTGAGCTGCGTGACTTTGGCAAAATGAAAAAAAAAAAATCGCGAATGAACTGCTTCTCAATTTTAAATACGTTATTTCTTAATTTTACATACGTTCTGTGTGGAGCAGTGTCGTTCTGTGCATTGTTTCCTCTTGACTCAACTCGTCATCCACGAGACTGCAGCCAGCCTAGTTCACTCCAGTCTTTGTGTTCATCTACACTACACCGTAATGACTGCCGTGCGCTTCTTATTATGGCTTATGCATTATATATCAGAGGTGTCTGTCTTCACTTGACGGTGGTAACAATCTTCTGCAACATGTGTAAATGTTTTATATTCAACCTAACACCTGATCACAGTGGATCAGAGCCGCTCCAACAACACTGACGGATCTATACCGACTACTTGATATTCTTGCTTTGATTCACTACACTAATTTATGTCTTACTTTTCATTCTTTTAATTCATTTAGGAATTGCTTGTTTTGTGTATTTATTTTTTTTCAAGCAAACTGTATGAATTTTGTCATCTTTAACTTCATCTATAATTTTCATAAGACTGACGATGGGCTCTCCAAAATATTGAGGAGGATAAATTTCCAGTGTCTTTAATGTTAGTGTCTGAGGGAGTGAAGCGTTAATTATTCTGTCACGTTGATGCACCTTTTACCCAACTAGGAGCAGCAGTAGTAATAGTACTGGTGGTTGTAGTGAAAATAGTACAATAAGTAGCAGCATTAGTAATACGAGTAGTGTGAGTACTATCAGTAGTAATAAAACAGAAATGGCAACTGTTGTTTTAACAATGGTTGTATTAGCAAATAGTAATTGCAGTAGTAAAACGCATTATTAACATTTGTAATTAATAGTAATTGCAATAGTAAAACTTAATATTAACATTTGTAATTAATAATAACTGCAATAGTAAAACTTAATATTAACATTTGTAATTAATAGTAATTGCAATAGTAAAACTTAATATTAACATTTGTAATTAATAAGTTAAATAATAGCATTAGCAGCAATAATAAAAAAATATTATTATCATGTCATATTATTATCATTAACATATGCTGTAAGAAACTTGTTTTAAAACCCATTTCATTAATTCGAAATTCATTACATTGCAAAAAAAAATTACTAGCGAAGAAATTATAGATCAAACTGTAGGTGATTATATATGCAAAAACGGAAATAAAATTTTGAAATACATTAATCATGCAACATACATCATGCACCAGGCTGCATGACTAATTTTGATCAGTGCTACTAGGCTAGGATTCAGAATTAGATATGGTATGAAATTTATCTTTTCTCTCGCTATTCTCTATTCTTTCACTATTTTCTTACTTTCTGTATCTAATTATTCCCTCACTCTTCACTCTTTCTATAGCTGTTCTCTGTTGTGCTATTTTCTGTTTCACTGTTCTATCTCGCACTATATTCTCTCAGTATTCTATCTCACTATTCTCTCAATGTTCTCTCACTATAATTTCACTATTCTCACTCTTATTCTCTCACTGTTCTCTCTCATTCTCTAAATGAACACTTACCAACGTCCAGGTTCTCTAATTTTCACTAACTTTCGTCTCGTCTTTTATCCTCTTCCCCTCCATTCATTGTCCAGGTCTCCACAGAGATTTCCCTAAGATCTAACGAATCTAGAAATATAATTAACCATGAAGTAACTTTGTTTTCTCCATCTCTTTGTTTCTCCTCTATCCCTGCCAATTATTCACCCTTATCCCTTCGCCTCCCTCCCGTCTTTATTCGTCATTTCTCATCTCATGAAGCAAGTCCATTATTACTGTTTTACCGTCATTATCGTGTGCTTCGGTAGAGGTAAATACATTTCTTTTTCGTGTCCTACATGCCTCTAAAGAAAATGCCATATTAATGGCCCACCAACACGTATTTTGAAAGTAACTCATGTCTAACATCCTCGTCCTCATTTGCCTCTTCCTCATTCGGTTCTTCATTCGTTTCCTCCTCATTCGGTTCTTCATTCGTTTCTTCCTCATTCTTCATCATTTGCCTCCTCCTTAATGTCCTCTTCATTCGCCTCTTCCTTATTCGCCTCCTCCTCAATATCCTCCTCATTTGCCTCTTCCTTATTCGCCTCCCCATTTGTCTCTTCGTCATTCGCCTTCTCCTCATTCGCCTTTTCCTCCAACAGCTGAAACTCGATTCGCTCTCAACGGTAAGCAAATAAGTTTTGAAATTTGAATTACAGTTGTCTTATGCAGGCTACTAACTTGCTGCCATGAATTTATTTGTAGTTTGGGAATATAAAATATGCTGTTTATAACTTGGAAAAGAGCTACACAAACGTTAATTGATGTTGACGTTTAGTGAACGCTCATGAGTGACGCCGTGACGTCACTCATTAAGAGCATTCACAACACGTCAACATTAACATTTGTGGTGCTCTTTTCCACGGTGTAAACACTTTATTTTATATTCCACAAAACTACAAATAAATTTAACACAACAAGGCAGTATGACCTGCATAACAAATTGTAACCGTTTGGACTGTAATTCTTCTCGTGATGGATAAGTAGCTTCTGAAATTTGAACTGCAGCTGTAAATGAGAATTTTAATTATAATGGTGATATGCTGGTGACTATTGATCCTCCTGCATAACATATCGGAGTATAAAGTGTCTTGACAAAGCCATGGCATCGAATACCAAGTGCTCTTCGACTGAGTGTGTCTTGACGTAGCCATAACATAAAATACCAAGAGCTCTTCGACAGTGTATGTCATGCAGCACCCTAGATTACAAATACACACAACACACACAAAAAGCTAAAATTAACACTTACAAAAATAGTCTGCATGAACGAAATAAAAAATACTATCGTACCAAGGAGGGAAAAAAACCAGTGTCAGTTAAAATTCGCCGGGTCACCAACTGGACAAGACCCAATCCGGGATAAATACCGGCGAACCATATCAAATCAATGTTAAAAATCCGATTACCTTAAGTTGTTAATCTCAATGGACACCCTTAAAAGTTGCCAGAAGTCCCTACAGGTATCCCAGTAATTGTTAAAACCATGACGAAGTTGAAACGTGTTCCACGGTGTGCTGTTCTCCACAAGCTACACGGAGGGGGGAGAGCGCAAAAAAGTAGCAGTGACACAGAAAGGAGCAGTAACACCTGTAAAGAGGTGACTACGACACAGAGGGGCAGGAGCACCTACAAACAGGTGACGACGACACAGAAGGGTAGGAGCGCCTACAAACAGGTGACGACGACATAGAGAGGTAGGAGCGCCTACAAACAGGTGACGACGACACATCGGGTAGGAGCGCCTACAAACAGGTGACGACGACACAGAGGGGTAGGAGCGCCTACAAACAGGTCACAACGACACAGAGGGGTAGGAGCGCCTACAAACAGGTGACTATGGGTTAAAGGTGTGATTATACTCCAATTTTCACCACCACCCCTTCACAACCATCCCATCACCACAGCCACCCCATCACCACAATACCCCATCACCACAACCATCCCATCACCACAACCACCCCATCACCACAACCATCCCATCACAACCACCCCATCACCACAACCACCCCATCGCCACAACCACCGCATCACCACAACCACCCCATCACCACAACCATCCCCTCACCACAACCATCCCATCACCACAACCATTCCATCACCACAATCATCCCATCGCCACAACCACCCCATCACCACAACCACCCCATCACCACAACCATTCCATCACCACAATCATCCCATCACCACAACCACCCCATCGTCACAAACACCCCATTACCACAACCATCCCATCACCACAACCACCCCATCACAACCACCCCTTCACAACCATCTCATCGCCACAACCATCCCATCACCACAACCACCCCATCACTACAACCAACCATCACCACAACCACCCCATCACCACAACCACCCCATCACCACAACCATCCCCTCACCACAACCATCCCATCACCACAACCATTCCATCACCACAATCATCCCATCGCCACAACCACCCCATCACCACAACCACCCCATCACCACAACCATTCCATCACCACAATCATTCCATCACCACAACCACCCCATCGCCACAACCACCCCATCACCACAACCACCCCTTCACAACAACCATCTCATCGCCACAACCATCCCATCACCACAACCACCCCATCACTACAACCATCCATCACCACAACCATCCCATCACCACAACCACCCCATCACTACAACCATCCATCACCACAACCACCCCATCACCACAACCATCCCATCACAACCATCCCATCACACCATTCCATCACCACAATCATCCCATCGCCACAACCATTCCATCACCACAATCATTCCATCACCACAACCACCCCATCGCCACAACCACCCCATCACCACAACCATCCCATCACCACAACCACCCCATCACAACCACCCCTTCACAACCATCTCATCGCCACAACCATCCCATCACCACAACCACCCCATCACTACAACCAACCATCACCACAACCACAACATCACCACAACCACCCCTTCACAACAACCATCTCATCGCCACAACCATCCCATCACCACAACCACCCCATCACTACAACCATCCATCACAACCATCCCATCACCACAACC
>NC_091309.1:10542836-10552836 GCF_038502225.1 Cherax quadricarinatus
GAGTCCTTCACTAGCACCAAGTCACCCCACCTTGAATCAAGAGTCCTTCACTAGCACCAAGTCACCTCACCTTGAATCAAGAGTCCTTCACCCCAAGTCACTTGAATCAAGAGTCCTTCACTAGCACCAAGTCACCCCACCTTGAATCAAGAGTCCTTCACTAGCACCAAGTCACCCCACCTTCAAGGGTCAGGAATACAGCTAGTTGAAGCTCATTAAGTGTGTTATAGGTAGACGTTATAACGATATCGACAATTATAATGAGAGAACACTAGCACTCACTTCGGAAATCTTCCTTGGAGTGACCAAGGTCCCAGGACCGAAACGTAGCCAATAAAATGCACTTGTGTCCTTTCATGCAACTTGCTGGACGTGACGTGAGCAGTCAGCTAATGGGTGAACTAGCCAGGCAGGAGGTAGCCTGTCTTCCCTCCATAACTGAGGCACATTATGTTAATTCCGCAGCACCACCTGCTGCTCTTCCCAGACTCCTGACACTCTTAACGTCAGAGTTCGTCATTTTCCTGCCTGAGGGAAGGTTCGCTTAACCTGCAGGCATCACCAGTCACAGTTCAATATTTTCTTGCATGAGGGAAGGTTCGCTTAACCTGCAGGCATCACCAGTCACAGTTCGTCATTTTCCTGCCTGAGGGAAGGTCCGCTTAACCTGCAGGCATCACCAGTCACAGTTCGTCATTTTCCTGCCTGAGGGAAGGTTCGCTTAACCTGCAGGCATCACCAGTCACAGTTCGTCATTTTCCTGCCTGAGGGAAGGTTCGCTTAACCTGCAGGCATCACCAGTCACAGTTCGTCATTGTCCTGACTGAGGGAAGGTCCGCTTAACCTGCAGGAATCACCAGTCACAGTTCGTCATTTTCCTGCCTGAGGGAAGGTCCGCTTAACCTGCAGGCATCACCAGTCACAGTTCGTCATTTTCTTGCCTGAGGGAAGGTTCGCTTAACCTGCAGGGATCACCAGTCACAGTTCGTCATTTTCCTGCCTGAAGGCAGGTCATTTAACCTGCAGTGCCTGAGGGAAGGTCACTTAACCTGCAGTGCCTGAGGGAAGGTCACTTAACCTGCAGTGCCTGAGGGAAGGTCACTTAACCTGCAGTGCCTGAGGGAAGGTCACTTAACCTGCAGTGCCTGAGGGAAGGTCACTTAACCTGCAGTGCCTGAGGGAAGGTCACTGAACCTGCAGTGCCTGAGGGAAGGTCACTTAACCTGCAGTGCCTGAGGGAAGGTCACCTAACCTGCAGTGCCTGAGGGAAGGTCACTTAACCTGCAGTGCCTGAGGGAAGGTCACTTAACCTGCAGTGCCTGAGGGAAGGTCACTTAACCTGCAGTGCCTGAGGGAAGGTCACTTAACCTGCAGTGCCTGAGGGAAGGTCACTTAACCTGCATTGCCTGAGGGAAGGTCACTTAACCTGCAGTGCCTGAGGGAAGGTCACTTAACCTGCAGTGCCTGAGGGAAGGTCACTGAACCTGCAGTGCCTGAGGGAAGGTCACTTAACCTGCAGTGCCTGAGGGAAGGTCACTTAACCTGCAGTGCCTGAGGGAAGGTCACTGAACCTGCAGTGCCTGAGGGAAGGTCACTTAACCTGCAGTGCCTGAGGGAAGGTCACTTAACCTACACCGCAGTCACTGAACCTGAGTGCCTGAAAGGTCACTTAACCTGCAGTGCCTGAGGGAAGGTCACTAAAACTGCAACGCCTGAGGGAAGGTCACTTAACCTGCAGTGCCTGAGGGAAGGTCACTTAACCTGCAGTGCCTGAGGGAAGGTCACTGAACCTGCAGTGCCTGAGGGAAGGTCACTTAACCTACACCGCCTGAAGGTCACTGAACCTGCAGTGCCTGAGGGAAGGTCACTTAACCTGCAGTGCCTGAGAGAAGGTCACTGAACCTGCAGTGCCTGAGGGAAGGTCACTTAACCTGCAGTGCCTGAGGGAAGGTCACTTAACCTGCAACGCCTGAGGGAAGGTCACTTAACCTGCAGTGCCTGAGGGAAGGTCACAACCTGCAGTGCCTGAGGGAAGGTCACTTAACCTGCAGTGCCTTAAGGAAGGTCATTTAACCTGCAGTGCCTGAGGGAAGGTCACTTAACCTGCAGTGCCTGAGGGAAGGTCACTTAACCTGCACTGCCTGAGGGAAGGTCACTTAACCTGCAGTGCCTTAGGGAAGGTCACTTAACCTGCAGTGCCTGAGGGAAGGTCACTTAACCTGCAGTGCCTGAGGGAAGGTCACTTAACCTGCAGTGCCTTAAGGAAGGTCATTTAACCTGCACTGCCTGAGGGAAGGTCACTTAACCTGCAGTGCCTTAGGGAAGGTCACTTAACCTGCAGTGCCTGAGGGAAGGTCACTTAACCTGCAGTGCCTGAGGGAAGGTCACTGAACCTGCAGTGCCTGAGGGAAGGTCACTGAACCTGCAGTGCCTGAGGGAAGGTCACTGAACCTGCAGTGCCTGAGGGAAGGTCACTTAACCTGCAGTGCCTGAGGGAAGGTCACTGAACCTGCAGTGCCTGAGGGAAGGTCACTGAACCTGCAGTGCCTGAGGGAAGGTCACTGAACCTGCAGTGCCTGAGGGAAGGTCACTTAACCTGCAGTGCCTGAGGGAAGGTCACTTAACCTGCAGTGCCTGAGGGAAGGTCACTTAACCTGCAGTGCCTGAGGGAAGGTCACTTAACCTGCAGTGCCTGAGGGAAGGTCACTTAACCTGCAGTGCCTGAGGGAAGGTCACTTAACCTGCAGTGCCTGAGGGAAGGTCACTTAACCTGCAGTGCCTGAGGGAAGGTCACTTAACCTGCAGTGCCTGAGGGAAGGTCACTTAACCTGCAGTGCCTGAGGGAAGGTCACTTAACCTGCAGTGCCTGAGGGAAGGTCACTTAACCTGCAGTGCCTGAGGGAAGGTCACTTAACCTGCAGTGCCTGAGGGAAGGTCACTTAACCTGCAGTGCCTGAGGGAAGGTCACTTAACCTGCAGTGCCTGAGGGAAGGTCACTTAACCTGCAGTGCCTGAGGGAAGGTCACATAACCTGCAGTGCCTGAGGGAAGGTCACTTAACCTGCAGTGCCTGAGGGAAGGTCACATAACCTGCAGTGCCTGAGGGAAGGTCACATAACCTGCAGTGCTTGAGGGAAGGTCACTTAACCTGCAGTGCCTGAGGGAAGGTCACATAACCTGCAGTGCCTGAGGGAAGGTCACATAACCTGCAGTGCCTGAGGGAAGGTCACTTAACCTGCAGTGCCTGAGGGAAGGTCACATAACCTGCAGTGCCTGAGGGAAGGTCACATAACCTGCAGTGCCTGAGGGAAGGTCACATAACCTGCAGTGCCTGAGGGAAGGTCACTTAACCTGCAGTGCCTGAGGGAAGGTCACTGAACCTGCAGTGCCTGAGGGAAGGTCACTTAACCTGCAGTGCCTGAGGGAAGGTCACTTAACCTGCAGTGCCTGAGGGAAGGTCACTTAACCTGCAGTGCCTGAGGGAAGGTCACTTAACCTGCAGTGCCTGAGGGAAGGTCACTTAACCTGCAGTGCCTGAGGGAAGGTCACTTAACCTGCAGTGCCTGAGGGAAGGTCACTTAACCTGCAGTGCCTGAGGGAAGGTCACTTAACCTGCAGTGCCTGCGGGAAGGTCACTTAACCTGCAGTGCCTGAGGGAAGGTCACTTAACCTGCAGTGCCTGAGGGAAGGTCACTTAACCTGCAGTGCCTGAGGGAAGGTCACTTAACCTGCAGTGCCTGAGGGAAGGTCACATAACCTGCAGTGCCTGAGGGAAGGTCACTTAACCTGCAGTGCCTGAGGGAAGGTCACATAACCTGCAGTGCCTGAGGGAAGGTCACATAACCTGCAGTGCCTGAGGGAAGGTCACTTAACCTGCAGTGCCTGAGGGAAGGTCACTTAACCTGCAGTGCCTGAGGGAAGGTCACATAACCTGCAGTGCCTGAGGGAAGGTCACTGCAGTGCCTGAGGGAAGGTCACAACCTGCAGTGCCTGAGGGAAGGTCACAACCTGCAGTGCCTGAGGGAAGGTCACATAACCTGCAGTGCCTGAGGGAAGGTCACAAACCTGCAGTGCCTGAGGGAAGGTCACAACCTGCAGTGCCTGAGGGAAGGTCACAACCTGCAGTGCCTGAGGGAAGGTCACAACCTGCAGTGCCTGAGGGAAGGTCACACAACCTGCAGTGCCTGAGGGAAGGTCACAACCTGCAGTGCCTGAGGGAAGGTCACAACCTGCAGTGCCTGAGGGAAGGTCACTTAACCTGCAGTGCCTGAGGGAAGGTCACAAACCTGCAGTGCCTGAGGGAAGGTCACATAACCTGCAGTGCCTGAGGGAAGGTCACAACCTGCAGTGTCTGAGGGAAGGTCACAACCTGCAGTGCCTGAGGGAAGGTCACAAACCTGCAGTGCCTGAGGGAAGGTCACAACCTGCAGTGTCTGAGGGAAGGTCACAACCTGCAGTGTCTGAGGGAAGGTCACAACCTGCAGTGTCTGAGGGAAGGTCACAACCTGCAGTGTCTGAGGGAAGGTCACAACCTGCAGTGTCTGAGGGAAGGTCACAACCTGCAGTGCCTGAGGGAAGGTCACAACCTGCAGTGCCTGAGGGAAGGTCACAACCTGCAGTGCCTGAGGGAAGGTCACAACCTGCAGTGTCTGAGGGAAGGTCACAACCTGCAGTGTCTGAGGGAAGGTCACAACCTGCAGTGTCTGAGGGAAGGTCACAACCTGCAGTGTCTGAGGGAAGGTCACAACCTGCAGTGTCTGAGGGAAGGTCACAACCTGCAGTGTCTGAGGGAAGGTCACAACCTGCAGTGTCTGAGGGAAGGTCACAACCTGCAGTGTCTGAGGGAAGGTCACAACCTGCAGTGCCTGAGGGAAGGTCACAACCTGCAGTGCCTGAGGGAAGGTCACACAACCTGCAGTGCCTGAGGGAAGGTCACAACCTGCAGTGGAGGGAAGGTCACAACCTGCAGTGTCTGAGGGAAGGTCACAACCTGCAGTGTCTGAGGGAAGGTCACAACCTGCAGTGTCTGAGGGAAGGTCACAACCTGCAGTGTCTGAGGGAAGGTCACAACCTGCAGTGTCTGAGGGAAGGTCACAACCTGCAGTGTCTGAGGGAAGGTCACAACCTGCAGTGTCTGAGGGAAGGTCACAACCTGCAGTGTCTGAGGGAAGGTCACAACCTGCAGTGTCTGAGGGAAGGTCACAACCTGCAGTGTCTGAGGGAAGGTCACAACCTGCAGTGCCTGAGGGAAGGTCACAACCTGCAGTGTCTGAGGGAAGGTCACAACCTGCAGTGTCTGAGGGAAGGTCACAACCTGCAGTGCCTGAGGGAAGGTCACAACCTGCAGTGTCTGAGGGAAGGTCACAACCTGCAGTGTCTGAGGGAAGGTCACAACCTGCAGTGCCTGAGGGAAGGTCACACAACCTGCAGTGCCTGAGGGAAGGTCACAACCTGCAGTGTCTGAGGGAAGGTCACAACCTGCAGTGTCTGAGGGAAGGTCACAACCTGCAGTGTCTGAGGGAAGGTCACAACCTGCAGTGTCTGAGGGAAGGTCACAACCTGCAGTGTCTGAGGGAAGGTCACAACCTGCAGTGTCTGAGGGAAGGTCACAACCTGCAGTGTCTGAGGGAAGGTCACAACCTGCAGTGTCTGAGGGAAGGTCACAACCTGCAGTGTCTGAGGGAAGGTCACAACCTGCAGTGCCTGAGGGAAGGTCACAACCTGCAGTGTCTGAGGGAAGGTCACAACCTGTAGTGTCTGAGGGAAGGTCACTTAACCTGCAGTGTCTGAGGGAAGGTCACTTAACCTGCAGTGTCTGAGGGAAGGTCACATAACCTGCAGTGCCTGAGGGAAGGTCACATAACCTGCAGTGCCTGAGGGAAGGTCACTTAACCTGCAGGCAACGTTTGCCACAATATAATGTCACTTTAGCATCATCTGTGTCCTTTTACTTAACACAGTGACGGTAATTCTACCTATATTTAATACTCTCCAGATGTTATTGCTCAACGAGTATGACGTTCAACGACTGTAATCATGAATTTCTATTATCCCTTATTTGCATAATTTATTTATATGATCGTTATTTTACATTATTTATACCCAACATTTTATATAATTGACCCTTCGAACTTCTATCAAAAAAATAATGGAGGCACTTGAACGTGTTTTTAATATATTACAGATTAGCCCATTTTAAGACTTCTTTATTTTTATGGTTTGGTTCGGTTTCATAATTATGATTTTTTTTAGAGTAGTTACCATTCCTACTTACAAGTGATTAGGAACCGCTCTCTCCCAAGTCTAAAACAACACTGCTTCACGTCCGGCCTCTTCATTCCGCCCAGGAAGGAGTTACGAGTCTCTGATTGTGTTCCTGAGGAAGACACACTTCTACTGGCTCCAGGCACCTTAATTCATTTCATGCTCGGTGTCAGGGCCTTAGAAGTTGTCAAAAAGGTGAGACCTTTTCGGGTTACATGAACGACAAAGTGTAATTGTTAACTATCATTAGTATTAGTAGTAGTAGTAGTAGTAGTAGATTTCTATTATACTATTATACATAAGTTTACGATACGAACCTTTGCATGACAGTTCGTTACTTCCTTCATCTCTCACTGGTTCATTAAGATGGCGGACGCTTGTTTAGGTACACACGAGAGAGAGAGACATGTAGCAGGATGGGGAGACACGTAAGAGGAAGGGGAGACATATAGCAGGAAGGGGAGACACGAAAGAAGAAGAAGGGAAGACACGCATGAGGAAGGGGAGACATGTAGCAGGAAGGGAAGACACACAAGAGGAAGGGGAGACATGTAGCAGGAAGGAGAGACATGTAGCAGGAAGGGAAGACACACAAGAGGAAGGAGAGACATGTAGCAGGAAGGGAAGACACACAAGAGGAAGGGGAGACATGTAGCAGGAAGGAGAGACATGTAGCAGGAAGGGAAGACACACAAGAGGAAGGGGAGACGTAGCAGGAAGGGAAGACACACAAGAGGAAGGGGAGACATGTAGCAGGAAGGGGAGACATGTAGCAGGAAGGGAAGACACACAAGAGGAAGGGGAGACATGTAGCAGGAAGGGAAGACACACAAGAGGAAGGGGAGACATGTAGCAGGAAAGGAAGACACACAAGAGGAAGGGGAGACATGTAGCAGGAAGGAGAGACATGTAGCAGGAAGGGAAGACACACAAGAGGAAGGGGAGACATGTAGCAGGAAGGGAAGACACACAAGAGGAAGGGGAGACATGTAGCAGGAAGGGGAGACATGTAGCAGGAAGGGAAGACACACAAGAGGAAGGGGAGACATGTAGCAGGAAGGAGAGACATGTAGCAGGAAGGGAAGACACACAAGAGGAAGGGGAGACATGTAGCAGGAAGGGAAGACACACAAGAGGAAGGGGAGACATGTAGCAGGAAGGAGAGACATGTAGCAGGAAGGGAAGACACACAAGAGGAAGGGGAGACATGTAGCAGGAAGGGGAGACATGTAGCAGGAAGGGGAGACATGTAGCAGGAAGGGAAGACACACAAGAGGAAGGCGAGACATGTAGCAGGAAGGGAAGACACACAAGAGGAAGGGGAGACATGTAGCAGGAAAGGAAGACACACAAGAGGAAGGGGAGACATGTAGCAGGAAGGGAAGACACACAAGAGGAAGGGGAGACATGTAGCAGGAAAGGAAGACACACAAGAGGAAGGGGAGACATGTAGCAGGAAGGGAAGACACACAAGAGGAAGGGGAGACACAGCAGGAAGGGGAGACACGCAACAGGAAGGGGAGACACGCAAGAGGAAGGGAAGACACAGCAGGAAGGGGAGACACATAAGAGGAAGGGAAGACACGCAAGAGGAAGGGGAGACATGTAGCAGGAAGGGAAGACACACAAGAGGAAGGGGAGACATATAGCAGGAAAGGGAGACACACAAGAGGAAGGGGAGACACAGCAGGAGGGGGAGACACACAAGAGGAAGGGGAGACACGCAAGAGGAAGGGAGGACACACAAGAGGAAGGGGAGACATGTAGCAGGAAGGAAAGATATTCAAGAGCAAGGGAAGACACTCAAGAGGAAGGGGAGACACGCAAGAAGAAGGGGAGGCATGTAGCAGGAAGGGAAGACACACAAGAGGAAGGGAAGACATGTAGCAGGAAGGGAAGACAAACAAGAGGAAGGGAATACACACAAGAGGAAGGGGAGACATGTAGCACGAAGGGAAGACACTCAAGAGGAAGGGGAGATATGTAGCAGGAAGAGGGGGACACGCAAGAGGAAGGGGAGACACGCAAGAGGAAGGGAAGGCATGAAGCAGAAAGGAAAGACACACAAGAGGAAGGGGAGACATGTAGCACGAAGGGAAGACACTCAAGAGGAAGGGGAAATATGTAGCAGGAAGGGGAGACACGCAAGAGGAAGGGGAGACACGCAAGAGGAAGGGGAGACACGCAAGAGGAAGGGAGGACACACAAGAGGAAGGGGAGACATGTAACAGGAAGGAAAGACATTCAAGAGGAAGGGAAGACACTCAAGAGGAAGGGGAGACACGCAAGAAGAAGGGGAGGCATGTAGCAGGAAGGGAAGACACACAAGAGGAAGGGAAGACATGTAGCAGGAAGGGAAGACAAACAAGAGGAAGGGGAGACACGCAAGAGGAAGGGGAGGGAAAACACACAAGAGGAAGGGAAGACACACAAGAGGAAGGGGAGACATGTAGCACGAAGGGAAGACACTCAAGAGGAAGGGGAGATATGTAGCAGGAAGAGGGGGACACGCAAGAGGAAGGGGAGACACGCAAGAGGAAGGGAGGACACACAAGAGAAATGGGAGATATGTAGCAGGAAGGAAAGACATTCAAGAGGAAGGGAAGACACTCGAGAGGAAGAGGAGACACGCAAGAAGAAGGGGAGGCATGTAGCAGGAAGGGAAGACACACAAGAGGAGGAAATACATGTAGCAGGAAGGGAAGACACACAAGAGGAAGGGGAGACATGTAGCAGGAAGGGAAGACACAAGAGGAAGGAGAGACACACAAGAGGAAGGGGAGGGAAGACACACAAGAGGAAGGGAAGACACGCAAGAGGAAGGGGAGACATGTAGCAGGAAGAGAACACACACAAGAGAAAGGGGAGAGACACAAGAGGAAGGGGAGGCATGTAGCAGGAAGGGGAGACACGCAAGAGGAAGGGGAGATATGTAGCAGGAAGAAGACACTCAAGAGGAAGGGGAGATATGTAGCAGGAAGGGAAGACACTCAAGAGGAAGGGGAGGTATGTAGCAGGAAAGGAAGACACACAAGAGGAAGGGGAGACATGTAGCAGGAAGGGGAGACACGCAAGAGGAAGGGGAAGCATGTAGCCGGAAGGGGAGACACGCAAGAAGAAGGGGAGGCATGTAGCAGGAAGGAAAGACACACAAGAGGAAGGGGAGACACGCAAGAGGAAGGGGAGGGAAAACACACAAGAGGAAGGGAAGACACGCAAGAGGAAAGGGAGACATGTAGCAGGAGGAAAAGACACACAAGAGGAAGGGGAGACACGCAAGAGGAAGGGGAGGGAAGACACACAAGAGGAAGGGAAGACACGCAAGAGGAAGGGGAGACATGTAGCAGGAAGAGAACACACACAAGAGAAAGGGGAGAGACACAAGAGGAAGGGGAGGCATGTAGCAGGAAGGGGAGACACGCAAGAGGAAGGGGAGATATGTAGCAGGAAGGGAAGACACACAAGAGGAAGGGGAGATATGTAGCAGGAAGGGAAGACACACAAGAGGAAGGGGAGATATGTAGCAGGAAGGGAAGACACACAAGAGGAAGGGGAGATATGTAGCAGGAAGGGAAGACACTCAAGAGGAAGGAGAGACATGTAGCAGGAAGTGAAGACAGACAAGAGGAAGGGGAGACATGTAGCAGGAAGGGAAGATACACAAGAGAAAGGGGAGATATGTAGCAGGAAGGGAAGACACACAAGAGGAAGGGGAGATATGTAGCAGGAAGGGAAGA
>NC_091309.1:10557836-10597836 GCF_038502225.1 Cherax quadricarinatus
AACCTCTTCCTCCCATTTTTCACTCTTTCTTTTCCCTTGCCCCATTTCTCACGGTTTTTCTCTTTCTTCCCTTCTTTCTCGCGTTCTCTTTTCCGATTCTTTCACTTTCTCTTTCCCATTCGTGTTCTCCCTGCTTCTTTTCCCCCTCTTTCTCTCGCGTCACACTGTGAGGTTCCCCATCCTACCATGGTAGAGGATATACCACCTGTAGACTACACAGGTATTATGCTGAATTTCATGGTAATGACATATGCTTGCTCCTGTTGCCACTACCATCAGAAAGGACCTAGATTTACACGTTACTGTTGCTGCCGTTGTCACCACCAGAGAGAGCTGGAGTCGGTATTGCTCTGAGTTGGGGAACAATACTGAAGATATCTGTGGTGTGTATAGTAGAGAACTGGGATCTGAATAGGTTACGGTTTAGGGGTCTAGAATTAAAAAAAAAAAGGCATGGGAACTTGGGTTTACAACTCTGAAATACATGGCCTATAAATCTCGGGTGCCTGGGTCTAGGGGGTCTGAGGTCTGGAACTGTTGGAGCTATGGTTTAAATCTCCGGGTCGTGGTTAACATCTCCAATGGGTTTGTGTCTTACAACTCCCGTGAACGTCTCTGTGAAGTAATCACGTTAGGTCCGAGGGAAGGGTAACTAATTCTTTAGATCAAGAGCCCTTCACCAGCATCAAGGACCCCTCCCCAACCCAGGGGGAGGATCAAGGACTCTGGGAAGCGGAGACTTCTCTATTTCTCTCCCGAATTCTCGTACACACCAACTATAAAAAATTCAACCCCATTTTTGATATCCCGCGAGATTCATAATCTGGAAGTCGGTCTGGTCGGGTCGGGTCGTTAACAGCGCGGGGGAAGAATTTCATTCATACCAGAGACAATCTTCAAGATGCTGCGGATTCTCCAGCCTTGACTTTAATCTTTCTTCCCGAGGTCTCGTCTCTCTGTACCACAGGCATCCCATTCTCTTTTCATTCTTCTTGATACGTGGCTGATTTCTTGCTATCCCATCTTCTAAATCTATCTCCATCGTTTCCACCCCCCCCCCGACATCCATCATTCCTTCTTCACTCCCTCAGCCCACCTCTCTCAACTCTTTCCATCCATCATTTCACGCCACCGCCTTCGTTTGCTTATATTTCCTCATCTCCATAACCAATACTGTACACCGAGAAGTAATCAAGTGTGCATATATGTACATTCTCAGAGGACTTCGTGTATGTTCCACGAGCGTCTTTCCCAAAGGACTTCACAACTGATACATAAGAACATATGAACATAAGAACGAAGGAACACTGCAGAAGGCCTACTGGCCCATGTGAGGCAGGTCCAAGTCTCCTACCGGCTTAAGCCAATGCACCCAACCTAGTCAGGTCAGGTCACATTGACTTAAGGGAGGAACACGGCAACCGACCTGGTAGCACAAGCTATCAGGTCCAACTCACACCCACCCACATCCACTCATGTATTTATCCAACCTATTTTTAAAGCTACACAACGTTCTGGCCTCTATAACTGTACTCGGGAGTTTGTTCCACTCATCCACAACTCTATTACCAAACCAGTACTTTCCTATATCCTTCCTGAATCTGAATTTTTCCAACTTAAAACCATTGCTGCGAGTCCTGTCTAGGCTAGATATTTTCAGCACACTATTTACATCCCCTTTATTTATTCCTGTCTTCCATTTATACACCTCAATCATATCCCCCCTAATTCTACGTCTTTCTAGAGAGTGCAGTTTCAGGGCCCTTAGTCTATCCTCATCCACATCCACAACATGAAGTCAGGCTCGCAAAAAGACAGGTCACACAAGGTCATTAAAATGCTAGTCTAAACATGTGACCTGCTCTAGCATTTTCAATGAACTCATCGTTCTCGTTTGCCTTTAGGAAAAACATTGTATTTAAAAGGATTCTCTGCTGTCATTATTCCCGAGGGATAAGGGTTTCAATCTTTTAGCGTTCTCGTATCTTACTTAGAGAAAGGTTTGGATTGTCTATGTCTTAACTGGATAATTTTATTGAAAAAATTGGATTGGTTACCGTGCGATAACTTGAGAATGTCTCCACTTATTGGCTTCAAACTTTCAACGATGGTGTACCTTGGAAAAATAAACTCAAATGCAGTATAATGCGATCCTTTATTGACTACGTGGGCGAAATGTAGTCAATAAAGGGCTGCATTCTACTGCTCTCGTGTTTACTTCTCCATCGTGTCGGTATTTTATACCGTTTATCTCGACTGTGTATCTTATACAAAGGGATGTTCGAAATGTGCTTACCTAGAGGGAGGTTCGAAATGTAATTAAACTGTTAGGGAGGGGGCAATGTGTTACCTTATTTCTAATTTTAACCCCGTAAGCCTATTCTGTGCGAAAGAAACAGCTGTGGATGCTTTGTGGGGAGGACGAGGCTGAGGTTGAGGCAACAGTGAATGACCTCTCACTGGTGGTGCAGCGACTGAAGCATATATGGATATCGTTATTTACAACCAATGGATGATTACCGAATGCTATGACACTCAGAAAGATCTAGGATGGTTATAAACAGGGACTAAAAGATCTAAGATGCTTATAAACAGGGACTAAAAGATCTAGAATGCTTATAAACAGGGGCTAAAATATCAAGGATGCTTATAAACAGGAACTAAATGAACTAGGATGCTTATAGACAGGAACTAAATGATCTAGGGTGCTTATACAGAGGCCTAAAAGATCTATGATGCTTATAAACAGGGACTAAAAGATCTAGGATGCTCATAAACAAGGACTAAAAGATCTAGGATGCTTATAAACAGGGGCTAAAAGATCTAGGATGCTTATAAACAAGCACTAAAAGATCTAGGATGCTTATAAACAGGGACTAAAAGATCTAGGATGCTTATAAACAGGGACTAAAAGATCTACGATGCTTATAAACAAGGACTAAAAGATCTAGGATGCTCATAAACAGGAACTGAAAGATCTAGGATGCTTATAAACAGGTACTAAAAGATCTAGGATCTTATAAACAAGGACTAAAAGATCTAGGATGCTTATAAACAGGAACTAAAAGATCTAGGATGCTTATAAACAGGAACTAAAAGATCAAAGATGCTTATAAACAAGGACTAAAAGATCTAGGATGCTTATAAACAAGGACTAAAAGATCTAGGATGCTTATAAACAAGGACTAAAAGATCTAGGATGCTTATAAACAGGAACTAAAAGATCAAAGATGCTTATAAACAAGGACTAAAAGATCTAGGATGCTTATAAACAAGGACTAAAAGATCTAGGATGCTTATAAACAAGGACTAAAAGATCTAGGATGCTTATAAACAAGGACTAAAAGATCTAGGATGCTTATAAACAAGGACTAAAAGATCTAGGATGCTTATAAACAAGGACTAAAAGATCTAGGATGCTTATAAACAAGGACTAAAAGATCTAGGATGCTCATAAACAAGGACTAAAAGATCTAGGATGCTCATAAACAAGGACTAAAAGATCTAGGATGCTTATAAACAAGGACTAAAAGATCTAGGATGCTCATAAACAAGGACTAAAAGATCTAGGATGCTCATAAACAAAGACTAAAAGATCTAGGATGCTTATAAACAGGAACTAAAAGATCTAAGACGCTTATAATGAGGAACTAATGAAAAATATATTTCGTGTAAAGAGCCGGAATTACCTAATCAAAATTCTATTTTTAATATATTAACAATCATCTTTGACTATCAATTCCGTATATTTCGTGCACTTTTTTTTTGTAAATATATAATAAAGTAATTCTGAATATAGTTACCCAAAAGTACTTGCCAAGTTATGCTTACAGGGGTCAGACCATAGCCTCGTAGAAGACCTCTGGTGGCTATTTATTTTCACCGTTTGTTTCCCTTTTGTCCAGGCTATGAGAAATCAATGATGCACGCACACTCACTCCCCCCTGGCTTAGCGCAATTGCTAGAAGCAACAAAGCGGCCGCACTTCCCAAAGTCCCTTCACTCGTCCTCTCTCCCCAGTCCCTTCACTCGTCTGCTCTTCCCAGTCCCTTTACTCGTCTGCTCTAATCGCAGTCCCTTCACTCGTCCGCTCTCTTCTCAGTCCCTTCACTCATCTGCTCTCTCCACAGTCCCTTCACTCGTCTGCTCTCCCCACAGTTCCTTCACTCGTCTGCTCTCCCCACAGTTCCTTCACTCGTCTACTCTCCCCACAGTCTCTTCACTCGTCTGCTCTAATCGCAGTCCCTTCACTCGTCCGCTCTCTCCACAGTCCCTTCACTCGTCTGCTCTCCCCACAGTTCCTTCACTAGTCCGCTCTCCATAGTCCCTTCACTCGTCCGCTCTCTCCACAGTCCCTTCACTCGTCCGCTCTCTCCACAGTCTCTCCCGCTGTCTCCACAGTCCCTTCACTCATCTGCTCTCTCCACAGTCCCTACACTCGTCTGCTCTCCCCACAGTTCCTTCACTCGTCTACTCTCCCCACAGTCTCTTCACTCGCCCGCTGTCCCCACAGTCTCTTCACTCGTCCGCTGTCCCCACAGTCTCGTCACTCGTCCGCTGTCCCCACAGTCTCTTCACTCGCCCGCTGTCCCCACAGTCTCTTCACTCGCCCGCTGTCCCCACAGTCTCTTCACTCGCCCGCTGTCCCCACAGTCTCTTAACTCGCCCCCCACAGCTGTCCCTGTCACAGTCTCTTAACTCGCCCGCTGTCCCCACAGTCTCTTAACTCGTCCGCTCTCCCCACAGTCTCTTCGGTCGTCCGCTCTCCCCAGTCTTCACTCGTCCGCTGTCCCCACAGTCTCTTCACTCGTCCGCTGTTCCCACAGTCTTCACTCGTCCGCTGTCCCCACAGTCTTCACTCGCCCGCTGTCCCCACAGTCTCTTCACTCGTCCGGTCCCCACAGTCTTCACTCGTCCGCTGTCCCCACAGTCTTCACTCGTCCGCTGTCCCCACAGTCTCTTCACTCACCCGCTGTCCCCACAGTCTCTTCACTCGTCCGCTGTCCCCACAGTTTTCACTCGTCCGCTGTCCCCACAGTCTCTTCACTCGTCCGCTGTCCCCACAGTCTCTTCACTCGTTCGCTGTCCCCACAGTCTCTTCACTCGTCCGCTGTCCCCACAGTCTTCACTCGCCCGCTGTCCCCACAGTCTCTTCACTCGTCCGCTGTCCCCACAGTCTTCACTCGTCCGCTGTCCCCACAGTCTCTTCACTCGTCCGCTGTCCCCACAGTCTCTTCACTGGCCCGCTGTCCCCACAGTCTCTTAACTCGTTCGCTGTCCCCACAGTTTTCACTCGTCCGCTGTCCCCACAGTCTCTTCACTCGTCCGCTGTCCCCACAGTTTTCACTCGTCCGCTGTCCCCACAGTCTCTTCACTCGTCCGCTGTCCCCACAGTCTCTTCACTCGTTCGCTGTCCCCACAGTCTCTTCACTCGTCCGCTGTCCCCACAGTCTCTTCACTGGCCCGCTGTCCCCACAGTCTCTTAACTCGTTCGCTGTCCCCACAGTTTTCACTCGTCCGCTGTCCCCACAGTCTCTTCACTCGTCCGCTGTCCCCACAGTTTTCACTCGTCCGCTGTCCCCACAGTCTCTTCACTCGCCCGCTGTCCCCACAGTCTTCACTCGTCCGCTCTCCCCACAGTCTCTTCGCTCGTCCGCTCTCCCCAGTCTTCACTCGTCCGCTGTCCCCACAGTCTCTTCACTCGTCCGCTGTCCCCACAGTCTTCACTCGCCCGCTGTCCCCACAGTCTTCACTCGCCCGCTGTCCCCACAGTCTCTTCACTCGTCCGGTCCCCACAGTCTCTTCACTCGTCCGCTGTCCCCACAGTCTTCACTCGTCCGCTGTCCCCACAGTCTCTTCACTAACCCACTGTCCCCACAGTCTTCACTCATCCGCTGTCCCCACAATCTCTTCACTCGTCCGCTGTCCTCACAGTCTTCACTCGCCCGCTGTCCCCCCAGTCTTCACTCGCCCGCTGTCCCCACAGTCTCTTCACTCGTCCGCTGTCCCCACAGTCTTCACTCGCCCGCTGTCCCCACAGTCTTCACTCGTCCGCTGTCCCCACAGTCTTCACTCGCCCGCTGTCCCCACAGTCTCTTCACTCGTCCGCTGTCCCCACAGTCTTCACTCGTCCGCTGTCCCCACAGTCTCTTCACTCGTCCACTGTCCCCACAGTCTTCACTCGCCCGCTGTCCCCACAGTCTCTTCACTCGTCCGCTGTCCCCACAGTCTCTTCACTCGTCCGCTGTCCCCACAGTCTCTTCACTCGTCCGCTGTCCCCACAGTCTTCACTCGTCCGCTGTCCCCACAGTCTCTTCACTCGTCCGCTCTCCCCACAGTCTTCACTCGCCCGCTGTCCCCACAGTCTCTTCACTCGTCCGCTCTCCCCACAGTCTCTTCACTCGTCCGCTGTCCCCTCAGTCCCTACACTCGTCCGCTCTCCCCTCAGTCCCTTCACTTGCAACAATCTCAGTTCACTCTTGAATTTTCCATCACCCATTTTGCTCAACCAGGCTCATTCATGCTTGACTGACAGTTACATTCTCTGTGTCTGTCCACCTCTCTCTCTCTCTCTCTTTCTCTTCCCCTCCCTCACGCACTTTTGGTGATCTCTAAATCACATGCTCAAGGTGGTAACTGAGAATGTGATTTAGAGCCCAGGATAGTTCTTGCAATTACTATTTACTGTAGCTTTATAATGTGTGTATATATATATATATATATATATATAATCCCAAAACTCCAATGCTGTGTTCTCTCACAAATCTAAATTAATACAATACTAACAGTTAACTCTTTCAGCAATAGTAGGAAAAAAATGAAATGGAAATGCTTACACTTTCATGGAGAAGTGCTAAACCCTAAGGAGTCTTTACAGCGCTGGATGACTGGGAGTCAAGGGAAGGATAGTTCCAATTCCTGGGAGGAGTCCTTCAAAGGCTTTAGGTACCTCCCTCTCCTTGAAGGATAAGAGTACTAACATAAGGTAACTTCGTTTTTTTTTTTTCTGATCTGTCCTCACTCCCACCTTCATTGGTTCCAGGTTCTCTAGACACCGATGGCGCCCTAAACCAGCCCAACCAGCGTTGTTGTTGTTCGTTATATTTCATGCACTCTTAATATACGACCACTCCAGATACATTATTTGTTTCTGCTACTAGGCAAAGATACCAAAGATGTAAACAGAGTCAGAATCCACTTTTTTAAGTAACGCACCTAAAAGTGGAATTGAAATGCATAGAAATATCTAATGGTTAGCGGCAGCATATGCTTTAAATCAAATATAATCACTTATAACTTCGGTTCTCTGCAAACACCCTAGGGGACAAAAACACACAATGAACCATACCCAAAAACACAATATATCCGAGATCAAGCGGGATTAAAACCCGTCCATCAATTTACCATAATAATACAGAATGAGACACCCTAGGGGGAAAAAAAACACGCAATGAGCAATACCCAGCAACACAACATATCCGAGATCAAGCGGGATTAAAACCCTCTCTTTTCCTTGATTCGCCGGTACTCTCCCGGCCTGAGGTTCGTATGACACGAGATAATATAAGTGTGTTACTATCCCTAGGCTTCTGTTAGGATATAAATATATGAAGAGAGTTGTCACTACCTGCTAATGCGGAATTAAAATTCAAACTATTAGCAGAATTACTAGAACAAAGAATGAAGAGGCACAATACCGTGAGTAGAACAATACACAAATATCCCGCACATGGAGACTGAAGCTTATGACGACTTTTGGTCCGACTTGGACCATTAATTAGTCTGTGTGACTAGTTAATGGTCCAAGTCAGACCGAAACGTCGCTCAATCTTCTATATTTGGGGTATCTGTGCATTACTAACATAGTCTGCATCAGCATTTACCTTGATTAAAGTCTACCGACTGCACATTGGTCATGGCTAGTTTCTCCGGTTTAAAGTCTATATTGATTGCCAATGTGGTATTAAAGCTGCATTTAATATAAATATTAACAATAATCATAATTTTAGTAATTAAGGTTAAGTAAACATCATCACTGTACATACACATATACGCCCAATGTGTGTATATGAAATATATTTCTGTAGTGCATGTTAAGCAGAATTTTCCAGCCATTTTTGCTATTTATTCTCTAAAAATAATATTGTGTAATTAACGTGGCTCATTTACTAATAAATTTACTGATACTGTTATTTTATTCACGGCGAAGCGCTAAACCCGTAAGGGGAATGAGAGGTGGATCAATCTTATTGTGGCTAGCTCTCCCAGTGGCTAACGCGTCGGTCTGGAGTTTTAAGACTCTCTGATCGCGGGTTCTAACCCCGCCCGTGGTATGGTTTGAGAGATAATTAGGTTCGATTCCAGGAAGGCCACAACTCCAATTCCTTATATAAAGAACCCTTCAATGTGATGGTGTTAGGGGAGGCGGATATTTTATTTGTAGGAAACAGGACAATGGTTTCCTGCTACGGATCAAGCCTAGTTCGCTAGTCTCATGTTTGTAGGGTTGTATAGTCCAGTGGTTTACAGCGTTGTGAATTTTCGCTACCAAAACTCTACATGATAGCGTTTTATATTCTATTACGACACTATAATACAGTGTTTTATATTCTACTACGACACTATAATACAGTGTTTTATATTCTACATTATAATACAGCTTTATACTCTACTATAATACACAGTGTTTTATACTCTACTATAAAACACAGTGTTTTATACTCTCCGTACACTAAGGACAAAAAAAAAAACATGAATTTCACAACAGTGCCGGAAAAAAAACACTAGTTACCCCCTAGAAATCACCCATCATGTTGCACCTTAACTGTGACCAGAGTACTTATGAAGTCATCCACATAACATGTTACCATTGGCTGGTCCAGAAATGACGTCACTGACAAGCCCGTGTTATCAATGGCTGCTCCAGAAATGACGTCATATATGTGTATTACCATTGGCTGCTCGAGACACGAAGTTTTCCAAACGACAGGCTATTGGCTGCTTGCGAGATGCAGCTGACATTTTATGCGGGTAGGCTGTTCACCTTCACATTTTATACGTGAAGAATATTTTTTTTAAACAAAACTCAAGATATGTACAGGAGCCGTAAGGAATATTAAAAATTGTACTTCCCCATGATTAGTAGTATACTTGTAATAATAACAATAATAATAATAATAATAATAATAATAATAATAATAATAATAATAATAATAATAATAATAATAATAATAATAATAATAATAATAATAATAATAATAATAATAATAATAATAATAATAATAATAAATAATAATAATAATAATAATAACAGTTAAAAGAAAAAAAGCCAGCAACTGGTAAGAGACATTTTTCCAATATATTTTTATGTCGATCTCTGAATTAAAAATATACACAGTACTGCTCTACCTTTTTTCCCCAAGCAACCTATTCTCGCGTCAAGTGGTAAATGCTCAAATATCGTTTCCTATTTTCCTCGTTTACCGCGTTGCCAGCCGTATCGCAACCTGATTTTCCTATCTGCTTATTTATTGATTTTATGATTTCTTCTTTTCAGATTTATGTAACCTATCCTACCCCAACTTAAAATAAATTACCTAATTTGTAAGAAAATGAAAATGTTAAAAAAAACTGACGTATAGTGATGCGTCAAAATATTAACGTTATACAATGAGCAGGGGTTGACGTGGCATATCATTCGTAAGGACTTTTGAGCACTCATGATTTTGACCAGGTGATGTTGCCATTTCATACGTCAGGGTAAGGGTCTGAACAATCATCAAGGATAAGGGACTGACCACCAAAAACGAGATTGAACACCTCAAGGCTAAGGGACTGACGACCAAAGACGAGATCGAACACCTCAAGGCTAAGGAACTGACGACTAAAGACGAGACCGAACACCTCAAGTCTAAGGAACTGACGACCAAAGACGAGACCGAACACCTCAAGGCTAAGGGACTGATCACCAACGACGAGACTGTACGCTTTAAGGCTAAGGGACTGACCACCAAAGACGAGACTACACCTCAAGTCTAAGAGACTGATCACCATTAACTTACCTCTCCGCTTCTTCCACTGCCTCCATTATAACAGCCGTCTTTACATAATGTTGAAAAATGGTATAAAATACCGACAAGTTGTGAGACATAGGTGCAACTGTAGTAGTAGTAACAGTAATAACAGTAGTAGTAGTAGTAGTAGTACCGTCAGTAGTAACAGCAGTAGCAGCAACAACAATAGCAGCAAAAGTACTAGCATTGGCCTGCACTACAGGACAAACGTCTCGTCTATCAAGATCCCCAGGTGATGCACGTTTTTTTTATTCACCCTTAAAACAATATTCATAACACGAAACCTGGTTCTTGCATACCAAAATTACCTGTATTTTGTAGTTTTGTTGGGATGACAGTTTATTTAAATAATTTCAATATATCCGTTTTTTAACAAATAATTCGGAACACCTTAAAGAATCAAACTCCATATTTGAATAAAGTTTGAGGTGTCCCACTCGTTATTAACATGATGTATGGAGATAAAAAAAAATATTATAGCCTAGTGTGTCTTTATTTATTTTTTTTTTTGGGGGGGGGGGTATTTGCGGAAACAAATGCGAAAAATTTGTATGGCTCATACAGTTCTTACTTTTGAATATATTCCCTTATTCTCATATAACCCGCACACTAGAGAAAGAAACTTTATGACGACATTTCGATCCGGGGGTGGACTACTAACTAGTCTAGTCTGCATGACTACTCATTGGTTCCAGCCGGACCGAAACGTTATTATGTACTGTAGATTATGTACTGTTCCAGTCACGGTATTGTGCCCTATTAATTCTTTACACACTACCTATTGTGCGATTTAAACCCACTGTGCCATACGCGATCCCCTACGGATTTTGCGATTCCCATTCAATACAATAGCGCGGAATTAACTCACCCCTGATACTAACTGCCTCATTTAAAATACGTGAAGTGTACGCGCCGACTTGGTTAAAACCGTATACACATTTAAATTAGGAACTTGAGCACTCCATTTAATGTGTAACACAAGGGACAGGTTAAAATTAGAAATCTAATGAGCATGTCATGTTTTTAGTCGAAGTATTTCAAACAAACCGGAATGCCCTACAAACCGATCGATTCGAATTTTTTGAGTCATTTAATTGATCCATATACACACATAAATTTTATATATATATATATATATATATATATATATATATATATATATATATATATATATATATATATATATATATATATATATATATATATATATTAGAATGTTACACAATTTTTTGGCACAATAACATATCTTTACGTAATCTTGCTAAAGTAAGCGAAATATAACTTCGCTCAATCCTACAGAGTATATCTCAAGTCAGCAATGATTTACTAACAAAAAAATAATTAATGATCAGACTTGACTGAAATCACTGGAAGAGCAGTGTACCTGCACCACTTGCGCGGCGATATCATCGTTGCATTTTAAGCCAATACCACAAACTTTGTGTAAAAAAACACGTCAAACATTTATGAAATTGTGAAGCAAGTTTTATCAATTTAATTTTGCCATCAAACTGTATAGTGCAAACATAAACGCCTACCATAACCCTTTTCTAAACACATGAAGTTTTGCATTCGTTATACAAAAAATTTGTTGGCTAGCCTAATGTCTTATGTACAAAGAGGCATGTACATGTACACAGTTTACCTCAGTCCTTATCTGACGGATTAAAGTACAGGTGATTTGCAGCCTTAATAAACCTTGTGTAGTCGACCGGCTTAAAACCTAAATCTACCCACATAATGTTAGGTAAAAGGACACGTGCAACTAATACGATATTTTATTGTGGCAACGTTTCGCTCTCCAAGAGTTTCGTCAATTCGAGTGAGGTGTAAGGCATAATATGCTTTGCACCTCACTATAATAACTATGTATACCGTCTGTGTCCATGTATTGTTTGTAACAGCTTGACAAAGCTCCTGGAGAGCGAAACTTTGCCACAACAAAAAAAGCCGCATTAGTTGCACGTGTGTCCGTTTACCTAACATATAGTCGGTAATTCTATCAACATTAATACAATCACCAATAATGTCTAACACAGGATAGAGTAGGGACACCGAGAATTGTTTAACTAATGTATGTACAGTGCACCGTTTCCGTTAATTCCTATCTTAGGTGAATTAACGAATCTTTGATATATTAATTTCATTATTAACTACACAATTCTTGAATTTAAACATTTATTTCTCTTCTTTTGTTTTGTTAAGAAATTTCATTTTAACATTACCGCTCTCCCTCGTTTTCTTAAATACATCTGATTGAATTAATTTAACATTTTTTTTCCAGTCAAACTCGCCTACACATTTAAATTTACTACGCTGTGATGGGATATCCATCCTGTTTTCGAAACTTTGTCAGTTCTCAACATCCGTACCACATCCATGCACATTCAAATAACTTTTTTTTTGCCCTTGAAAAGATTACAGTGAGGAAATAATGAGTAGCAGATAATTCATTTTGGATTTTAGATGCCTTCTACGAATCTTTTGGCTACAGAGAAAGGATTCTAACCCTCTTAGTGAAACTGATAAGAATGCATTACACGATTACGAACCATTAAGAAAAATGTGAATATTAAATTTACAGGTTTGTAAAATTTACCCCCATTTTTAGTGTTCTTGAGATACAAAAAGAGAAAGAAAGATTCTGTCAAACTGTAAAACGTTCAACAAGCTCTCTCTCTGACAGGACTGTATTGCCTCCCAGATAATTAATTTTATTAATAATGCTGTTAAAGGGTGTAGGTCAGACAGTATATATGAAAAGCTGTTTCCATGACACTAACGAGCGTTTAACTGTCTCCATAATTTTTAGTTAATGACCTTAGATGATTTAAGTCCAGTTGTACGGGAGGCTGTTTCACCTATCTATCATCTTTTTGTGTTGTTTCTGAGGCATTTATTGAGGAAGATAGTTAATGAATGTTATGGTTTCTGGTGTTACAAGATAGGTAAGGTGGCGGGATAGTGTCGAAGTTATTTTGGCGTAGTCGAGTTACGAGTTTTTCTACTCCTAGAGCCCGGCCTTGGGCCAGGCTCGAAGCACAAAGCACTTTACTAGAGGAAGATCACCAGTTCCTTGGATTTAGAGCCATTTACCAGCATTAAGGTATCATCCTTGAAGAGAGCAGCCGGTGTTGTTGATGCCTGACCAATATAATAACATAACATGGTGGCCCCTGGAACCCAGGCTCCGCCCTCCCAGACTCTGAATTTATTGCTATATGCAAATCCTCTCAAATACCCTTGTTTTCCAGACAGATGCTTCAGTACCAAATTTGCCAAACGAGGTCGGTAAATTACAAAAAAATACAGACACGATGTAGCATTTGCTACAAAACATCGTAGATAGATCACCATCAACATGGATAATTAAAGTACTCGTACTTAGACAAACATGCACGCGCACACGTGGAATCTAAGCAGGTAGCTATCCATGACACTGTATATTGCATATGTCAGTGTTACATTAGAGTAAGCAGCACAAGTATGGAACCCACAACTGATCAAGAATGTCATTACAAAAAAAATATAAGTGGAACTGACAGGATGGATTGGGACAGACTGAGAGAAGGAAAACAGGAACACAAGGGCACAGCTGGACGTTCAAAACACCGATGACCCAAAGGGATGTTACGAAGTATTTCTTCAGCCTTGGAGTTGCCAAGAAGTGGAACGACCAAGCGAGTGGAGTTAGTCCAACAGAGTTTAGCAAGTCGAGGGAGCCACAAGTGCGGGTAGGCGATTCCTGAGGAACGGCACCAAATCACTAACTATTTAAGAGTCAATTAATGCAAGTTGGAAATTTGTGTGAAGACGCTGCAAGCCACTGATAACGCTATATGTGGAAGATTATAAGGAACTGAAAAAAAGACTAACAATAGGAATAATGAAGAAAACTGGCAGGATCTTTGGCAGGATGGAAGCGTGTGGTGGCAAGGTGCTACCTCAGAAGTGTGGTGGCATGGTGCTACCTCAGAAGTGTGTGGTGGTATGGTGCTACCTCAGAAGTGTGTGGTGGCATGGTGCTACCTCAGAAGTGTGGTGGCATGGTGCTACCTCAGAAGTGTGTGGTGGCATGGTGCCACCTCAGAAGTGTGGTGGCATGGTAGGTCATCTATTTCTTGTCAGGTCACAAGCAGGACCTGCCTATCAATGTGTTAATCTGCCACACCCTGGTCGTGTCATAAAGGTGCCAAAAACTGTAGAATATCCCAAGACCTGGCCGCCTCAGGTCCTAGTGTTCGAGAAGGCGACATTAAGCAGGGGCTGGTAATGACTTTGGAGAAGCCCATCCTTTGTGTAAGGCACATGTGTTGTGCCCCCATGGAGGGTGATCCCCGAAGCCTGGAATTAAGGGAGGTACATGGAGACCCATGTAAGTCCAAGGAAACAGTTAAGAGGGAGAATTCTGCTACTGCCTGTGTGTAGAGCAAAGGACTAACAGAGGACTGTACTCTGGCTGGGCAAGAGACTTGGAGGTTATGTGAGAGAGCTTGGGGCTCTGCTGTGGAGACTTTGGGTTGAGTACTGGCTGGTACCCGTGCTCGTGCCGTGTGGGTCTTGGGACCTGTGTCTAGAGGTTGACTGAGTTACTGAGGTGAATTGTTCTACCAACTTATATTATAAGTTATATTCACTTTTGTCAGCTAAATTGTATTCCTGTCTCAACTTGTGTACAATCCCCATTTATCTTAATATCCAAACCAGTTCTCCCTTCCCCAAATATATTACTGTACAAGGAGTTAATAATAAATCTGTATGTGAATGAAATAGTATACTCGTCTTCCCCATCTATATCTTATATCTTACATTTATTTGCTCTTTATTTTATTATTTTATTTATAAGAAGTGAGAGGGGAGGGAGGTAAGGTAGTGAGAGTGTAGTGTTAATGAGAGATGGTGGTATAGTCACCAGTAACCCTCACATTACCTCCCCTCCTATCACTACCTTCACTCCTCATACTCACTTCCATTACTCTATTATTCTCCTTATTATTATTACCCAGATCTTCGTTACCCCCTATATGACAATGGTGCCACCTCAGAAGCGTGTGGTGGCATGGTGCAACATCATACCTTTTTTTTTTCAACCTATTTTAAAAAATCCATAAAACCCAGCAATGGAGCAAACTACATCAGGATTTTCCCATATAAATTCCGGGAGAAGAGCTAAGCCCATATAGTATATCTGAGGTAATTAAGCCGGCTCCAATTATTTAAGAACCCTTCACCCTCCCCCTTCATCCTTGAGGGAAAATCGGAGTAAAATATGATACAAGAGAGGTGAATGAAATGAGAATCTCCCCGTGTTGTGAAAGCAACAGATAGTGTAGTGTTGCAAAAACACGGCACCAGATGGGGTTATCGACAAAAAGAAAATTTGGACACTGGTGCGGAATGTATGTTGCTGAAGACTTGCAACTGCAAGGATGCTGGTTAGGGTGTCCGTACTCACACAAGGATGCCGGTTAGGTTGTCCATACTCCTTACACAAGGACGCTGGTTAGGTAGTTCGTACTCCTTACACAAGGACGCTGGTTAGGTTGTCCGTACTCCTTACATAAGGACGCTGGTTAGGTTGTCCGTACTCCTTACATAAGGACGCTGGTTAGGTTGTCCGTACTCCTTACACAAGGACGCTGGTTAGGTTATCCATACTCCTTACACAAGGACGCTGGTTAGGTTGTCAGTACTCCTTACACAAGGATACTGGTTAAGTTGACAGTCCTCCTGCTGATTCCGTTGGTAGTACTCCTTACACAAGAACGCCAGTTCGCTCCCCAGTACTCTATGCAATCACAATTGCAATATAAGAAGCACTGAATAAGGTACAATAAAATATGCCTAGTAAAACAAGAAGTCTAAGGCACAAATGGCAGAGGAAAATAAAAACTAGATAATTCATGGATTTTATTGAAAGACACGTTTTGCCACTTGCGGTTTTATTAATCAGTGGGTATTAACATATCCCTACTTACACGAAATACAAGTGAAAGACAACATGCACAGAACGCAGAATTCTGAGGAGTGGCAAAGACAAAGAAGCCACGAAAAGAACGCAGAATTCAGTGGCAAACAAAAGACGCCACGAAAAGAACGCAGAATTCAGTGAAGTGGCAAAGGACGAGACGCCCATCTTACCAATTTGTGGCAATCAGGAGTAATTGGAGTCTTATTACAGATAGCAGAGGCCTCGCCTGGAGCGAAATTGAGTGAACAGAAGAGAACATCAACTGAGGATGACTGATATAGAGGCTGGAGATATAGGATGGAAATATTTGGAAACGTCTAAGTGAGATCTTGAAAAATCAAGATGACAGAGCTAGGCTACAGGGCACGCAAAAGAGAAAACTGTGAAGTTGCAGGAGTAAGCCGATACAAAATAGTTTTAAGTGGGCAAAAACTGGAACACATAATAAGCGTGACAACAAAAGAGCAGCAGTAGTAAAGGGTATTTATTATTATTATAATTAAAACCAAGCGCTAAACCTACTAGGCTCATACAGCATGTAGAGGGTACGATGTTTACAGATGATGAAAGGGAAAACCAGCGAGAAATCTGCTATCTTTTTACTAGCAAAATAGAGGGAGGAGATAAACGAACAAGGGAGAAAGAGGTACGTGATTTATTGATACCCATGGCAAAAATTTTAAATAAAACAAATGGATTTGCTTTTTAGAGTTGTTCGTATGTGTCGGATAGATGCTGCCCCTTTAAGGTCTTTTTTCATCAGTGGTTAGGTTAGGTAAGGTTCGTCAGGTAACAGGACAAGTGTTTCCTGACGCGGGTCTTAGATGATGACCCGCCGTTGGAGCTTTTGGTCATCTGACTGAGCCTTCCACTGGCTTACCGGTAGTGCACCCCTTTAAAAATTATGGTCATAGTTACAACCATTTGGGATCAGTGGTACGAGACCATTTTTCCGATAAGGTAAAGTTCAGGCCATCAGACCGCCTCAATAGGCGGGTTTTTTTTTTAACACGTTTCCCACCAAAGCAGGGTGACCCAAAAAGAAAGAAAAACCTACAAAGAAAGAAAAAACTTACATCATCATTCAACACTTTCACTATCACTCATACCTAATCACTGTCTTTGCAGAGGCGCTCAGATACGACAGTTTACATGTCCCTCCAAACTGACAATATCCCAAACCCCTCCTTTAAAGTGTAGGCATTGTACTTCCCATTTCCAGGACTCAAGTCCGTCTAACCGGCTTCCTTGAATCCCTTCACTGTTAGGCAACAAGATAACCCTGCTACTGTACCTGAATGCATTTTAGCACTGGATTGATTCCCTTGAAATACTAGCGTACGTCGTCACTGCCATTACGTTGGTTGGCCAGGTTTCAATGGGACATGTTTACCAGGTCATAAGTTTTTTTTCGCGCTAATTGTCTAGTTTACCATTTTGTAATTTGATGATTAATTTGTAAATGATGGATGATCCACGAAAAGATCTCTTCTCCATGTCGATATTTTCAATCAGTCGATTACTGCTAAATTCAGTTAACTGCAACCAGCCTCGTTCCTGCTGCACCTGTTTCCTGAATCTCGCTTATATTATGCGACTTGGGTGAGGAGGTGGCCTGTGCATATCCTGTATCACTTCTTTCACCTACTGCCGTGGCCTGTGTATAATATCCTGTATCCCTTCTCTTTCACCTATTGTCGTTGCCTGTCATAGTACTGTCGGTTGCCCCACCTTCGCCTGTACTCCTACATAGCATCCTACCGAAAGTGACGGCACCATTGAACGGCTCGTCTGACACAGACCTGTGTATGGTTGTTTCTGACAAATAAACAAACAACTTTGCTCCATATATATATATATATATATATATATATATATATATATATATATATATATATATATATATATATATATATATATATAGCAAAGTTGTTTGTTTATATATATAATATATATATATATATATATATATATATATATATATATATAATATATAAAATATTAAAATAAAATAAAATACGACTCGAAGAATGCTTAATGTTCACTTAAAATCTTCCTCTTCCGTGCCTCAGTTTGAATACGCCTTTCTGCCTTCTACCCCTGTGTTGAATTCAATATTAATGACTAATTCTCATGCGAGAACTTTAAGTGAGCGTTGATGAATCAGCGCCCAGCCAGCGCCCTGCCCGCCCCTTGATGTGGTAGCCGCTTTCTCTTCCACTTCTCTTCTCTCTATTCTTCCTCCTCCTCTACCTTCCTACTCTCTTATTCCTCCTCTTTTCTCTTCCCCCTACTCTCTTCTTCCTCCTCTTTTCTCTTCCTCCTACTCTCTTCTTCCTCCTCGTCTTCCTCCCTTCTCTCGTCTCCCCCTGCTGCTGTTATTATGAAGTCAATTTTATCTGAATTATGCATTGCTTGAAGATCGAGCCCATGTTTTCATTGCTTGGAGAATGCCTACATCGATGTTTTTGTTTTCCTTACAGGTTTTAATGACTGCTTTTACTTAAATCTGTCGACAAACATCCAGTGACTCGCTATTCGAGGGCGAGGCGCGGCTAAGCCCTGGATACGAACCCTGGACTTTGCAGTTACGAGATGACCATGATGAACAATATACGCCAGAGCACCGCTCGCGAATTTAGAATTTCTAGTTGTAATAGACTTTAAACCAAATTTGATTATCACTCACTGTATAGCAACTGATCACCGAAATATCATTCGCCTTTTGAATAATTGCCTCGCTGGCAAAATGATGTCACTGGAATACTGATTATGATAAATAGCGAGGCAATATGTTGTCACTGGAATACTGATTATGATAAATAAGACACGCACGCAATACCTGGGAATATTTATTGCCGAAACGTTTTGCGAATGTATCTTATTTATCAACATGTCGGCATTGTAAACCGTCAATATAAATTACTGCACCTCGATAAATGAATTATCAACAGAAATACTGGGGCTCTGGTGAGGGCTGGTGATGCTTGACCATGTTCCGTTCACAGGGAACAACTCTATCTGCTCTTCAATGCTGTCACTGCTGCATTCAAGTGACCTGGTAAACATGATAGCTTACACATTTTTTATTTGTTTAGCAGAGCTAGGGCAGACTAAGGTGAAATTTGATGTAGCCGACTGTAAAGGCAAATTATATATTTTGGGAAATTTTGAGTGGACATCTAGGCTAGTACAAATGGGAAGCCGTCCGTCTCGTGCTGAGCAGACCGAGGATCAAACCTCCTCCACGTCTTGCGCAGAATGACCCACATGGGTTTAGCACTTAACATGAATTATATTATTATTATTATTATTATTGTTATTATTATTTCAAAAGTCAGTCTGAAAGGAAGTCTCCTTGAGTGGTTATTATACAGGTGATATGCAGCCTCAATAACCCTCGTATCGTCGTTAAATTTTAATCATAATAAATCAAGTAAATATACCTATCAGGGCACACTGTATATACACCAAGATGTGCATCTCCATGTATATACTCACTTTATTCCCCATGTTGGGGGTTACAGTACTCTGAACTGGTGATGTACCTCAAGCCTTGTGCAGTCGATAGGCTCTAAACCTAACTTAATTATTACCTTCAAGGTGGAGCATTAAACCCGTAGGGGTCATATAGACCGGTCTTAGGAAATGAGAGGCAATCAAACTTATTCCAAGGATGGGGAGGGTGGGGGTATGGTGTCTTATTCTTAGCATCAATGCCGATTATAGAAATAAGACTGAAACAGAGTTGATTATGGTAAGATTGAAAAATAAATACCGGAACGGAGTCTAAAACAAACTCTAATCATTCAATAGAGCGTAAAACTAACGCGAGAGACCTAGGAATGACTGTCAGATAGTGACACAACAGTGTCACTATCTGACAAACTTTAGGTCGTGATAGCGACACAACAGTGTCACTATCACAACCGAAAGGAAAATGACAGAACCTTCAAAACAAGGCATGCCAAACCAGTGATGACACTTCTTCAAGTCACTTGTTATCTCCAGGCTGGAGTACTCCTGTACTTAACAGGTCCGTTCAAGGCAGGCGAAACTGCAGACCTGGAGTATATGCACAGAACCTTCACTGCTCGCACAGATTTAGTTAAGCACCTAAATTATGAGAACATTTGAAGTTCCTCAATCCGGACTCCTTCGAACGCAGGCGAAAGAGGTAAATAAGCTGTAGCCTTGCCGGTATTGTCCCGACCCGGGTCTTTTCCAGATGGTGACCCGGCGAAGGCAGGTACATTAGAATCTACACCCGGAACATTCTTGAAGAATTGGTCTCAAATCTGTACACACAAATCATTCCCCATGAAAGTAAGAGGCTTGGCAGACGGTGTTCAATACCCCTCCCCTCCCATATATGAAAAGAAAATGAGCAGTAAGTACACTAAGGGAAAACTCCGTGTGAAGGGACCAACACTTTTCAGTACCCTCTATTCATACATAAAGGACATTACCAACAGACTCCCGGCTACTTCAAGAAGGAAATGAACAAGTTTCTCAAGTCAGTGCCTGACCAGCATGGCTGCGGTGCTTACGTTGGACTTCATGCGGCTAGCACCAACACCCTGGTTGATCAGACCATCCACCGGGAGGCCTGGGCTGGGACAGGGCGTTGATCCTTGGAACACTCTCCTAGGAACTGATTAGCGTTCAGCCCTTGAGCCTTAATAAAAATAAGTGTTCGACCATAAATAATAATGCGAGAACAATCCTTACCTAAATGTGCTCAGTCAGCTCCAGCCACGCTAGGAAATGTTCATGAGTAACTTTAAATACAGATTGGACGGGCACACACGAGTCGATGTGAGTTGAACCTGCTGAACATGAGCCAATAGGCTTATTGCAGCATTCCTTCACTCTTGTAATCTAGTCTGAATAAGCAACCACCACAAGAGTTCTACGTACAAGCTCACAGACGGACATACTGTAGAGCGGCTTCTTACACTTCTTGCTGAACATTCGCCAATATCGATAATAATGTCGGGAAAACTAGGTGAGTTTCTAGGTTCCACATCATTAATAATGTACCGATATTATTTTTCGGGATAACAAGGCGTGAGAGAGTTCCATGCTGATAACTGTTAGCATGGAACCTAACCTCGCGCTTAGTTGTGTCTATAATATGGACAAAATTAGACGTGACACTAGGCTCCACACTGATAATATTACATATATAGAAAACTAGACGTGATGTTAGGCTCCACACTGGCAGTAATATAGACACAACTAGGCGCAGGTGTTAGGTCCTAGATTGTCAGGTACACAGTGTGCATAAGACCAGACTCAGGGTTCACCTAGTGGTCCCAAACCGTTCCATCCCGAACCTCTCGAGACCACAATAAGCACAACATCTGTTTTGCCATACCTCTCCAGAGAGGCTCCTTAGCGCCGAAGGGTCTTGATCCAGGAAATCGGACGGACCTCCCACTTTCTTTAGTTTCATTGCCTTCCATTACACCAGGCACTATATGATCCCTACGGGTTTAGCGCTCCCCATTAGTGTAACAATAATAATAATAATTATGATAATAATAATGTTGGCATATAAATATTTTTAAAATATGTACAATCACTCAAGCAAACTCTTCCCTTCTCCTCTCCCCTCTCTTCCTCGCCTTCCCCTCTCCTCTCTCCTCTTCCCCATTCATTCCCTCGCCTCTCCCCTTCCCGTCCCTCCCCTCCGATCCCCTCCCTACCCTTCCTTCACCGAAGAATTTTTCACCCGAAGGCCGCAGACAACAGCGTTACTCTTGCTACCAAAAGGGCGACGCTGATGACAAATGGAGGAGGAACTTCACGCTCCCCAAAACAGCTATTGTCAGCCTCTCTGGTGATGGATTAACCCAGCCCACCACACCTGATGGAAAGGGTTTCAGCAAGGTGGAAGAACATGATGAGATGGTGGAAAACTAGGCGCAAATGCAGTATATAATGCGATCCTTTACTGACTACGCTTCACTCACACAGGTGGCGAAATCAAGTTACAAAAACATAATTCTTTGTTACTTGATAAAGCCCGTTGTGTGGGTGAAACGTAGTCGGTAAAGGATCGCATTATACTGCATTGGTGTCTATGCCATTTATCTCCAAGATGTGATAGTACATGACCATTTATTTGCCTTAATGTCATACAATACCGACAAGTTCAGAAATTATGACATGTGTGAAACACGTGAATCTTTGTTGACGATCTGGCTTTTTCAATTTTATGCAGGGGCGAGTATTATACTTGAGACAGAGTAAGTGGAGAGATAAGTGGAAGGTGCTCAGTCCCTTAGCCGTGACGGAAACTGTTCAGTCCCTTAACGCTGATAGGTGTTCAGACGCTTAGAGTTGATGCGTTCAATCCCTTAGGACTGATATAGGTGTTTAATCCCCAAACCTCGACAAAAAGTGCTTAATACCTCAGTCTTAATAGGTGTTCACTCCCTTAGTCTTGACAGGTGTTCAGTCCCTTAACCTTGATAGAAAGTGTTCAGTCCCTCAGTTTAGATAGGTGTTCAGTCCCTCAGTTTTGTTAGGTGTTCAGCCCCTTAGCCTTGTTAGCAGCTCTAGAATTTCTTTGACAGTTGCAATTTTTTTCCCCCGAGAATACGACAGACAACCAACTAAACCCAGACTTTCTGCAAGAGGCAACGAATGGCTCACATAATTCACACCAACCAACTAGAAGCCAACGATCGCGTGACGCTGACCAGGGTCACTGCTAGAGGCAACGATTGGCTCAGATAATCCAGAGCATCAACCAATCAGAAACCAGCGATCGTGTGACGCCAGCCAGAGAGGCTAGCACACAAAGTGATATGTGAGCCAACAATAACAGGACCACCAAACGATCGCGGAAGTCGTTTGGTTAATTTTATGTAGTTTGCGACCAAACTGGGGTATCAAGTGTTTTTTGGGGGCACAGCTATTTAGACTCCAACGAGCAATTTTGAATTAAATATTGCTATGTTGGGAGAGTTCCAGAATTTACTTGTGGACAAGTTAAATTAGTCGTCTTTATACATGTCACAGGGGGTTGATAGTCCCAGGTAATTTAGCTCAATTAACTTCTCTCACTTTTGTTTACCGTAATGATGATTCTGGTTACTGATGCATGTGCCTGTGTTTGTTTTATTACCAATTTGTAATTACCTATTTGAGTTCAGGGGGAAGGGAAGAAAATGAACTCATAGCCCCGTGTGTGTGTGTCTCAAGGACGTTATGGAGAATCTAGATTACGTTAAGATCCCATTAAATTTGATATTCTAGTGCTTTCATCAGCTTATGACTTTCAACATTTCATCTTCTGAGTGGGTAAATATGTGGACAAATCGAGTGCCGCACAGCAGGGAGTGAACTGTGCCACACCATCCCCATTCACAGCTGTGACTGACACATCAAGCTTAACACTATACATCTTAGTCAATGAAACTGAACATCATTTATATCAGTGAATGACACTTTACACTACAGAATGACACTCTACACTACTGAATTATAACCTTAATTTTTAAAGGGGGTGGACCTGTAGGCTAGAGGAAGGCCTCGGTCAGATGACCAAAAGCTCCACCTGAGGGTCATCATATGACTAAGACCAGAGTCAGGAAACACCTGTCCTGTTTCCTGACAAATCATACCTTATATAACCTACACTACTGAATGACCCTGTACACACTCGGTGCCACTGCATCACTCTATGATCTTGTACACAATATACACTATTGACACTACAGCCAAGTCTGTACGCATTTGTACACTCAAAAAAATCAGAAATAATATACAACCGTGTGCTTGATTTACTTAGCAATTCAGCTAAGTTGGGGAGGTAATCAATTAAGTGCCCGACGACATTATCGTAACATATCTGAGATCTTTCCTCAATTATAAGAGCTCAAACAGTATAATACCAACGCTCCAACAATTCACGTCCTTGACAAACACTGGAAAAATCACCACTGCAGCTGCACTTGTCGCAAGAAAAAGAAAAAAAAAAAAAGGTAGGAATGGAGCTTAGCCGTGCAGATAAATTCACGGAGTTAATGTTAATAAGAGTGTTAAGCCATTCGTTCTTCCTGGACGGGAAATAATCGCAGCGTAGTTACCGCCCAGCAGAAAATAGTTAAAGTCCTCTCCTACCTCTCCCCCTAAAAAAAAAAAAATAAAACAGGCTAAAGCATCCCTCCAATTGCGTCAGTATTTATATTTACATCCGTATATGTTACATCGTTTAATGCAAAGGTTTTAATCGCCTTTCCTCTGTTTTTGACTATGTTCTTTAAAAACAAAATTGAACAAAAATGCGTTCCACTCAACTTTCACTGCTCTACAATGAAGAAACGACGTAGATGTAGAGGAGGGTTGTACTGGGACGTTTCGCTACATGCTCAGTTTTGTGTAGAGCTTTATCTAGTTAATGACTCAATAAAGCTCTACACAAGGAGAGACGTTCTTCCAATAACAGTTTGTTGAGTGCCTGTATTTTTTATCTTCATTACTGCCAGCAGTACACCACTGTAATCCTTTGTCTTCATAACGTAAATAAATGCACGCTGCTAAATTAATAATTATTACATAGGTACTACGGTACTGATATCTGTGTTCTAAGTCAGGTAGGTCCTTTAATGCCGGCGAAGGGCTCTTGATCACTGAGCCTGCAGCTACCATTCCACTCCTAGGATTAACCCTTGTTACGTCTTACTCCCCAGGTGCCGTATGACCCCTACGGATTTATAGCACCCCTTCAATACAGTAATATAATTGTGAAATGTTTCAGCCAAGGGTGATCAAGTCCGCCAGAAGGCGTGCTGAGAAGCGATGAGTAATGGCTTAGCATGGATTACAACCATCAATTCATCAATAACGACAAGGATCTGAATATAATGATAGTGATGACAAGCGAACACAACTAATCTCTCTTTCTCACACACACAGAATCCTCCCCAATCACCCTGTTCCCGTCCCTTCCGTCTTCGCTTACACTTTTTCCTTCCTGAATCACCTCCTCTCTCCCCACCTAAAAGTTATATCTGCCATTAGAAACTTGAACCCTAACAAGCAACACAATTTACATATATACATACATACTGCGTGCACACACACACACACACACACACACACACACACACACACACACACACACACACACACACACACACACACACACACACACACAGTATGTAACAACAAAATGCAAGGAGGCAGTGGAAAGGTTTATTCCCAAGGGCAACAATAACAACGGGAAGACCAGAACGAGCCCCTGGTTTACCCGACGGTGTAAGGAGGCAAAAACAAAGTGCAATAGAGAATGAAAAAAGTACAGAAGGCAGAGAACACACGAAAATAGGGAGATCAGTCGCAGAGCCAGGAATGAGTACGCACAGGTAAGGAGGGAGGCCCAGCGACAGTATGAAAATGACATAGCATCGAGAATCAAGACTGACCCGAAACTGTTGTATAGCCACATCAGGAGGAAGACAACAGTCAAAGACCAGGTGATCAGATTAAGGACAGAAGGTGAAGAACTCACAAGAAATGATCAGGAGGTATGTGAGGAGCTGAACAGGAGATTTAAGGAAGTTTTTACAGTAGAGACAGGAAGGGCTGTGGGAAGACAGCACAGAAGGGAACATCAAGAGGGAATATACCAACAAGTGTTGGATGACATACGAACAACTGAGGAGGAGGTGAAGAAGCTCTTAAGTGACCTTGACACCTCAAAGGCGATGGGACCGGACAACATCTCCCCATGGGTCCTTAGAGAAGGAGCAGAGATGCTGTGCGTGCCTCTAACCACAATCTTCAACACATCCCTTGAAACTGGGCAACTACCTGAGAAATGGAAGACAGCTGATGTAGTCCCCATATTTAAGAAAGGAAACAGAAACGAGGCACTAAACTACAGACCTGTGTCTCTGACATGTATCGTGTGCAAAGTCATGGAGAAGATTATCAGGAGGAGAGTGGTCGAACACCTGGAAAGGAACAAGATTATAAATGAAAACCAGCATGGGTTCATGGAAGGCAAATCTTGTATCACAAACCTCCTGGAGTTTTATGACAAGGTAACAGAAGTAAGACACGAGAGAGAGGGGTGGGTAGACTGCGTTTTCCTAGACTGCAGGAAGGCCTTTGACACAGTTCCCCACAAGAGATTAGTGCAGAAGCTGGAGGATCAGGCGCACGTAAAAGGGAGGGCACTGCAATGGATAAGGGAATACCTGACAGGGAGGCAGCAACGAGTCATGGTACGTGAAGAGGTATCACAGTGGGCGCCTGTTACGAGCGGGGTCCCACAGGGGTCAGTTCTAGGACCAGTGCTATTTTTGATATATGTGAACGACATGATGGAAGGAATAGACTCTGAAGTGTCCCTGTTCGCAGATGACGTGAAGTTGATGAGAAGAATTAAATCGGACGAGGATGAGGCAGGACTGCAAAGAGACCTGGACAGGCTGGACATGTGGTCCAGCAACTGGCTTCTCGAATTCAATCCAGCCAAATGCAAAGTCATGAAGATTGGGGAGGGGCAAAGAAGACCGCAGACAGAGTATAGGCTAGGTGGACAAAGACTACAGACCTCACTTAGGGAGAAAGACCTTGGGGTGACCATAACACCGAGCACATCACCGGAGGCACACATCAACCAAATAACCGCTGCAGCATACGGGCGCCTGGCAAACCTGAGAATAGCGTTCCGATACCTTAATAAGGAATCGTTCAAGACACTGTACACTGTGTATGTTAGGCCCATACTGGAGTATGCAGCACCAGTCTGGAACCCACACCTGGTCAAGCACGTCAAGAAGTTAGAGAAAGTACAAAGGTTTGCAACAAGGCTAGTCCCAGAGCTCAAGGGAATGTCGTACGAGGAAAGGTTAAGGGAAATCGGACTGACGACACTGGAGGACAGAAGGGTCAGGGGAGACATGATAACGACATACAAGATACTGCGGGGAATAGACAAGGTGGACAGAGATAGGATGTTCCAGAGAGGGGACACAGGGACAAGGGGTCACAACTGGAAGCTGAAGACTCAGAAGAGTCACAGGGACGTTAGGAAGTATTTCTTCAGTCATAGAGTTGTCAGCAAGTGGAATAGCCTAGCAAGTGAAGTAGTGGAGGCAGGAACCATACATAGTTTTAAGAAGAGGTATGACAAAGCTCAGGAAGCAGAGAGAGAGAGGATCCAGTAGCGATCAGTGAAGAGGCGGGGCCAGGAGCTGAGTCTCGACCCCTGCAATCACAATTAGGTGAGTACACACACACACACACTTCGTTTGTTTTCCTTCCGATCTATATTTTTAAATTCACACTTCTTTATCATTTACTTCCTTATTTCCTATCTTTCCTCTTGCTCCTCCCATCCCTTTCCACTCCCGTCCCCCTTCCATCATCTTCCTCTCCATCCCCCTCTTCATGTGCACATGTTTGTTCTCGCCTCCCTCTTCTCCTTCGGGTAATTAACCTTGCAGGTTAATTGCTTTAGAGCTCCCAGGAAGTTACTTAGTATTGAGAGTGCTGTGGAGGGGTATACCTAAAGTATACCTGGAGGGGTTTCGGGGGTCAACGCTCCCACGGCCCGGTCTGTGACTAGGCCTCGAAACTCAAGATGGAAACCTTACATGGCTACATGCAAAAGAATTATAACTTGGATAGGCTACACACTTGTGCATCAATCGGTCATCTTTATCCTGGAAATATTTCGCTAGCCAGTGGCTTCTTCAGTTCAGTGCATTGAAACAGTGGAAGATGAGAAGGAATTTTCAGGGAATCAGTCCCTGCCAATGTGTTCACATCATTAATCATGATTAATGAGAGACTGAGGGAGTGATTAAATAAAAATCTCCTCATTTTCCACTGTTTCTCTGCACTGGACTGAAGAAACCACTGGCTGGCGAAACATTTCCGGAATAAAGATACCCCAAGTGTGGCACAAGTATCTCATTTATCAACCTGTTGTTTTTTTAAACCATTCATTCAAAGAATTAAAACTTACTGAAAAGAATCACGGATGTTTTAACAGAGAATAAAACATAGCAAGAATAATTTAGCACGCACAATTTTACAAGCCAAAATAAGTACGGACTGACGTATTCTTTCAGAGTTTCTGTGCTTGAGAATCAGTGTAACTTGGCGACGATGTTAGTATTTACTGCCACTGCTTGACTGTAAGTTATTTGTAATCAAGGGGGAAGCGCTAAACCCGTAGGATTATACAGCGCCTGAGAGGGCGATGTGGAAGGTATTCAGGTTTAATTCAGGGAACTGGAGAACAGATCCAATTCCCAAGATCAAGAGCCCTTCACCAGCATCAGGGAACCTTCCTAGAGGGGCCACTGCATGAGTTCCGGGTTTCAAAATGTACTACTTATACTCTGTATGGCTCCTATGGGTTTAACTCTTCCCTGTGAGCATATTTTACGAAAAATATATATGAATTATGCTTTTAAAACTTAAATTGTAAATGTTTCATGAGAAATTTTCAAAATTCTACGTCCATTCGCCTTTTTCACTCTCACTATTTCTCTCTCTGTGTGCTTCCTGGAAACGAAATCAGCAACCAAGAATACCTTTTATGTGTATTAATGACCTGTCCTTTGAAAATTATCCCCAGATCTATACATTATTTCATGATCTTATTGCATATGTCGTGCCGAATATGTAAAACTGGTCAATTAGCAAGAACTCCTTTAAAATTAAGTCCTTTCTAAAATTTTCTCTTATACGTTTAAAGATATATTTTTTTCATTAATGTTAATGTAAAAATTTTTAATTTTGCTCCAAAAGAATCTTAGAAAACTTACCTAACCTTATTATAACAAGAACAATTTATTTTAGCCTAACCCAACTAAATATATTTTAGATTTGTTTACAGTAATTTAATACTAAACAAACACAGTGAAATATATTTTGTTCGTTAGGTTCAGAATGATTTTGGCGAAATTATTGCATACACAAATTTTCGCTTGTCCTATATAGCAAGATGAGCGTTGCTATTTAAGCCAAGATCGAAAGTTCTGCCTATTCGGCACGACACACACACACAATATATATATATATATATATATATATATATATATATATATATATATATATATATATATATATATATATATATGCGCAAGATAACTCATGCAGGCTTATCTTGCATAGTTAAGATCGCCTGTCTGCGATTGTTTGCATATATATATATATATATATATATATATATATATATATATATATATATATATATATATATTTTATATATATTATATATATATATATGTCGTGCCGAATAGGCAGAACTTGCAATGTTGGCTTAAATAGCAACGCTCATCTTGCCATATAGGACAAGTGAAAATTTGTGTATGCAATAATTTCACCAAAATCATTCTGAACCTAACGAGAAAAATATATTTCACTGTGTTTGTTTAGTATTAAATTATTGTAAACAAATCTAAAATATATTTAGTTGGGTTAGGCTAAAATAAATTGTTCTTGTTATAATAAGGTTAGGTAAGTTTTCTAAGATTCTTTTGGAGCAAAATTAAAAATTTTTACACTAACATTGATGAAAAAAATATATCTTTAAACGTATAAGAGAAAATTTTAGAAAGGACTTAATTTTAAATGAGTTCTTGCTAATTGACCAGTTTTACATATTCGGCACGACATATATATATATATATATATATATATATATATATATATATATATATATATATATATATATATATATATATATATATATATATATATATTGGTCTGTTACTTGACTTTTAGGCAGTTCTAATTTACGAAAAACCTTTGGCTATATATATGTATATACATTGTATCTATTGTGTATAAGGAAACGTTGTGCCTCTAATCACCATTCTGGACGTACAAGGTCAACAAAATTATGGAAATGCAATTTGCACGGACGGAAGCGAAGGCCATAATCCCAAAGTGTCTCATGTAGTGAGGAGGTACGTACGAGTCTCTCTAATAAACGGAAACTGAAGTCACAGCAGGAGCCTTTCAAGCTTAATTCACTCTTAAGTGATGGCTTCAATATTTTCTTTTATGTACAGAGCTGCGTCGGCAACAGCGAACAGATGGCGCCACTGGATCGAGTGGATAGCGTTGCTTCGCTAAACAAAATTTTCACGATATTGTGAAAAATAATCAACATGAAAGAACGGTGATACAATCCCCAACGTCCATAATGTGTTTTAATTTATTAGGTTTCAAATATGTCGTTGTAACATATATATATATATATATATATATATATATATATATATATATATATATATATATATATATATATATATATATATATGCAATAAGATCACAGTAAACAGGTGATTTCAGAATATGCAAAACAACCACTCTGAAAGAATAGAGAAATTCCAAGCGCTTTCGTGACTACTCACATTATCAAGGAACTATGTATATATATATATATATATATATATATATATATATATATATATATATATATATATATATATATATATGTATATATATATATATGTATATATATTTATGTATGTATATATATATATATATATATATATATATATATACATATATATATATATATATAATATATATAAAGCTAATTTTTAAAGGGGTGGAGGGGTAAGGGGTAAGCAAGCGGAAGGCCTCGTTCAGATGCCCAAAAAGCTCTAGCGGCGGATCATCATATGTCTAAGACCCGCTTCAGGAAACACTTGTGTTCTGTTTCCTGAAGACTCTTACCTAACACAGCCTTTAATAACCTACAACACTCAATTATCAAGTTATAAACATGGAAGAGCTGACCCTAAGGGTCACTTGTGACCCTTAGGGTCACAAGTGACATCAGTGTGACCCTTAGGGTGACAAGTGACATCAGTGTGACCCTTAGGGTCACAAGTGACATCAGTGTGACCCTTAGGGTAACAAGTGGAGGAAAAGGCAAACAGCCACCGCTGATCCAAGGGATAGCCCTTCACCAGCACCAAGGCACCTGCCCCGCCCCCTGAAGGGTGGTGATGTGAAGACCTTCCTAATTACCGCCTGTGTGTGAGTTCGCTCGTTAGGAGGACACTTAGGTAGGCTTGAGCATCTCAGGATGGCTGATTTCTCCAGCCTGTGATGTAATGAGGCAGGAGAATCTAATGCCTCGTCGTTAATAGACACTGATTGCTTGACACTTAAATAATTACTGGCGAAAGTTATATAATTGGTAATTAGCAAGTACTTATTACCCTCATTGTAGAGTAATGAAGATATGAAAGGGTTTCTTTATTAGGTTTAAAGTCTATCTACTGCATGTCACCTTTACGATGCCATAATAATAATAATAATAATAATAATAATAATAATAATAATCTTTATTTATATAAGTACATGTACAACGTATACAGGTCTAGTTGACATGCTATATAGACCGTCCCTTGTTATGCAGAGTATTTCGGGCAAATTAGGTGAATTTTGCCCCCAGGATGCCACCCACACCAGTTAACTGACACGCATGTATCTATTTTATTGATAGGTGAACAAGGACAGCTGGTGTCTTAAGGAAACAAGTCCTATTGTTTCACCTATACCGGGGATCGAACCACGGACCTCAATGTGTGAGCTGAATGTGCTAGCAATGGAGCGATTGACCAAGTGTAGGTTAATCGCAAATATGCGGTTTAAAGTATACTCTAAATATAAATGTATATATATATATATATATATATATATATATATATATATATATATATATATATATATATATATATATATATATAATAACACTGCGACAAGCCGAGGATTCGAACCTATGTCGTTTTGGCCCTGCCTCGTGGTGAGCGAAAATCACATGATATATATATATATATATATATATATATATATATATATATATATATATATATATATATATATATATATATATATATATATATATATATATATTATATTTTTTTTCAACAAGTCGGCCGTCTCCCACCAAGGCAGGGTGACCCAAAAAAGAAAGAAAATCCACCCAAAAAAATACTTTCATCATTCAACGCTTTCACCACACTCACAAATTATCACTGTTTTTGCAGAGGTGCTCAGAATACAACAGTTTAGAAGCATATACGTATAAAGATACACAACATATCCCTCCAAACTGCCAATATCCCAAACCCCTCCTTTAAAGTGCAGGCATTGTACTTCCCATTTCCAGGACTCAAGTCCGACTATATGAAAATAACCGGTTTCCCTGAATCCCTTCACTAAATATTACCCTGCTCACACTCCAACAGATCGTCAGGTCCCAAGTATCATTCGTCTCCATTCACTCCTATCTAACACGCTCATGCACGCTTGCTGGAAGTCCAAGCCCCTTGCCCACAAAACCTCCTTTACCCCCTCTTTCCAACCCTTTCGAGGACGACCCCTACCCCTCTTTCCTTTCCCTATAGATTTATATGCTTTCCATGTCATTCTACTTTGATCCATTCTCTCTAAATGACCAAACCACCTCAACAACCCCTCTTCTGCCCTCTGACTAATGCTTTTATTAACTCCACCCCTTCTCCTAATTTCCACACTCCGAATTTTCTGCATAATATTTACACCACACATTGCCCTTAGACAGGACATCTCCACTGCCTCCAACCGTCTCCTCGCTGCTGCATTTACCACCCATGCTTCACATCCATATAAGAGTGTTGGTACTACTATACTTTCATACATTCCCTTCTTTGCCTCCATAGATAACGTTTTTTGACTCCACATATACCTCAATGCACCACTCACCCTTTTTCCCTCATCAATTCTATGATTAACCTCATCCTTCATGAATCCATCCGCCGACACGTCAACTCCCAAGTATCTGAAAACATTCACTTCTTCCATACTCCTCCTCCCCAATTTGATATCCAATTTTTCTTTATCTAAATCATTTGATACCCTCATCACCTTACTCTTTTCTATGTTCACTTTCAACTTTCTACCTTTACACACATTCTCAAACTCATCCACTAACCTTTGCAATTTTTCTTTAGAATCTCCCATAAGCACAGTATCATCAGCAAAAAGTAACTGTGTCAATTCCCATTTTGAATTTGATTCCCCATAATTTAACCCCACCCCTCTCCCGAACACCCTAGCATTTACTTCTTTTACAACCCCATCTATAAATATATTAAACAACCATGGTGACATTACACATCCCTGTCTAAGACCTACTTTTACCGGGAAGTATTCTCCCTCTCTTCTACACACCCTAACCTGAGCCTCACTATCCTCATAAAAGCTCTTAACAGCATTTAGTAACTTACCACCTGTTCCATATACTTGCAACATCTGCCACATTGCTCCTCTATCCACTCTATCATATGCCTTTTCTAAATCCATAAATGCAATAAAAACTTCCCTACATTTATCTAAATACTGTTCACATATATGCTTCAATGTAAACACTTGATCTACACATCCCCTACCCACTCTGAAGCCTCCTTGCTCATCCGCAATTCTACATTCTGTCTTACCTCTAATTCTTTCAATTATAACCCTACCGTACACTTTTCCTGGTATACTCAGTAAACTTATTCCTCTATAATTTTTACAGTCTCTTTTGTCCCCCTTCCCTTTATATAAAGGGACTATACATGCTCTCCGCCAATCCCTAGGTACCTTCCCCTCTTTCATACATTTATTAAACAGAAGTACCAACCACTCCAACACTATATCCCCCCCTGCTTTTAACATTTCTGTCATGATCCCATCAGTTCCAGCTGCTTTACCCCCTTTCATTCTACGTAATGCCTCACGTACCTCCACCACACTTACATTCTGCTCTTCTTCACTCCTAAAAGATGGTATACCTCCCTGGCCAGTGCATGAAATTACCGCCTCCCTTTCTTCCTCAACATTTAAAAGTTCCTCAAAATATTCTCGCCGTCTACCTAATACCTCCCTCTCCCCATCTACTAACTCCCCTACTCTGTTTTTAACTGACAAATCCATACTTTCCCTAGGCTTTCTTAACTTGTTTAACTCACTCCAAAATTTTTTCTTATTTTCATTAAAATTTCTTGACAGTGCCTCTCCCACTCTTTCATCTGCTCTCCTTTTGCACTCTCCAGGTGCATACACGCTTACTATAACCCACTTTTCACATCCAATCTTTATTTTACTCCACATAATCCTTGAATTTATACATTTGTAGTCCCTCTTTTCCTGCCATAGCTTATCCTTCAACATTATTGCTACTCCTTCTTTAGCTCTAAGTCTATATGAAACCCCTGACCTAATCCCATTTATTCCTCTCCATTGAAACTCTCCCACCCCCTTCAGCTTTGTTTCACTTAAAGTCAGGACATCGTTTCCTCTCATTCATAACATCCACAATCATCTCTTTCTTATCATTTGCACAACATCCACGCACATTCAGACTTCCCACTTTGACAATTTTCTTCTTCTTATTCTTCTTTTTATTATATTATATTATATTATATATATATATATATATATATATATATATATATATATATATATATATATATATATATATATATATATATATATATTTGATTTATCACCTCTGGTGTTCCATTGTGAAGAAACAGTGCAACTGTCATGGAGGAGGATAGGTAAATATTATGGTAAACATGTTAGCACCTTCTGACGTATGATAGTATAGGTTGTCAACTAGTTAATCTGATTCGTTTAATAATGCGATGCTACATAAAGCTTGACTTTGCATCAACCACTTAGGTAACAAGATTCCATATGGCAATAGATCAGATGATAACGATCAGATGCAGTTTCTGGGCTCATTACTGCGTTTCTTTAATCTGTAACTTACTTTCTGTGAACCTCTGACGTCCCTCCACCTCCCCTTAACCTGGAAGGGTGTGAGGGGACAGGGAAGGAAGATGTGTGAGTCGTTGGTGGGTCGCTCACCCTGTGATTTGGGCTGCCACGGATACCCTCTGCCTTGCCTCAGAGAATTTCCCTTCCTACTTGCAACATTGCATTGCTCCTGACGACACACAGGAGTGCGAAAGATCGTGAGCTAAAGATTTCCATCCCCATGTGGCTTGTTCTGCACTGTTAGGATCGCCTGTCTGCAATTCTTTTGCATACATATATACTGTACGGTAAGGATACTGCATACAATTTTTCATGCATTAAACTTTAAACAATCCTGTAAAATACCGAAGAAATATTATAGCTATACTTTTATTTTCTAATTATTACTAATACTATGAGTGTTGCTGTTGAAGATCAAGTGCTCTTTACCAGCATCACGATCCCTCTCTCAAAAGGTGGGAGAAGCAAGGACAAGTACTGGGGTTGAAGCACACCTTGTGTCGCCACCTGCTCAGAGTTACCTGCACCTTTAACCACGAGTGTGAAGGTGAATTAACCAGAAATGCTCATGCTCCTCTTCTTTTTATTTTGTCACACAAAACAACTGTAATAACCTATTTGTGATTACCTAAGGGAAGGTATTGGGGACTGGCAAAGAGCATATATAGTTTCTCTGTATAACGATAAAAAGGGACAAACGAGAGTGTAAGAATTATAAGGGATTAATACTGTTAAAAATGAGGGGTACAATATATGAAAAAATTATTGTTAAAAAAAATAAGGGTAAGAGAGACAGAGAAGTGTAGGAGAGAAATTAGGATTGCAGAGTAACAAGGATGATACAGAAAGGGTATGGGATGTGTATATCAAGTATTTACATTGAATCATATAAGTGAACAATGCTTAGATGAGGGTAAAGAACTGTTACCACTTTTAAGGATACAGAAGACGACATGGTAAGTTCTTTAGAGAGATTTCCCACATCTGCTTTGTTTCACAAACATCTGAAAAATTGTAGACTTTTTCTGACACATGTTTAGTAATCTTGTAGGTGTTATTGGCAGATATTAAGTGAATTTATAGGATGGTTTGTGGCAAAAGTTTAGTCAATATATAGGCTGTTGTTTTTCTTTGCAAATGTTTAGTGTATTTTTTTATAAAGGTCTACTGAATTTGTAGAAACTATTTTGTAAACACACAATGAATCTTCAACGTGGCTTTTTAATTATTTTTAGTCAGTGGTTCTTTAACTAGTCAAAAACAATGCTGGCAATTCCTAGCAATAAAACTTTCTTGTTTTCTGAAAATACCGTCATCGCACAATGGTAAGATTGCTTATGTAAGGTACGAGTGTTCTGCTAGATAACTCTTAAAACTCATCATTAACATATATAAAACTTGTCTGACCTATGGACGCCATTCACAAATTCAACAACTAAGAATACTACACAGATATGTACTGTTTGTCATTGAGGTATGTTGCTCCAGGCGTCGATAAGGAGTAGTCTCCATGACAGTTTGTGTTTATAACTAGGATCCCAGTATTAATTTGCCTTTCGCTGCATCACACATTATTTATTCACGCTCCACAAGCACTCTTCACTGTACCGACTGTTTTATTTAGAATGGGGTACAAGTTTTTTTCATCCTGATGGTGTTCGCCTCCCCTCAGCTCTATCTATCTTTCTCAACCTATGCTTGTGTGCACGAGTCATAACACACACCACTTACGATGCACAAAAAGAATGAGAGACGTTGAAGAGAACAGCTCGACAAACAGATTGACAGACATATTCAACCCAACTCTGAAAAAACCCACTCACACCTGAAACAACCACACACAAGCGCCGACAAACAGCCAAACACAACGCTCTCAACAACACACTGAGGTACCGGGTGTAGACAACGTCAAGACGAGTCTTGAGTCTTGGTTTTTCCCAATACTTCCATTGGCTCATGACACTGCAGCCACCCCCACCAACACTGACAGCAGCTAATGGACCAACTGATGAACCAGAAATGCCTCCCCCTCCCCTCCCCTCCCCTCTTTCTCTGTTATATATATATATATATATATATATATATATATATATATATATATATATATATATATATATATATATATATATATATATATATATATATATATATATATATATAAAGCTTGTGTCACACTATTTTCAACATAGAAAGTTTAAAGGTATGGAATGGCTAGAGGTCGAACCTGTGACGTGGTTTGTGAATTGTGACCTGGTCTAGCAGCTGTGACCTGATCTGGTAGCTGTGACCTGGTATGGTAGCTGTGACCTGTCTGGAAACTGTGACCTGGTCTGGTAGTTATGACATGGTCTGGAAGCTGTGACATGGTCTGGTAGCTGTGACATGATCTGGTAGCTGTGACCTGGTCTGGAAGCTGTGACATGGTCTGGAAGCTGTGACCTGCTCTGGAAGCTGTGACATGGTCTGGAAACTGTGACCTGGTCTGATAGCTGTGACTTGGTCTGATAGCTGTGACATGGTCTGGAAACTGTGACTTGGTCTGGTACCTGTGACATGGTCTGGAAGCTGTGAGTTGGTCTGGTAGTTGTGACCTGATCTGGAAGCTGTGACCTGATCTGGAAGCTGTGACCAGGCCTCGCTGAGATGCCAACGTGATAGTACTTAAAAAAATTTATTCAATTTTCTCGTATCCTTCGTTATCTTAAAAATTTAAATACAATGTGTTATAAGTTAACGAGGGAAGGGAAGGGTCTTCAAGGAAGGGAAGGGAAGGGAAGGATCGCCCTGATGCCGGCGAAGGGTTCTTGAAACAAGGAATTCACATGTCCTCTCCCCCTTTTCAATCAAACCAGACTGCCTCTCATACCCCAGACGTTACCCTCTACAACTCTGACATTTCGCCGTGAACATAACCGTACACACTAGCAACTAGCGATGGCATCGCCGCTATTCACATATCTTGGCAAATAAACTTTTCTTACTTTTGGGAGTCATTTTGAAGAATATTTTAGAAGTTCCTCCGTGTTATCTTTAAGGGTAGGGTGGCCACCCCACTTCCGTTGCTTATTCCAGTTTTGCTCTAACATATGGTATGTGTGTTTTCTGTGCCCGGCTGGTGAGTGTTTGTGTGCTGGGGGCTGCAAGTATAGTTTGGAAACACGTAAGTTTGGTAAATATGCGGTCGTGTTTATACAGCGGCTAACACGACAACTTTGTCTTGGCTGCTTCCTTTATACATTTAGTTTTCACCACTTTTCTCTGTTGCATTTATTTATTAAATGGACAACACCCTCTCTGTCTCTCTTACACTTACACATGTGCGCGCACGCGCGTATACGGTGTATGTTAGTTCATCAAAGTGTTATAAACACAGGTTAACGAGAAAGATATAAACACAGGTTAACGAGAGATAAAAACCCCATGGAGATAAAAAAAAAAACAGGAAGAATGGTTGTCTGTGTATTTCAACCTCCAACTTCTCTTCAACAGACCACCTTGATTGGAGATTACAATATCACATATATAATTTTTCATTTATATATATGCAGAACAACCACTGTGAAAAAATTGTAGAATTCTAAGCGCTTTCGTGATTTCTCACATTATCAAGGAGCAGTTCCTAGATAATGTGAGAAATCTCGAAAGTGCTTGGAATTCTATTTTTTCAGTGGCTGTTCTGGATATTGTGATATCATCTGTTTTCTGTGATTTTTGGCTTACATAGCAACGCTCTTCTGCCGAATAAAGCAAGTGAAAATTTGTGTATGAAATAATTTTGCAAAAATAATTCCGAACCTAATGAAAAAAAATATATTTCATTGTGTTTATTTATTATTAAATAACTATAAACTTATCTAAAATATATTTCGTTGGATTAGGCTAAATTAAATTGCTCTTGTTATAATAAGGTTAGGTAAGTTTCCTAAGGTTTTTATGGTACAAAATTACTCATTTTTACATTAACATAAATGAAAAAAATATATCTAAAAACGTACAAGAGAAAATTTTAGAAAATGCTTAATTTTAAATGAGTTCTTGCTAACTGACCAATTTTACCAATTCCGCACGACATATATATATATATATATATATATATATATATATATATATATATATATATATATATATATATATATATATATATATATATATATGTATATAAAGAGTTTTTACGAGGATAGTGAGGCTCAAGTTAGAGTACATAGGAAAGAGGGAAATTATTTCCCAGTAAAAGTAGGCCTTAGACAAGGATGTGTGATGTCACCGTGGTTGTTTAATATATTTATAGATGGGATTGTAAGAGAAGTAAATGCGAGGGTCTTGACAAGAGGCGTGGAGTTAAAAGATAAAGAATCACACATAAAGTGGGAGTTCTCACAGTTGCTCTTTGCTGATGACACTGTGCTCTTGGGAGATTCTGAAGAGAAGTTTCAGAGATTGGTGGATGAATTTGGTAGGGTGTGCAAAAGAAGAAAATTAAAAGTGAATACAGGAAAGAGTAAGGTTATGAGGATAACAAAAATATTAGGTGATGAAAGACTGGATATCAGATTGGAGGGAGAGAGTATGGAGGAGGTGAATGTATTCAGATATTTGGGAGTGGACGTGTCAGCGGATGGGTCTATGAAGGATGAGGTGAATCATAGAATTAATGAGGGGAAAAGGGTGAGTGGTGCACTTAGGAGTCTGTGGAGACAAAGAACTTTGTCCTTGGAGGCAAAGAGGGGAATGTATGAGAGTATAGTTTTACCAACACTCTTATATGGGTGTGAAGCATGGGTGGTGAATGTTGCAGCGAGGAGAAGGCTGGAGGCAGTAGAGATGTCATGTGTGAGGGCAATGTGTGATGTAAATATAATGCAGAGAATTCGTAGTTTGGAAGTTAGGAGGAGGTGCGGGATTACCAAAACTGTTGTCCAGAGGGCTGAGGAAGGGTTGTTGAGGTGGTTCGGACATGTAGAGAGAATGGAGCGAAACAGAATGACTTCAAGAGTGTATCAGTCTGTAGTGGAAGGAAGGCGGGGTAGGGGTCGGCCTAGGAAAGGTTGGAGGGAGGGGGTAAAGGAGGTTTTGTGTGCGAGGGGCTTGGACTTCCAGCAGGCGTGCGTGAGCGTGTTTGATAGGAGTGAATGGAGACGAATGGTTTTTA
>NC_091309.1:10600336-10645336 GCF_038502225.1 Cherax quadricarinatus
AGCCTGGCGTGAGTTATAAATATTACTTCAGAGTATTGGATGAGTCCACATTCCTGGTTCGTTATCGGTCCAGACTCAACAAAATATTACGTTTATCTAACTTTTTACCGGCTCTTGACATCGCCAAATTCGTCTAAAATTAGTTCAATCTTCGTCTACTTCCTCCATTTTGCACGTGTCTATGTACATGTCTGTTTTCTGCGTCTGTTGCCTGCCTGCACATCTGTCTGCCGGTATGTCCTGCCTGTTTGACCCCCTAGAGAAAGCGTGCGCACACTTTCCACAGAAGACTCGAGTGACATCAGTACCCTTGTTTGCCGAAACTGGCCCCAAAGCATAAAGGAAAACGGTAGTGACATCAAAGAGATAGACAAGAACTGCAAGTTCAGCAAGCATTCCCCCAGGTATTTGATCCCGGCCAAGTTGAGTGCGCCTTCCAAGAACAGGAGAGTGAGGAGACATTCTTGGCGTGGAGGAAGCAGAGAGGCGAAGGATAGAAGGAAGGGTGGTACTGTATAAGAGGAAGAGATAGAAGGAAGGGTGGGACTGTATAAGAGGAAGAGATAGAAGGAAGGGTGGGCTGTATAAGAGGAAGGGACAGAAAGAAGTACGAAGGGACAGAAGGGAAAGGCTACAAATATGAGGGAAACATGGAGAGAGGTGGGACAGGATAGCTTGGTAAGTGGTTCTATCAACGAAGATCTTACACAAAGAAACGAAGAAAACTATCACTATGACATTTTACTAAATAATATACAAAGCCATCAAAGAACATACATTCCCCAAAGAAAAAACAGATAAAAAAAATGATCCCAAATGGATGAACAGGATACTAAACATCTCTCCAGAAAAGAAAAGAAAAGAAAAGAAGAGAAAAGAAAAGAACTTACAAGCGCTTCAGAAGAGAGGGCCACCTTATGGACAAACAGGTTCATAAGAGATATAAAAATGGGGTTTCAGAACAGCTAAACGAGACAATGAAATTAAAGTTGCAAGGGAATCCAATGCAAATCCGTAAGGATTCTTTGAAGTGCACAGAACGGAGATCAGGTAAAACGTAAGCCAGCTCAAAACCAGACTAGGACAGCTTACCGAGAGAACAGAAAATGTGATCTCTTAATTTTAATAACTGCTCCCTGTCGGTCTTCACATAAGAAGACAACGAATATCAGAGCAATTAATAATTGTAGTTATAGAGAGGCCGAAGAAAATAAATTAAGTAATATCCCACTAACTAGGAATATGATCATCAAACAAATAAACGGATAAAAGAAAAATAAGTCACCGAGCCCACAGGAACTGTTTACTAGGATACTTCAACACTTCAGTTTCACTCTCCGCTGTCGTCCAAATAGGAAGCATTTATGTTGAACATATGAGACAAGCAGCTGAGGCTTTTGAAAATTATCGGACCCATTCCGAGAATCTTGAAATGGATTCTACGACTTTGGACGTAGGGCACTTGCACATATCAATAATTGCTTGAATCTTGCCCTAGATGCCGTACGACAACGTTGAAAATTTGAAGCCGATCGGATGAGGCATCTTCGCGTTATGAACAAAATAAAATGAAGGGGAAAAAAAGATAGGTGGGAGGGAATGGTTGATTCTGAGAAGAACTTGCCTTGTTATATTATATAACAATGGTTATAAATGACCATAATTTTTAAAGGGGTGGACCGGTAAGCCAGCGGAAGGCCTCGGTCAGATGACCAAAAGCTCCAAAGGCGGGTCATCATCTGACTAAGACCCGCGTCAGGAAACATTTGTCCTGTTTCCTGACGAACCTTACGTAACCTAACCTAACTTGCCTTGTATGGGCCAGTAGGCCTTCTGCAGTGTTCCACCATTCTTATGTTCTTAAAGAATATGGAAAAAATCAGGCAATCACTTAGGGGATATTAAATTATATTCATGGAGAAATAGAAAAATCGTACATATCATAACCGCCTAAGGAATTGAAACGGAGGTAATCAAGTTTGATCCAAGGAAGAATTGGGCAGTAGCAATTCCTTGGATCAAGATCATTTCACCACTATGAGGTGAAGAAGTTTTTATCCCGTACGAGTTATACAAAACATGGAAGGTCAACGGGTTTGATTCGAAGGAAAGAGAGTAGCCCCAATTCCTTTTATCAAGAGCCCTTCTTCTGATGTATCAAGGCACTCCCTTGAACGTATGAAGGTGTTTAGCAAGGGCAAGTAGCCACCTTGCACTAATAATACATCATGACCGAGCGTATTAACTTTCTTCAACAAGCTGAAGGTTGGAATTATGATGTTGAAGCCTGCGCTTCGTGAGAGAAACAAAAGTTGACTTCAGGGAGTCTGTTGTTCATAAAGATTAGCTCTTAGTTTGTTACGTCCGCCTAAGATGGGGATTAATAAACTCTCACCGTAAGCAGCTTAACACAGTAACATAATACAATCCGCCACGATCCACCTTGCCACTAACATCAACAATATCATAATGCCTTAGGTAGAGCTTCAACTCTCAGTGTTTATACACTGAGAGATATACATCTCTCAGTGCATATACACTAATTAACTCTGTATTGTGTGATGAGCTTAGTTATTCACCGAACAATCTTCAGTTCACCTTCATCCGTTTACGTAAATAAGGCGTCATGGTGACTGGAACCTGACTGGATGACAGTCTCTACCACCACGATCATATACTACTACTATATAGAAAGCCGTTGTTATGCAGAACATTTTTGGGAAATTACGCCACTTTTGTCTCCAGGATGCGACCCACACCAGTCGACTAACACCCAGGTACCCATTTTACTGATAGGTGAGCATGGACAGCAGGTGTCTAAAGGATACATAACCTAATGTTTCCACTCATACCGGGGATAGAACCACAGACTTCATTGTTTCAGACTATGGAACAGAACTCGTCTCCAGGCTGAGGGACTGACAACCTTAAATCTACGTCTTCAAGGTTGACGGACTGATTACATCATCTTCACATCTCTACTGCTCCTGCCTATTTTCTGTACTCGACTGAAGAAGCCTATTGTAAGTGAAACGTTTCGGAATAAAGATACCTGTTGCCTATGTGTCTTACCAAATTTTATATAAGAAAGAATTCTGCCTAATATTAAATTCAAGCAAATATGCTCTATTTATCAATCCTTTTGCCCACCAGTTAGAAACTCAGGAAGGCAATCAGGTCATATATAGTCTTCTACAAGACTTTTCTAACACTAATAAGGATTTACGTAATATTAATACTGTAAGGCAGTTTTAAAACATTAAATAATCTGGAAACATGGTCCAGAGTACAGCTGTCGAATTGCCGGTGGTATACTAGGCTGCAGATTATGTCTTCCTAGCACTAAGGAGTTAGACTGTGAAGTGAGGTATTCCATATTAATGTTACATACATTGACACATAATTTTTAAAGAGGTGGACCGGTAAGCCAGCGGAAGGCCTCGGTCAGATGACCAAAAGCTCCACCTGCGGATCATCATATGACTAAGACCCGCGTCAGGAAATATTTGTCTTGTTCCCTGACAAACCTTACCCAATCAAACCTATTATATAAATTGATGGCTTTAATCAAGGCACACTTGTATTCATTCTGTATGACTAATGGAATTAACGCTTCTTTTATTATACTAATAACTTGTATTCATAATACTCACCTCAACGATGATCATCTGCATTGACCATTATCGTAACTTGCATATGCCTTGCCCTGACGACCACCACTTGCACTGGTCATCAATAGTGCCTGCACGTACCACGTACGGACAGCGCCTGAGAGGAACACTCAAGCCATGATTCGCAGTATTTCACACTTCAAATTCTCTTACTGCCGCCATTTCTCAGACCGCACGAAATTTTATGAAGAAAACCCTGCTCGCCTTGGAGTCAATCTCCCATTTTATGATGTTATTTTCACTCTCTCTCTCTCTCACTCTCTCTTGTTCTCCATTCATCAGTTCATTTTTGTAAATCATAAAACTTGCTACGTGATTATAAGTGGAAAATAAAAGAGCAATTATATTGAATATTTAACGTCAGATTATTTCGTCTTATTTGTTTTGAGTAAAGTAAAATAGACTTGTCAAGGGAGCAACGTTTAAATGAACAGATGTTCTACATATAAACAAAACCCTGTAAAACGAGCAACGTTTAAATGAACAGATGTTCTACATATAAACAAAACCCTGTAAAACGAAGTCAACAACTGGAAAACAGGATACGTAGTAAATACGAGTGTGTAAGGTTTATACCATAGTATCCACTCCCTGTGGGCCATTAATCCCCAAAATCTCAGTATATATACACCGAGCGATACACACCTCTCGATGTATATACAAGATACATATCAGTGTATATACACAGACATATCCACCTCTACATTAATATTTTACCATTTAACACAACATTATTAAACTGTTAAGACACGCACTTCCTCAGTAACGGCCATGCTTTACCATACTAAAAACTTTTTAATTCAGCACTATACACAAGCACACTAAAATAAGATTACAATAAAATAGTAATAATAATAATAATAATAATAATAATAATAATAATAATAATAATAATTTCTAAAACGCGCAAATTATGAAAAAATGTAAAAAAAAAAAGTCTATAGAATGCACAGTGTCTTGTTGGTTGAGGTGTACACGTTAGGAAATCAACATCTTACTAGGTTACACTTCTATGCTGTGATCCTTCATTTTCTAAAAATGGAGTCTGGCACTTAGCTGGGGTAGACCAGCAGATCATTAACCTCGTGATTGAATTAAAACCCCTGTTGAGACACTGACGAATAAACTACCACCGATAAAGGGGCACCATTTTTTTGTAGTATAGCATAACGTTTCTAGTAATTTACTATCGAAAACCTTAGCATCAAGAATTATTGTGGCTTGTTGGTTAAATGGGTTTAAAGCCTATCAACTACTCCAACATGTCACCTTTTCAACCTATATGGCTGAAAAGGTGACATGGTGATATGGTCATTAAACTATAAGGTCATAAAACTATATGGAAACCTTTCGGTTTCGTTATAGTTTTATGACCATATCTTACAACTAGGTTTAATAATCTGTAGTGTGTGAGAGCGATTTAGTTTTATCTACGATCACAATTTCAAAGACTGTTGACAGTGCTGTTGTACTATCTTGGTTTAGTGCTCTTTGTTTTTAGTTCGATAATAAGAATAATGTGAATAATGAATCAGCTTGTTCCTCTGCTGGATACAGCGAGCAGAAGATATGTGGGGATCACAACCTTGAGGTACTTCACTTGTTAATTGTTATACACAGCCACTGCCACTTTCTCCTTCACCCGATATCCGTTCTCGAGTACTTTCGTGATTTCTTTCCTTCATTCTTCCTTTCCTCCCTATATCTTTCCATCCTTTCCACCACTTCTCGTCCCTCAATCTTGGCCACACAAACCTCCCTTCCGTACCACTGGTTCAGACGTTCCTCCATGCTACTGGTCACTCACAACCGACAAAATTAAGGCTCTCCGTCCCATCCTGCCTAGAGACTCGCTCTCTAATGAATGAGTAATGATCTATTTTCCTTGTTTAAGGGAAGTGGGCGCGAAAAAGCTCAAAGAGCTCACGGCCAGCATATATATATATATATATATATATATATATATATATATATATATATATATATATATATATATATATATTAAAAGATAAAGAAACACACATAAAGTGGGAGTTGTCACAGTTGCTCTTTGCTGATGACACTGTGCTCTTGGGAGATTCTGAAGAGAAGTTGCAGAGGTTGGTAGATGAATTTGGTAGGGTATGTAAAAGAAGAAAATTAAAAGTGAATACAGGAAAGAGTAAGGTTATGAGGATAACAAAAAGATTAGGTGATGAAAGATTGGATATCAGATTGGAGGGAGAGAGTATGGAGGAGGTGAATGTATTCAGATATTTGGGAGTGGACGTGTCAGCGGATGGGTCTATGAAAGATGAGATGAATCAAAGAACTGATGAGGGGAAAAGGGTGAGCGGTGCACTTAGGAGTCTGTGGAGACAAAGAACTTTCTCCTTGGAGGCAAAGAGGGGAATGTATGAGAGTATAGTTTTACCAACGCTCTTACATGGGTGTGAAGCATGGGTGATGAAGGCTGGAGGCAGTGGAGATGTCATGTCTGAAGGCAATGTGTGGTGTGAATATAATGCAGAGAATTCGTAGTTTGGAAGTTAGGAGGAGGTGCGGGATTACCAAAACTGTTGTCCAGAGGGCTGAGGAAGGGTTGTTGAGGTGGTTTGGACATGTAGAGAGAATGGAGCAAAACAGAATGACTTCAAGAGTGTATCAGTCTGTAGCGGAAGGAAGGCGGGGTAGGGGTCGGCCTAGGAAAGGTTGGAAGGAGGGGGTAAAGGAGGTTTTGTGTGCGAGGGGCTTGGACTTCCAGCGGGCATGCGTGAGCGTGTTTGATAGGAGTGAATGGAGACAAATGGTTTCTAATACTTGACGTGCTGTTGGAATGTGAGCAAAGTAACATTTATGAAGGGATTCAGGGAAACTGGCAGGCCGGACTTGAGTCCTGGAGATGCGAAGTACAGTGCCTGCACTCTGAAGGAGGGGTGTTAATGTTGCAGTTTAAAAACTGTAGTGTAAAGCACCCTTCTGGCAAGACAGTGATGGAGTGAATGATGGTGAAAGTTCTTTTTCGGGCCACCCTGCCTTGGTGGGAATCGGCCAGTGTGTTAATAAATATATATATATATATATATATATATATATATATATATATATATATATATATATATATATATATATATATATATATATATATATATATATATATAAAATAATAATAATAATAATAATAAAAGAGAAAAAGGTAGCTTATGAGAGGTTTTTACAAAGCAGAAATGTTATAAGAAGAGCAGAGTATATGGAGAGTAAAAGAAAGGTAAAGAGAGTGGTGAGAGAGTGCAAAAGGAGAGCAGATGATAGTGGGAGAGGCACTGTCAAGAAATTTTAATGAAAATAAGAAAAAAATTTGGAGTGAGTTAAACAAGTTAAGAAAGCCTAGGGAAAGTATGGATTTGTCAGTTAAAAACAGAGTAGGGGAGGTAGTAGATGGGGAGATGGAGGTATTAGGTAGATGGCGAGAATATTTTGAGGAACTTTTAAATGTTAAGGAAGAAACAGAGGCAGTAATTTCATACACTCGTCAGGGAGGTATACCATCTTTTAGGAGTGAAGAAGAGCAGAATGTAAGTGTGGAGGAGGTACGTGAGGCATTACGTAAAATGAAAGGGGGTAAAGCAGCTGGAACTGATGGGCTCATGACAGAAATGTTAAAAGCAGAGGGGGATATAGTGTTGGAGTGGTTGGTACTTTTGTTTAATAAATGTATGAAAGAGGGGAAGGTACCTAGGGATTGGCGGAGAGCATGTATAGTCCCTTTATATAAAGGGAAAGGGGACAAAAGAGACTGTAAAAATTATAGAGGAATAAGTTTACTGAGTATACCAGGAAAAGTGTACGGTAGGGTTATAATTGAAAGAATTAGAGGTAAGACAGAATGTAGGATTGCGGATGAGCAAGGAGGTTTCAGAGTGGGTAGGGGATTTGTAGGTCAAGTGTTTATATTGAAGCATATATGTGAACAGTATTTAGATAAAGGTAGGGAAGTTTTTATTGCATTTATGGATTTAGAAAAGGCATATGATAAAGTGGATAGAGGAGCAATGTGGCAGATGTTGCAAGTATATGGAATAGGTGGTAAGTTACTAAATGCTGTAAAGAGTTTTTATGAGGATAGTGAGGCTCAGGTTAGGGTGTGTAGAAGAGAGGGAGACTACTTCCCGGTAAAAGTAGGTCTTAGACAGGGATGTGTAATGTCACCATGGTTGTTTAATATATTTATAGATGGGGTTGTAAAGGGAGTAAATGTTAGGGTGTTCGGGAGAGGGGTGGGATTACATTATGGGGAATCAAATTCAAAATGGGAATTGACACAGTTACTTTTTGCTGATGATACTGTGCTTATGGGAGATTCTAAAGAAAAATTGCAAAGGTTAGTGGATGAGTTTGGGAATGTGTGTAAAGGTAGATAGTTGAAAGTGAACATAGAAAAGAGTAAGGTGATGAGGGTGTCAAATGATTTAGATAAAGAAAAATTGGATATCAAATTGGGGAGGAGGAGTATGGAAGAAGTGAATGTTTTCAGATACTTGGGAGTTGACGTGTCGGCGGATGGATTTATGAAGGATGAGGTTAATCATAGAATTGATGAGGGGAAAAAAGGTGAGTGGTGCGTTGAGGTATATGTGGAGTCAAAAAACGTTATCTATGGAGGCAAAGAAGGGAATGTATGAAATTATAGTAGTACCAACACTCTTATATGGGTGTGAAGCTTGGGTGGTAAATGCAGCAGCGAGGAGACGGTTGGAGGCAGTGGAGATGTCCTGTCTAAGGGCAATGTGTGGTGTAAATATTATGCAGAAAATTCGGAGTGTGGAAATTAGGAAAAGGTGTGGAGTTAATAAAAGTATTAGTCAGAGGGCAGAAGAGGGGTTGTTGAGGTGGTTTGGTCATTTAGAGAGAATGGATCAAAGTAGAATGACATGGAAAGCATATAAATCTATAGGGGAAGGAAGGCGGGGTAGGGGTCGTCCTCGAAAGGGTTGGAGAGAGGAGGTAAAGGAGGTTTTGTGGGCAAGGGGCTTGGACTTCCAGCAAGCGTGCGTGAGCGTGTTAAATAGGAGTGAATGGAGACGAATGGTACTTGGGACCTGACGATCTGTTGGAGTGTGAGCAGGGTAATATTTAGTGAAGGGATTCAGGGAAACCGGTTATTTTCATATAGTCGGACTTGAGTCCTGGAAATGGGATGTACAATGCCTGCACTTTAAAGGAGGGGTTTGGGATATTGGCAGTTTGGAGGGATATGTTGTGTATCTTTATACGTATATGCTTCTAAACTCTTGTATTCTGAGCACCTCTGCAAAAACAGTGATAATTTGTGAGTGTGGTGAAAGCGTTGAATGATGATGAAAGTATTTTCTTTTTGGGGATTTTCTTTCTTTTTTGGGTCACCCTGCCTCGGTGGGAGACGGCCGACTTGTTGAAAAAAAAATAATGTTTGTATATATATATATATATATATATATATATATATATATATATATATATATATATATATATATATATATATATATACACTATCGCAAACAGGATATTTAAAATAGCAACTCCGTCACATGGAATGTATACATGAGCTCGGTTATTGGAAAATTCTTGCATAATGTCCCCGAGAAAACAAATACGTCTTCCGCATCAACTTCGGAGGTGATAAAAAAAAAAAAAAGGAAGCTGAGACGTCTCAGAATATGGGGGGAAAATGAAAAAAGAGGGAGTAGTATTTGTTTGTGTTGTACGGTGAAGTTGTTAATATTCTCGGCTGGTCCCACTAGCATTCTTCAACATTCTCCAAATTCGTCCTTCTTACATTCTGCTCCCAGCTGGTCCAAATGATATTCTCTCAGATGGCCCAACTAACCTTCTCCCAGCTGGTCTTGTTAGCATTCTACTAGTTTGTGACCTGTCAGTCCTGGCTCAGGTACACATGTGACCTGTTTACATTCTCCCGGCAGACCTTGCTAACATTCTCCCAGGTTGTCTTGCTAGCATTTTCCCAGCTGGTCTTACTAATATTCTCCGAGCTGGTTTTACTAACATTCTCAGAGCTGGTCTAACATTCTCCCAGATGGTCTTGCTAACATTCTCCCAGCTGGTCTTACTAACACTCTCCCAGCTGGTCTTATTAACACTCTCCCAGCTGGTCTTGCTAACATTAGTGCCATCATAAAGCGCTTAGAATCGTGACATCATCTTTGTTTCCACTCAGGATCCCGCGCGGGAGTTGCTTTTGGCGGGTAAATTCTGACCTGAGAATTTTTTGGCGGGTAAACTTGGCAGCCTGTTGTTACCGTCTGCTCCAAACACCTCACATATTTATTTTATTATAAATTAATCGCGATCCATTTTTATGAGCCTAAAATGTTCTTTTAAAAATATATATCGTTCCGGCATTTGAAAATGTGTGAGATTTTCTGTTTACACTACTGAAAAATGTATACGCTGATACGCATTTCTGTAAACAAGTGAATTATGTGCAAAACACGTGTACCCACATGCATAATAATAATTCAGGTAATTCTCATTAAATATACAATACGAGATGTATCTCACTGAAGGTTTAGGTGTAGGGGACAGAGGCGCTGGGAGTTAGGGAAGAAAAATACAAGCATGAGATAATGACTAAATGCGCAATGAAGGAAATATAGAGTAAATCTTCCCCCTTTATATCTCACTTCCTCCCTCTCTCTCTCTCTCTTTTCCCCCTCCTTCTCCCCACCCCTACTCGTCACCTGAAAGAATCCAGATGTTCCCTAATTGTCAGGAAATTTGGCGCTACCTTGAGGGACTGCTCTCTCCCTCTCTCTCCACCCTTCTCCCTCTCCTCCATCCGTATCTCCCCACCCCTCTCCCTAACCCCACCTCTCTCTCTCTTTCTATTTAATAAACTTAAAATGCGTACTTTATGATTCTATAGTCTTATCGGCATGGGAAAATTAAATGGTTTGTTAACGCATCATACAATATAAAACACATCATAAAATATGAAACCCTTAAAGAGAGAGAGAGAGAGAGAGAGAGAGAGAGAGAGAGAGAGAGAGAGAAAGAGAGAGAATTGAGTTGGTTATCAGACAATAGCGGGTACGATACCCTTACTGCTACACATTCCCCGTAACTATAATATATGGCTATGTTAACTACTGTATAATATACTGCCTTGCGAACTACAAGATAGCGTCTCGTGAATTTTAATATACTGTCTCGTGAACTATAGTATACTATCTCGTGAACTATAGTATACTATCTCGTGAACTATAGTATACTATATTGTAAACCTCGAGCAATAAAGTCCTTGGGGAATAAAAACAAAATTAAATACTCAATTTAACTGACATGTCAAAGTTTGGGAGGAATCTGACACTGAACTTCCTGAAGGAATCAATTCAGCTTCAATAAGACTTCAGTAATTATGCACCTTGTCTTCTTATAAGGTAGGTTCCCTCCTTCACTCACATTTTGGGGTGTATACGGTTTAGTTTTGTCACCACCGCTGTTTCTCTCAGTCCATTTCCTCACTCATTTGAATGAGGAGGAGGATGAATTAGACACGTGTGACACATCTGTGTTTCTTATTTTGTAGACGTTTCGTCATCCTTTGGCTTTATCAATCCAACACACGTGAAATCGTAATACGAAGATTGCAAACAGATCACGGAACGAGTGGTGTCAGTGTTGCATCATCCTGGTGCACCATGCGTTGTTGCCATTGTTTTTCCGTTTCTTTTGTGTACACTCACGCGGAAATGAGAAGCGTCTTAAATTCTACACCCCGTTCCCCTCCCCAGCCAGCGCTGGGGGTGAGGGGGAGGAAAGAAGGGATTCAACAAGGCTGGACTCCGGCACCCTCCGTGTTGCTAGGCGACACACACACACACACACACACACACACACACACACACACACACACACAACTACCCCGCGAACAATCTTCGACATCTTTTTGACAGGCGTCTCAGGGACAATGTACGAGACGGCAAGTGATTCCTCCCTTTCTTCCCCTTCCCTACTCCTTCCCCAACCCCACCCCTCTGCCACCCTACCCATAAACCCCTTCCCTGCCCACACTACAACTACACTCCCCCCAAACCTTAGCATTACGTTGAAATATTTTTAGCAGGAGGAAAAAAAATGTCTGGTATTTTCTCTGGAGTTTTTTCAAGATGGATTTTCTCCTGGGAGGTTTTCTCTGGGGTTCACTGTGGGGTTTTTCCTCTGGGAATTTCCTCTGGGGTTATTCTATGGGATTTTCTCAGAGGTTTCTCTGGGGTTTTCTTTTTTTGTAGGTTTTCTCTGGGGGTTCCTTTAGGGTTTTCTCCGGGATTTTATCTGGAAGCTTGGTATTTTCTCTAGGATCTTCTCTGGGGTTTTCTTTGTTAATTTTTCTAGGATCTTCTCTGGGGTTTTCTTTGTTATTTTCTCTAGGATCTTCTCTGGGGTTTTCTTTGTTATTTTCTCTAGGATCTTCTCTGGGGTTTTCTTTGTTATTTTCTCTAGGATCTTCTCTGGGGTTTTCTTTGTTATTTTCTCTAGGATCTTCTCTGATGTTTTCTTTATTTTCTCTAGGATCTTCTCTGGGGTTTTCTTTGTTATTTTTTCTAGGATCTTCTGTGGTTTTCTTTATGATCTCTAGGATCTTCTGTGGTGTTCTTTATGTTCTCTAGGATCTTCCGTGGTGTTCTTTATGTTCTCTAGGATCTTCTGTGGTGTTCTTTATGTTCTCTAGGATCCTCTCTGTGGTTTTCTTTATTTTCTCTAGGTCTTCTCTGTGGTTTTCTGTTATTTTCTCTGGGGACTTCTCTGTTTTCTTTCTGCTTTTTTTTCTGTGGTTCCCTTTAGGGTTTCTCGCATATATACTAAAAAAAAAGGACATAATTTTCACAGTTCGTGCATTTCTGCCCGAGATAAAGTAAGAAAAATATAAATATGCTCGGTTAATTTAGCTTCAGGGACATTAACTTATATTTATGTATTATTAAGGAACATTATCGACATAAAAAGCGTGGCCTACGTCTGGCAGCCCGGGACGTACGGTCATACCTCAGGGTGTTCGTTTTCTCCCGAACGCCAAAAAATAAAAAATCCCATTAGAGACTTTATAAAAAAAAAAACGCACTGAAGAGAGGAGCCTTATGGCGACGTTTCGCTCAGTCCTGGTCCATCATCAGTTACAACTGGTTTTGGGGGGAATTTTTCCACCCATGATATTGTGACTTTTTTTCTTTTGGTGGCCGTTTTATAGTGTCCGGAAATACACATTACAGCAAATACAAATTAATTACAATTGTATAATGTATATTGTACTTTATACAAATATTATTATTATTATCGCAGACTAAAAGATTCTAACTTGACGTTAGAAAGAAAAGATCAGGGGAGACATGAACACAACGTAAAAGATACTTAAATGACTTAATTTTTCAAACAGGAACGGACTGAAAGGCGTAGTTAGAGAACTAGAGGGCATTAAAGGGAAATTAAATGGCGAAAATAAGTTAAAAGATGTTAGGAAGTACTTCTTCAGCTTTATGGCTGTCAGCAAGTGTAATGATAATAGAATGGTAGAAGCAAGCACTATAAACGTTCCTCAAAACAATTCCTGATCAGAAGGGTTGTGGTGCATATGTTGGATGCGGGTGGCGGACACTAACAGCTTAATCGATCAGGCCAGCAACCAGGAGGCCTGGTCTGGGATCAGGCCGCGGGGGTGCTGACATCCGCAAGCAACTCCAGGTACGACATGGTCCACGAAGGTTAGGTAAGGTAAGGTTTGTTAGGAAACGGGACAAGCGTTTCCTGACGTGGGTCTTAGTCATATGATGACCCGCAGCTGGAGATTTTGATACATCTGACAGAGGCCTTCCCCTAGCTGACCGGTCCACCCCTTTAAAAATTATGGTGGAAGTGGGGCAGTTATGAGGTGAGGAATCAGGAGCCGAGACTCACCCCTCCCCCTCTCTTTCTCTCTATGTGTCTATCCCTCTCTCTACCTCGCTGTTGGTTATAATATAAGCAGGCAGGGATAGGATATGAATCATTAATTACACACTGCTAATCATATACACAAACGCGCACACCTTCGTACAAAAAAAAAAAACACCCTCTCAAGAAAAACATACCAAAATATCTCATTTTGTAATTGTTTATCGGGTTGCTTTGAGCCTGTTTATGAAATATCTAAACAAGAGTTATGTTTGGAGCAGCGGCAACTAGCCAGCGGAGGTAGCGTAGAGCGGAGGGTGCAACGGACCCAGCCTTCTACTGACGACTTAAACGGTACTCATCCAGGGTCGTACGTTTTCTCATTTTGTTTTTCCCTCGTTCCTCGAGCGACAGGAGGCTGGCGATCTGGTAAGAGGTTCCATTTGATCGCATTTGTGTATCTGTGTTTATACCTTGGCTGTCTTAACTTGACAAGTTCCTCAAATCAGTTACTGACCGGCCGGGTTGAGGTTCGTACGCTGGACTGCGTGCCACCACTGGCAACATGGTTTTAATAATGAACTGATCCACCAGGAGGTCTCGTTTGGGACCGAGCCGCGGGGGCACTGACCCCCAAAACGTCCTTCAGAGGAATTTTTTCTCTGGGCCATTAAATACCATGTGCAGGTTATCAGGCCATAATAATAATAACAATAATATTATAATTATTATTACTAATTATTATTATCCCCTTTATTATTGCTAGCAATCGTCCATACGTCTTCACTAATCTCATTAACAATAAATATTTTTGCAACCAGTGAAAGCTTTAATCTAATGTTACTTTAAGCCCGAAGTGTTGTTGTGGGATGTTATGCCTGAGTGACGGTACTAACGACAGCTAGTTCAATATTAACACTAGTAATGGTGCTACACGGGGCTCAACCCTCGGCTTCATTTTCTCAATAAGCAGCTTCGTCTGGACCAAAGCACAGTCACCTGTTTTGGAGCATACGATCGATCCCCGCTCCCCCACAGGTTAAATAAATGAAGTTATGCCAATTTTTCATGTGTCTTTTACAAGAGGAAGTAACAGGTGCTACTATTGGTGAAGAATTTAGTGATGATGAGACTCCACGCACACGCATGCCGTTGCTTCTGTGATTTTTTTTTTTTTTTTACAAAAATTTAGTTACCGACTTTCCAATTACTTTCAGCACCACTATAAACACGCCTAGCACCACTATAACACCTAGTACTACCATAAGCACGTAGCACCACTATAAACACCCCTAGCACCTCCATAAACACCCCTAGAACCACCATAAACACCCCTAGCACCACCATAAACCTCACACCTCACATAACCCCTCACCCTGGCCAGCCTACAGACCAACCAGCCAACAGACCAACCAGCCAACAGACCAACCAGCCAACAGACCAATCAGTCAACAGACCAACCAGCCTACAGACCAACCAGCCAACAGACCAACCAGCCAACAGACCAACCAGCCAACAGACCAATCAGTCAACAGACCAACCAACCATCTGGGTAGCAGCCAATCAAAACTGATCCCGTCAAAGCAGCCACATCCGAACAGACCAACCAGCCACTTCCAACAAACCACTCGGTAGCAGCCAATCAGAAGAGGCCTCCTCAACGCAGCTATATTCCTGCTCAATTTTCCTCTTCTGCCAATAAGGACGAAAGTTTCGGGGGCAAACCCAACTCAAATGAAGAGGGAAAGAAGACCGTGCCAAGTGCGGGAGATAGTTAGGACTAGGTGATTGCCTGGAGCTTGGAGGAAGAGGAAAGAAAAAGAGGGCAAGCGGTTGGTATAAATAGAACTTAGAGTGCAAAGGTTAAAGGAGTGACTTAGTAAACATGATGCTGGCGTGTCTGCTCAGTTGATTCTGCCTCTATGTTTCCTTCTACATTTCAGCTTCATCTCTCTCTCTATATATACCTCTGTTTCAGCTTCCTTTACTATGTCTCTCTATCTCTCGTATCGACTGTGCCATGCCTCGCACTCAATAATATAATAATTGACCTCCGTTGAACAGTGATTTATATTATATTTTATGATGTGTTAACAAAACCTTAAATTAGCTCCTCCGTTAAAACTACTAAATGATAAATTATGAGAGAGAGAGAGAGAGAGAGAGAGAGAGAGAGAGAGAGAGAGAGAGAGAGAGAGAGAGAGAGAGAGAGAGAGAGAGACAGACAGACAGACAGACAGACAGACAGAGAGAGAGAGAGACAGAGTTAATTTTAAACTTCAAAACTAAGTTACTTTAATGAACTGTCAAGTCTTCCGCATTCGTCCGATCACCCGATTATCTGTTCCACCTTCCCCCACTCCCCGTCCCTCCCATGATCCTTCCCACCCACGATCCCTCCCACACACTTGAAGGAATAGCACAGCGTGTGATAGTGTCTCATTAAGTGACCTGTAATGACAGGAGGAGGACGAAGTGAAGAGGAAGAGAAATAGCGGTGGGACCTGTACAAAGTACCTCCTTGACCCCCCTTCCTTTTCAGTCCTCCTTCCCTGTCACCTGCAGCGCCAGGTTACAAGTTTAGTTGCAATCAACCGTGAATCGTGACTCAAGTTTTGTCTCTTAGGACAGAGAGAGAGAGAGAGAGAGAGAGAGAGAGAGAGGCAGGTGGTGGTGGTGATGGTGGAGTGCCTAAATGAACAAAAAATCTGAAATGAGATTTAAATGGAATTTTTGTCCAGCAAATACAGGTGGTTTTGAGAAAAGATAGGTTTCAGAACGAGCTGTGATTAAAAGTTGCAGAACGAGCTGTAACTGCGTCAACGTTTTCGCTCATGCCCTATATCTATCTATCTATATATATATGTATATACACTGGCTCCCTCATGTTCGTGTATTAGTGTGATTAGTCAATTGTCCAAGTCGGACCGAAACGTCGTCATAAGCTTCATTCGCCTATTTGGGGATTATCTGTGTAATGTCAATTATTTGATAAATCTACACTGCGAAACGTCGCAATAAAATCTTGCTCTGCTCTTGCGTGTTTGTTGTCTTAAAATACTACCGCAGTGTCCCTTAGTATGGAAGTCAAAGAGGTGCGTGGGATATTATCATAGTTCTACCTGAACACCCAAAATACTTAGTGCCACTTCGATGACTCCGTCAGTACTTCAATGACTCCCGTCAATACATCGGTGACTCCCGTCAGTATTTCGATGACTCTCGTCAGTATTTCAATGACTCTCGTCAGTATTTCGATGACTCTCGTCAGTATTACGATGGCTCCCGTCAGTACTTCGATGATTTCCGTCAGTACTTCGATGACTCCTGTCAGTTCTTCGATGACTCCCATCAGTACTTCGATGTAGATAAATGGTTCGGAGAACCGACATGTTGATAAAATAGACACATGTGCAACTCTTGGGTATCTTTATTGAGGAAACGTGTTGCGAAACGTTTCCTCAATAAAGATACCCAAGAGTTGCACATGTGTCTATTTTATCAGTGCTTCCATGACTCCCGTCAGTACTTCAGTGACTCCCATCAGTACTTCGATGACTCCCGTCAGTACTTCAATGACTCCCGTCAGTTCTTCGATGACTCCCGTCAGTTCATCGATGACTCCAGTCAGTACTTCGACGACTCCCGTCATCGAGGTACGTCGAGTAGCTCCTCATATGGTTTACCGATTCCTCCTCCAGCTATCGCTAGTGTTTCCTCCCGTGATTCTTAGTAAACAGGCTGATTTGTGCCGGAATGACCCTCGTGCAGACGAGAAGTGTTAAACCTGGTTACCTGGAGGTTATTCCGGGGATCAACGCCCCCGCGGTCCGGTCCATGACCAGGCCTCCCGATGGATCAGGGCCTGATCAACTAGACTGTTACTGCTGGCCGCACGCAGTCCAACGTACGAGCCACAGCCCGGCTGATCCGGCACTGACTTTAGGTATCTGTCCAGCTCTCTCTTGAAGGCAGCCAAAGGTTTATTGGCAATTTCCCTAATGCTTGATGGGAGGCTGTTGAACAGTCTTGGGCCCCGGACACTTATGGTGTTTTCCCTTAGTGTACCAATGGCGCCCCTACTTTTTATTGGGGGCATTTTGCATCGCCTGCCCAGTCTTTTACTTTCGTAGGGAGTGATTTCTGTGTGCAAATTTGGGACCATTCCTTCCAAGATTTTCCAAGTGTAGATTATGATATATCTCTCCCTCCTGCGTTCCAACGAGTACAAGTCAAGTGCTTCCAAGCGTTCCCAGTAGTTAAGGTGCTTGATAGAACTTATACGTGCAGTAAAGGATCTCTGTACACTCTCTAGATCTGCGATTTCACCTGCTTTGAATGGAGATGTTAATGTACAGCATTATTCCAGCCTAGAGAGAACAAGTGATTTGAAAAGGATCATCATTGGCTTGGCATCTCTCGTTTTGAACGTTCTCATTATCCATCCTATCATTTTCTTTGCACGTGCGATCGTGGCACTGTTGTGATCCTTGAAAGTGAGATCCTCAGACATTACTACTCCCAGGTCCCTTACATTATTTTTCCGCTCTATTGTATGGCCAGAGTCTGTAGTATACTCTGTTCTAGTTATTATCTCCTCCAGTTTAACATAACGGAGTAGTTGGAATTTGTCCTCATTGAACATCATATTGTTTACCGTTGCCCACTGGAAAACTTTGTTTATATCTTCTTGGAGGTTAACCGCGTCCTCAGCAGATGACAGCCTCATGAAGAGCCTAGTATCATCCGCAAAGGATGATACCTGGAGGTTATTCCGGGGATCAACGCCCCCGCGGCCCGGTCCACGACCAGGCCTCCCGATGGATCAGGGCCTGATCAACTAGGCTGTTACTGCTGGCCGCACGCAGTCCAACGTACGAGCCACAGCCCGGCTGATCCGGCACTGACTTTAGGTATCTGTCCAGCTCTCTCTTGAAGGCAGCCAGGGGTTTATTGGCAATTCCCCTAATGCTTGATGGGAGGCTGTTGAACAGTTTTGGGCCCCGGACACTTATGGTGTTTTCCCTTAGTGTACCAATGGCGCCCCTACTTTTTATTGGGGGGCATTTTGCATCGCCTGCCCAGTCTTTTACTTTCGTAGGGAGTGATTTCTGTGTGCAGATTTGGGACCATTCCTTCCAAGATTTTCCAAGTGTAGATTATGATATATCTCTCCCTCCTGCGTTCCAACGAGTACAAGTCAAGTGCTTCCAAGCGTTCCCAGTAGTTAAGGTGCTTGACAGAACTTATACGTGCAGTAAAGGATCTCTGTACACTCTCTAGATCTGCGATTTCACCTGCTTTGAATGGAGATGTTAATGTACAGCAGTATTCCAGCCTAGAGAGAACAAGTGATTTCAAAAGGATCATCATGGGCTTGGCATCTCTCGTTTTGAAAGTTCTCATTATCCATCCTATCATTTTCTTTGCACGTGCGATCGTGGCACTGTTGTGATCCTTGAAAGTGAGATCCTCAGACATTACTACTCCCAGGTCCCTTACATTATTTTTCCGCTCTATTGTATGGCCGGAGTCAGTAGTATACTCTGTTCTAGTTATTATCTCCTCCAGTTTTCCATAACGGAGTAGTTGGAATTTGTCCTCATTGAACATCATATTGTTTACCGTTGCCCACTGGAAAACTTTGTTTATATCTTCTTGGAGGTTAACCGCGTCCTCAGCAGATGACAGCCTCATGCAGATCCTAGTATCATCCGCAAAGGATGATACGGTGCTGTGGTGTACATCTCTGTTTATGTCTGATATGAGGATAAGGAATAAGATGGGGGCGAGTACTGTGCCTTGTGGAACAGAGCTCTTCACTATGGCAGCCTCCGATTTAACTCTGTTGACCACTACTCTTTGTGTTCGATTTGTTAGGAAGTTGAAGATCCATCTCCCCACTTTCCCAGTTATTCCTTTAGCACGTATTTTATGGGCTATTACGCCATGATCGCATTTGTCAAATGCTTTTGCAGTGTATATATTACATCTGCATTCTGATTTTCTTCCAGTAGTTGTGAGAGGCAGGAGCGACCTGCCCTGAACCCATGATGCCCTGGATTGTGCAGATTTTGGGAATCCAGGTGATTTGCAATCCTGCTTCTTAGTACTCTTTCAAAGATTTTTATGATGTGGGACGTCAGAGCTATTGGTCTATAGTTCTTAGCTAATGCTATGCTGCCACCTTTATGGAGTGGAGCTATATCCGTTGTTTTAAGTGACTGTGGAATTTTACCCAGGTCCAAGCTCCTCCTCCATAGTGTACTTAGGGCACGCGAGAGGGGTTTCTTGCAGTTTTTAATGAAAACAGAGTTCCACGAGTTTGGGCCCGGGGCTGAGTGCACAGGCATGTTGTCAATGGCTTTTTCGAAATCTATCGGAGTTAGGGTAATGTCGGAAATCTGGCATACATTTATGGAGTTTTGAGGCTCATTCATGAAGAAATCATTTGGGTCGTCGATCCTCAGACCGATTAGTGATTCACTAAACACAGAGTCGTACTGGGATTTCAATATTTCACTCATTTCCTTGTTGTCATCTGTGTAGTATATAACCAAGAGAGAGTCTTTGAACTGAATGACTAACGAAATGATTTATATTTTTAAGCCCGAGCGATCTCCCATTCTCTCTCCTAGATTCCAATCATTCCTATTTTCTGCCACCCCTCTCTGTGTAGTCACCCCTCCATTCAGTATCCTTTCCAGTGAGCAACTTCATTCAGTCACCCTTCCATTCAGTCTTCATCCCTGTTGTCCACATGTAAACATTTTCTTCCTTGCCTCCACACCTGATCGACCGACCCACCTCCACACCTCATCGACCGACCCACCTTCAACACCTGATTGACCGACCCACCTCCACAACTGACTGACCAACCAACCTCCACATCTAATCAACCCACCTCCACACCTGATCTACCAATCAATCTCCACTACTCAATTACACTCTTCCACAGCTAAACCCTTTCTCTCATTTCCGTAGCCAAGTGCCTGTCTCTTGCCACAATCAACTCCTTTCCACGTCCCAAAACCACGAGACTACTACACCTTACCTCACCCTGTGGGCAATACAAAGCATATTTAGATAGTATCTGAAGAATGACAACTGATATTTAGTTTCCATTATTTGCATTTCCACGCAACTGACTGCAAGAAAATTTCATATTGTTTATGATGCTAGGGTTTTGTAATGCCTACGTGGAAAGGGGAATATATACACTTTCATATTCTTAAAGGTTTGTGGCAACTCTCTGCACTTAGAAGGTATGGGGGGTACATGATAAGCCTACGAAACTAGGTTAAACTGAACTTTCTAAAGCTTTCTCACGTGTTTAGAGACGTGGGTTCCAAGCTGGTGCCGCGTGCTCGAATATTCATTTTCTTTTGGACGAGCTTAATGAGCTCCAGGAAGTCGTTCGGGAGCTAAAAATTAAGTGGATAAAATGTAACAAAAAACCTAGCTAGACACAGAGTGCGTAGTCCTACTCCTGAAACCAGGAAGTAACAGCTTCGAGTCCAATTATCCAGTGTTTTTTAAAGGGCACTGATCAGAGGAAAATAGAGAAATTAAGATGTACGGGAGAGGAGAGGAAAGGAAAGAGAGAGAGAGAGAGAGAGAGAGAGAGAGAGAGAGAGAGAGAGAGAGAGAGAGAGAGAGAGAGAGAGAGAGAGAGAGAGAGAGAGAGAGAGAGAGAGAGAGAGAGAGAGAGAGAGATAAAATACTAGGAAGATAAGTGAAATATCACGAGAACAAGTTAATACAAAGATTACCGATTACCATGGCTTGACAGTGCTGCGGAATGAAAAATCGCAATAAAATCTTGCTGCGCAACGTTTTTTTTTTCTTTTTGTTCACTGCTGCCGGCAATAAGATACTGACTATGCTCCGGTACTGAGTCAGCAGCGGCGTCGACTTGATACCAGGAAACACAACGCTCTCACCCACAGAAACAATATTCACCACTCTAAGTTCAACTTTGTCAACCTGCTTCCAAGGACACCAAGTTCACACACACCAAAACAATATTCGCCACTCTGGGATATTTTAGGCTTTTATTATGATTTCTGACATTTTCGAAAGCATGAAAATAAGATACCAGACGTATTAAGCTGCCGTCAACAAGAACACTTGTCAGCTGTCGACAACACTTGACAGCTGTCGACAACACTTGACAGCCGTCGACAGAAACATTAGCGTCGAGGACATTTTTGTCGACGCTGCAGACAGAGAGAGAGAGGAGACCCACCCATCACCCACTCAACGATGGTGTATGCAAATGAGCTATAGAGAAAGTCTTGAGTGACAGGAATAAACCAGGCTCCCCCATTACGCACAATGCAGTTAGTGCCTAATGGGGCAACTACGCCAGATAATTGGCCAACTATGCCAGATAATAGGCCAACTACGCCAGATAACAGGCCAACTACGCAGGGTTTTTTAATCGGAGTTTCGGGAATCTCACACTAGAGCCCCCAGGTGAAAATGAGTTTTATTAGAATTGTTTGTCTGAAAACTTTTGTTTGGAGGTGAACAGGTGTTGTTTTGTTTTAAAAGCTGTTAGATGTAAACAAATACTATTCCGGTATTGTTTTGTTTTTTGAAGCTGTTTTGGAGGTAAACAGAATATTCTGGTATTGTTTTGATTTTAAAGCTGTTTTGGAGGTAAGAAAAATAATACTATTCCATTATCTTGTTTCTAAAGCTGTTTTATAGATAAAAAATACTATTCCGGTATTGTTTTGTTTTTGAAGCTGTTTTGTAGGTAGAAAAAATACTATTCCGGTGTTATTCAGTTTTTAACGTTGTTTTGGAGGTAAACAAATAATACCATACCAGTATTGATTTGTCTTTAAAGTTGTTTTGGAGGCGGAAAAAAGTTTTTGTTACTGTTTTGCTTGTAAAGTTGTTTTTGTAGGTGACACTCTGGTAGCAGACCTCGTGTGTGTGCTCACCTAGTTGAGGTTGCAGGGGTCGAGTCCGAGCTCCTGGCCCCGCCTCTTCACTGGTCGCTACTAGGTCACTCTCCCTGAACCATGAGCTTTATCATACCTCTGCTTAAAGCTATGTATGAATCCTGCCTCCACTACATCGATTCCCAAACTATTCCACTTCCTGACTACTCTGTGGCTGAAGAAATACTTCCTAACATCCCTGTGATTCATCTGTGTCTTCAACTTCCAACTGTGTCCCCTTGTTGCTGTGTCCCATCTCTGGAACATCCTGTCTTTGTCCACCTTGTCAATTCCTCTCAGTATTTTGTATGTCGTTATCATGTCCCCCCTATCTCTCCTGTCCTCCAGTGTCGTCAGGTGTGTAGGTGTGTAGGTGTGTGTGTGTGTGTGTGTGTGTGTGTGTGTGTGTGTGTGTGTGTGTGTGTGTGTGTGTGTGTGTGTGTGTGTGTGTGTTTGTGTGTGTGTGTGTTGAAGGGGGTTAATCATGTGTGGGTAGGTCGAGCCTTAGCTCCTGGTTCAGTCTCTTAATACTAACAGCTATCGTACATACTTATGAAGCTGCGAACTGAATATGCCAGCATCACTGTCTTGTCCAGCTCTCTCTATTGCTTTGATGGACTCCCTGACAATTTACGGCCATTTCTAGTCTATCAAAATGCGTGAATGAGGTGTAAATCTCAGTATATTAGTATGACGACGCCTTCTTTGGGCCAAAAGTGCTCAACATTTAAAGGTCACAACTGTTGGATAAATCACCGTTCTTAGCCAATTGGTTAGATGCATATGCGTACGTGAAGTTAGCAGAGGCCCTTCGTGGGGGTAAAACTAACAGCTCTCCATGGAGGTGTACTAACAGAGACTCGTCGTGAAGGTGAAACTAGCAGAGGCTCGTTATGAAGGTGAGACTAAAAGCTCTCTATGACTCTGAGGTTCGTCATGAAGATGAAACTAAGAGATGCTCTTCATGAAGGTGAAACCAACAAAGGCTCTCCATGGAGGTAAAACTACCTAACACCAGATGACAGGTTCTACCGAACAAAACCTTTCAACGGTAACCTTGCACCGGTCACTGATCAACGCCTCAAAGACCATACACCCGAAACGCTAAAACTGGAATCAGAAGCTTAATTCTGAAACTAGAAACTGAAACTAGACGTTGAAACAAGAAGCTAAAACTTGAATCTGAAGCTGTAATTTTTAACTATGCGCTAAGGTTAGAAGCTACAACTTGAAGCAGTAAAGATACTATTGCTCAAACCGGTAAAAAAAAATTTCGCTTCCCTATATATACATTCCTCAGACTTACCGCCGGTACCACGAAATAATTATTAAAAAAAAAAAAGTATCACTAGAACTTAAGGTAGGTGCCTGGATGCCAGTGAAAGGCTCTTGAGCCAAGGGAATGGAGCTATCCACCCCCTTCTCAGGAATGAACGCGACTGCCCCCCCCCTCATGACCCTCTTCGGGTGTACCCTTTCCCGTGAACGTAACAATTCTTGCTCCGGGAGCATGGAAAGGAAGCGGCCAAGGTCAGTTTTAAAATTGTACGGGACTCAGAAACTTCAGTTTGTGACTTGTGGTGAGATCATCTGTTAATGTTGTTACTGAACACAAGTAACACAGAGAAGGTATCTTGACCATGATAAACATCCAGAGGAAGGTTGACTGAACATCGATATGAACAGAATGAGTCAACGTTTGGCTCAGTGAAGAACTTATTGAAGTCATTAAGACTTGATAATAGACAAATAACCCGCACATAGAAGGGAGAAGCTTACGACGTCGTTTCGGTTCGATCTGGACCATTTACAAAGTCACATTAACACAGGAGAGTGAGGGAGCCAATATATAAAGATTTGACAAAACTCTACACAATGCGAAACGTTGCACAAAATAAAGGTTTGTCCGGTGACGTGTGTATTTTCTTCACTATGTGGATGTATCGACATGAATGTTGTATGAAGACGGTGGCAGGTGTCGTTTTATTCGTCGGGAAACAAAACTCACTCGACACGGATGAATGTGGAGGAGCTGTTGGCCCTGTGGCGGCCATGAACATGGACACAACGACTGCTGGCTTACCAGCGTTGAGCTCAGTGCTATGAGTGACTGGAGAGACAGACGCTGGTGGTTAATGTTACTGCTGGATATAATGGTTCTAATAACCATAATTTTTAAAGGGGTGTACCGGTAAGGCAGCGGAAGGCCTCGGTTAGATGACCAAAAGCTCCAGTGGCGGGTCATCATACATAACTAAAACCCGCGGAAGGAAACACTTGTCCTGTTGCCTGACAAACCTTACATATAACCTAACCAAATGTTGCTGTTATCCTATACGCTTTTCCCGTTTACAGAGTCTGTCAAGAGGTGGAACAGGCAGGTTTAAGAGTGCTGGAGGATGGAACAGGTGTGGGATGCGGAACAGCAGCAGCGCCCTCCCTCCCCTCCCACACGAGGTGAAAGATTCCATTTACAATTGCATGACAACACCAGCACCTCTCCTCGCTCTAAGGTCAGGCTGACCAAAACATTTATAGTCGGTTTTTACATACTAGGTTATTTTTTTTTATTTTTTTTTTTTTTTGCTCTTTAGAAGCATGGAATTTTAGAGGTATTAGTGTAGGAAACAAAAACTTTGGTAAATATCAAATATCAAATAAGTTCCCAACGGATCACGGAGGACTACCACGAAACTATAAGAGAAAATTAAATGCATACTAAATTAATAACTATTAGTAAATACTTTTCCGAATGTTGATATTATTACTTTGTGTAAATATTAACGTTGGTTGCATAATGTTCACGAAGCCTAGTTCCTAGGCTTTTAATGTATTCATACGATATTAGGCAACCGTCCACAGCGTAGATATAGGGTGCACAATAAACTGGCCACTACTGTCCACAGGCTGGATACAGAATGCACAATAAACTTCCCGCTACCGTCCACGGAATGGATACTGGGTGCACAAAAAACTAGTCACTACCGTCCAGAGGACAGCTGCAGGGTGCATAATAAACTAGTCACTACCGTCCAGAGGACAGCAACAGGGTGCACAATAAACTAGCCACTGCCGTCCAGAGGACAGCTACAGGGTGCATAATAAACTAGGCACTGCCGTCCGCAGGACAGCTGCAGGGTGCACAATAAACTAAATGCCTAGGAGGCAAATATCTAAATCTATTTACTGGTTCACCAGAGCCCTGGCAGCTCTATCGACTTCCACTCAACCGGCAGAATGAAAATATTCGTAACACGTCACTACGAGTTTCATATATTTCCCTTCCATAATCCCCACATCCCTCCCTCCAACCCACACGATTTCCTCCCCACCGCTTCCTCCATCCCACCCCCACATCCTCCCCAGTCACCGTTGGGAAGGAATCTCAAGGAGTCAATTTTATTCCTCACCAGTTGCTCAGAATTTAAAAAAAAAAAAATCTAAGCACAAGATACCCACATCTTGGCCGATATTCCTTCCTTGGAGAAGATAAAAGGATATTGGGGTAGTGGGGAAGTAGGGAAGAAACTGGGGCGGGAGCAAAAGGCAGGAAGTTAATGTTAATATATCAAATCTTAAAAAAAGGTAATTTTTAAACACAATTCTCTCAGAGGATGGAAGTCCTGAAGCTTCAGTTGCAACTATCATTTTTTCAATCCCTGGCGCCCGGGACATCTCGTGGCTCTGCCACTGAAAAAGACTGGCGGAAAAAAAAAAAACTTCAATTTAAAAAAAAAAAAGTCTGTGAGCGGGCGATCTTTTGTAGGGACTCACGAGGTCTTTTTAATGCAGTGGCGGAGTCTTCGTGGTGAGGCAAACCTCAGCAAGTTGGCGCTGACGCAGAAGGTCGCTGACTGATGTTCGCAGACTAATGTCGCTAGCACAGGTCACTAACCGATGGTCGCTGACTTTTGTTAGCTGACGGTCACTAGCACAGGTCACTGAATAATGACTGCTGACTGATGGTCGATTTGTTGTTATACAAAATGAGGTATTTGTACTTAAATCATTGAACAGGACACACGCACATAACCACAAATAGGTGAGTACAAATATATAAATACACACACGGGAATGAACTACGAAATAAGATTGCTATAAAGAGAATGGATACTGGACACATGAAAAATCAGTGGAGACATGACCATGAAACTTTAGGTACGGACAGAGTGGACTGATACTGACGTGAGGACGCCAAAAAATAAGGCAGTTACACAAATAACCCGCACATAAAAGAGAGAAGCTTACGACGACGTTTCGGTCCGACTTGGACCATTGACAAAGTCACACTATGACTTTGTGTGACTTTGTCAATGGTCCAAGTCGGACCGAAACGTCGTCGCAAGCTTCTCTCTTTTATGTGCGGGTTATTTGTGTATCGTTCCAGTCACGGCATTGTGCCTTTTTGTTATTTAATAAGGCAGTTCACAACCAAACCAAAATTTCTAGGGGAATCTACAGATAACGTTTCGCTCCGTCCATAAACATTACTGAGAGTCACATCACAGATACAAGCTCAAAACAGACACTGATGTTAAGAAATACTTCTTCAGTGTAACCTAACTGTTTTTTTAATTTTACTGGAAAGATGAAATTTCCTATAAAATGCTGGAAAACCCACAAAAAAGTGAAATTTCCTAAATAATGCCAGGAAAACCTCGAAAAATATTTTTTTTTCCAGAACAAACGCTAGAAAAACTAAAACAACGAAATTTTCTAAAAAGAAATGTTAGAAAACCTCAAAAAATAAATCTAATTAAAAAAAGGCAAGAAAAACTTAAAATAATGAAATTTCCTAAAAAGAAATGTTATAAAAACTAAAAAAAAAAATAATAAAAAAACTAGAAAAACTAAGATAATGAAATTTCCTAAAAGAGAAATGTTTGAAAAACTTAAAAATTGCTAGAAAAACCTAAAAAAATAAATTTCTAAAAAAAAAGCTTGAAAAACCTCAATAAAAAACTGAAATGTTTCGAAATATAAAAGTTTTTATATTTTCATAAATATCAAATATTATAGATTTGCTCAATTATCCCCTTTAAAAGCTAAGGACAGCGAATAAGTGGATGAATGAATGGGTACTTGAGGCAAACTCAGTACACAGTTTCAAGAGTAAATACGACAGGAGACGAGAAACTAAGAATCCATAACGTCAGTCAATTGTAGGATGGTAGTCAATGCGAGTAGATTCACCTGTCCCCATCACAGGAACAAATGAGTATACACCATGCATACACAGAATATCCACCGTGCATACGAAGTGTATATCATGTATACACAGAGTATGCACGGAGTATGTCCCAGACACTAGCTGGGTAGCGAGGGGCCTCGTCAACCCCGACATGGGTTAACGAAGGATATCACTTATTCCCCCCAGAAACTAGTGGGCAACGAAGAGCCTCGTTAGCCACTCCCAGACACTAGCTGTGTAACGAAGGTTCTCGTTAACTCCCACCAGACACTAGCTGGGTAGCGAGGGGGCCTCGTTAACTCCCACAAGACACTAGCTAGGTAACGAAGTGTCTCGTTAAGTCCACAAGATTCCCCCCCCCCCAAAAAAAAAAAGGCAACCATTAGTAAGACGAATTGGCCTCTACGCTCTCACTATGTTGACTAAACGAGGGAAACTCAAATATTCTTCTTTCATTCGTATTTCATTCAAATTTACTATTGATTAATCTCCTCCTTCTCCTCATCCTTCTATTTTCTCCCTATTATTATTATTATTATTATTAGTAGTAGTAGTAGTAGTAGTAGTATCAGTAGTAGTAGTATCAGTAGTAGTAGTAATAGTAGTATTAATAGTAGTACTAATAATAGTAGTAATAATAGTAGTAGTAGCGACAGTAGTATCAGTTGCAGTAATAGCAGTAGTAGTAGTAACGGTAGTAGTAGTAATAGTTGTAGTAGAATTAATGGTTTTAGTCGCATTTTTATGTAAAAGAGAAAATAAGAGAGGGAAGGTGAGAGCGAGGAATGAAAGGAAGGACAAAGAGAGGGAGGGAGGGAGATTAAATGGGTAGGAGAAAAGGAAATGAAAGAGAGAGAGGATGAAGGGACGGAAAATTAAAGGGTGGGAGGAAGGCAGAGAAGGAAAGTAGGGATGAAGAGAAGGAAGAGGGGAAAGAGGCACAAGTGGAATAAAAGAAGAAGAAGTAAAGCGTTAGAGAAAATGAAATACAAGGGAGGAAGGAGAGAGAGGATGGGACACTCCCTGACAAGCCAGGCTGTTTCTGCTTCTAATCTCCAAGCCAGCAGAAATATCAAAACAGCTCCAAATAGCTTCCGAGTGTTGAGTGGAAAGCACTAGATGATGGGGCAAATAGTTTCGGGTGAGCGTTTGAGCCCTGAAAGCGAGAAATATGCAAAGTCAGGTGACAAGAATTGAGAGGCGGAGCCATGAGCTATGATTCGACCCTCGGAAATACAACTAAGTGAGTATGATTAGGAGAGTACGACCAATCAGCTGTTGCAGTTGTGGGCCTTCGGGCCACCAACTGCAACAGCCTAGTCGACCAGGCAATCAAGCAGGAGACAAGATCGGACCGCGTGATCAGAACAAACCCGACACAGGTCAAAAGTAAATCACAAATCACAGGAGCTCCAGGAATATATCTTAGTTGCAGAATCACGTGATATACAGATTATTTACAATTTCAGGTAAGTGAGCTTGTGAATGACCCCTCGGGTAATTACTCCAGGTAATTAATATTGCCTTGCAACCCCGGACAGCTCCTGCGAAATTGCATTCAACAATACGAGTTGACTGACAGCAGACAGGATGCAAACTGTCTTGGTGACACTGGTTCTCTCATACGTTTTAGCTTCGTTTACTGATTGGGATAATTAAATGAGACGTCCGGGATTTATGCACTAATTGAATCAATTAAATTATACAGCCTGGATTTATGCACTAATTTAATCAATTAAATTATACAGCCTGGATTTTGTTTATTGATTTGGGCATTGAGTTGCAAGGTGCAGTTGGATAATTAAAGACTTAAAAATGAGGATGATATCGCTGAATTGATCACTCAGAAATGATGGACTAATCGATCAACGCTTAAGTTATATATGTAGTTTCACGAACTCTTGTACGTCTGTTGCAGACCTGCAGTGCTTCTGTTGCATACCTGCAGTGCTTTTGTTGCATACCTGCAGTGCTTCTTTTGCATACCTGCAGTGCTTCTGTTGTAGACCTCCAGTGTTTCTGTTGCAGCAGTGCAGTATTTATTGTAGACCTGCAGTACTGGGTTGCACTATAAAAACCGGCCAGTAACAATCAGAAATAACTTGCGTGATTCGATCTTGCGTCACCATGCTCAGCCCTGTGAGAGCAGGACAATCATTCTATCCACTGGAGAATTGTTGATCCAGTGGATAGTGATACGTACACTGTCCTGTTCTCATAGGGCTGGGCATGGCGACACAGGATCGAATCCTGCTAGCCGCAGTTCTGTTAATGATATATATATATATATATATATATATATATATATATATATATATATATATGCAAGGAATTCGCGAGAGCATGCGAAATATACACAAACACTGATCTCTGGCTGAAGGAGACTCGAACCTACGAGCCTTAGGACAAGGTACGCAGTGCTTTACCAATCTACCCACACTGGACAATACCTTGGCGTGTAGCATGCGCTACACGTTTGATCCAAGGCAGCCAGCTTTCAGGGAGAAGGCTTACAGCACTGCGTACCTTGTCCTAAGGTTCGTAGGTTCGAGTCTCCTTCAGCCAGAGATCAGTGTTTGTGTATATTTCGCATGCTCTCGCGAATTCCTTGCATTGTTCAAATCTCTAGTAAGGCTGATGCATGCAGGGGATGAGATGAAAAGCTGTAAGCCTTCTCCCTGAAAGCTGGCTGCCTTGGATCAAACGTGTAGCGCATGCTACACGCCAAGGTATTGTCCAGTGGGTAGATTGGTAAAGCACTGCGTACCTTGTCCTAAGGTTCGTAGGTTCGAGTCTCCTTCAGCCAGAGATCAGTGTTTGTGTATATTTCGCATGCTCTCGCGAATTCCTTGCATTGTTCAAATCTCTAGTAAGGCTGATGCATGCACTACACGCCAAGGTATTGTCCAGTGTGGGTAGATTGGTAAAGCACTGCGTACCTTGTCCTAAGATTCGTAGGTTCGAGTCTCCTTCAGCCAGAGATCAGTGTTTGTGTATATTTCGCATGCTCTCGCGAATTCCTTGCATTGTTCAAATCTCTAGTAAGGCTGATGCATGCAGGGGATGAGATGAAAAGCTGTAAGCCTTCTCCCTGAAAGCTGGCTGCCTTGGATCAAACGTGTAGCGCATGCTACACGCCAAGGTATTGTCCAGTGTGGGTAGATTGGTAAAGCACTGCGTACCTTGTCCTAAGGTTCGTAGGTTCGAGTCTCCTTCAGCCAGAGATCAGTGTTTGTGTATATTTCGCATGCTCTCGCGAATTCCTTGCATTGTTCAAATCTCTAGTAAGGCTGATGCATGCAGGGGATGAGATGAAAAGCTGTAAGCCTTCTCCCTGAAAGCTGGCTGCCTTGGATCAAACGTGTAGCGCATGCTACACGCCAAGGTATTGTCCAGTGTGGGTAGATTGGTAAAGCACTGCGTACCTTGTCCTAAGGTTCGTAGGTTCGAGTCTCCTTCAGCCAGAGATCAGTGTTTGTGTATATTTCGCATGCTCTCGCGAATTCCTTGCATTGTTCAAATCTCTAGTAAGGCTGATGCATGCAGGGGATGAGATGAAAAGCTGTAAGCCTTCTCCCTGAAAGCTGGCTGCCTTGGATCAAACGTGTAGCGCATGCTACACGCCAAGGTATTGTCCAGTGTGGGTAGATTGGTAAAGCACTGCGTACCTTGTCCTAAGGTTCGTAGGTTCGAGTCTCCTTCAGCCAGAGATCAGTGTTTATATATATATATATATATATATATATATATATATATATATATATATATATATATATATATACAGTATTAATAAATGTAAAAGCCAATATAATAATGTTAAAAAGTGAACGCAAATTATTACAGAGAGCCAACCCGAGGTGAGAATGGGATATACGCCAGCACGGCCTGGGTGAATCTGGTTAGCTGGAACGATTACCACTGACGAGGTAACCGAGCCAGCCAGCGAACTCATCTCCCACTTTCCCTCAACAAGCTGGAAAGCATTTGCCACTACATGGTTCAGTTTTCTGGCAAAAATAAATACAGAATTTGTAGTTGATTTTTGTGCCCACTAAATGCATAATAAACTTGGCATACGTAGTATATAGTGATGAAGGAGGGTAGAAGCGGAGAGAGAGAGAGAGAGAGAGAGAGAGAGAGAGAGAGAGAGAGAGAGAGAGAGAATGCAGATATAGGAAGATGTAGGTAGGACAGGGACATAAAGATAAGGAAGTAGGGAGGTGCGACATATTTATAGAGTTTAAGTGGTGGATTCTGTGATGGAAAGTAGTCTATATGGTCACGTGGTTGTGAATGGTGGAGAGAGGTAAGGTGTAAGGGTGTTGAGAAGTACAAGATGTGAGAAAGCAAGAAAATGAGTGAGGAAAGGTAAAAGAGAAGGAGGGAGTTTGGGGAGAATGTTTTCAGCGAAGGTCACCTAAAATGAAAGAAAGGAGATGAGTATGACAAAAGAATATGAGAGCATTATCTTAGTCCCTCAGTTCTAGGCTCATTCAGGGTATTAACTGTGAATCACACTGAGACCAAACCACTTCATTATTTCATGATTATTTGATAACCCTTCTGTCTGTCTGTCTCTCTCTCTCTCACACATACACCTGTTGGTCAGGTTCACCTAGCAATAAGTACCTTGGTGTTTGGCGACTGTTGTGAACCTCATCCTGGTACATAATCAAATTTAGATAACGAAGAACGAAGTTGAGACATGAGGAGCTCCTCTCTGCTTCCGTAACTACAATAAGCAACCACCCACAAATAGCCAAGGACTGATGATGCTAGTTCAACAAGGACTGATGATGCTAGTTCAACAGGTGGAACCAGGATCTGTGACTTGACCCCCCGTAAAAACCACAGCTAGGTCATTAAACACACGCCAGTGGTGCCGTATCAACTGAGATTCAAGGAAGGCAATGTCAATGGGAAATAAAGACCAGGAGGAAGATATAACACCTCAGTTATAGTGTGGGAACAAAACCAGGAGCAAGACATAACACCTGGGCCCTCGTGTGACTCTCGTATCAACAGGACCACACAGTGGTGCACACTTTATCGTCTAACACACGACTATCCTCCACCAACCTCAACAAGAACGCCCTCATGATAATATACACCGCCTATTTAAGGCCGAATTTGGAGTATACAACACCGGTTTAGAGCCCCCCACCTCAAACATCAAAGAAAACTCAGGGAGCTCAAGAAACTTGACACTGGTACTCACCGAATTCGGTATGCATGAGTCGCATTTCAGCTCCTGGACCCGAGATTAAAAGCCATTACTATGAGGAAAGATGTAAAATACTAAGTTTCATAGCACTTCAGAAATGAGAGATGACATGGTCGCAACATACACGATGCACATACATACCGATAATGTATATAAAAAAGTGTTAGGAAGGTAAGTCGAATGATGAAGGGGACCCAACTGCAAGGAAACTAGGCAATTATAATTATTATTCTTATTATAATTTTATTCATGGGAAAACGCTAGATTCGTAGGGGCCATACAGCACTGGGGAATGGGAAGCAATCAGGTTTTATCCGATGGAAGATACCTCCAGTTACTTGGATCAAGAGCCCTTTACCGGCTAATATTTGAGCAGCCTTTATGAAGAAGACCAGGTGAGATAATGAGATTGGAGGTCAGTAATAGAAAAAACTGATAAGTATTTAAGTAAGTACAAAACATATACAAACACACAATCTCTCACATACAAGGACGGAAATCGGAACCACGATTCCGCAGATTTCCTGTAATTGAACTCCAGATTAGAATAGTTTCTGGACCATTATAGTTCTGACAACTCCACAACACACTCGTATCTTTGGAAGGATTTAATTTCGCGGTATTTCCATTACAGATAAAGAATCAGGATTACTTAACCTATCCATTGGAAAGCATTTGAATTTGATTTTGATCCTCAGTAATTCAATGTTTCCATTCTCAAAATGAAACCTTTGCACGAATTACTGTATAACCTCATGCAACCTATAACTAAATTATAACCTCATGTAGCCTCTGTATGAATTATAACTTCATGAAACCTCTGTATAAATTGTAGCTTCATGTAGCCTCTGTATGAATTATAGCTTCATGTAACCTCTGTATGAATTATAGCTTCATGTAACCTCTGCACGAATTATAGATTTATGTAGCCTCTGTATGAATTATAGCTTCATGTAACCTCTGCACGAATTATAGATTTATGTAGCCTCTGTATGAATTATAGCTTCATGTAACCTCTGCACGAATTATAGATTTATGTAGCCTCTGTATGAATTATAGCTTCATGTAGCCTCTGTATGAATTATAGCTTCATGTAACCTCTGTATGAATTATAGCTTCATGTAACCTCTGCACGAATTATAGATTTATGTAGCCTCTGTATGAATTATAGCTTCATGTAACCTCTGCACGAATTATAGATTTATGTAGCCTCTGTATGAATTATAGCTTCATGTAACCTCTGCACGAATTATAGATTTATGTAGCCTCTGTATGAATTATAGCTTCATGTAGCCTCTGTATGAATTATAGCTTCATGTAGCCTCTGTATGAATTATAGCTACATGTAACCTCTGCATGAATTATAGATTTATGTAGCCTCTGTATGAATTATAGCTTCATGTAGCCTCTGTATGAATTATAGCTTCATGTAACCTCTGCACGAATTATAGCTTCATGTAGCCTCTGTATGAATTATAGCTACATGTAACCTCTGCATGAATTATAGATTTATGTAGCCTCTGTATGAATTATAGCTTCATGTAGCCTCTGTATGAATTATAGCTTCATGTAACCTCTGCATGAATTATAGATTTATGTACCCTCTGTATGAATTATAGCTTCATGTAGCCTCTGTATGAATTATAGCTTCATGTAACCTCTGCACGAATTATAGATTTATGTAGCCTCTGTATGAATTATAGCTTCATGTAACCTCTGCATGAATTATAGATTTATGTAGCCTCTGTATGAATTATAGCTTCATGTAGCCTCTGTATGAATTATAGCTTCATGTAACCTCTGCACGAATTATAGATTTATGTAGCCTCTGTATGAATTATAGCTTCATGTAGCCTCTGTATGAAATTCTATGCTCGTGTTGTCTCAACATGAAATAAAGCCTTACGTAGCCTCTGTATGAATTATAGCCTCGTGAAACGTTTGCATGAATTATAACCTTACGTAGCCTCGACATGAAATATACCGTCGTTAGCCTCAATATGAATTATAATAGAGGATTACTTTTGAATATTGATCTTTGTCGAACTCAGGCGGGTTAGGTTAGGTTAGGTAAGGTTAGGTTGGGTTGGGTTGGGTTGGGTTGGGTTGGGTTGGGTTGGGTTAAGCTAGGTTAGGTTAGGTTTGGCTCGGTTGGTTTAGGCTGGGTTACATTAAGCTGTTCTGACTCAAAATTCGAGTGGTTGTTATGTATCTTGCAAAGCAACATAATACTATCTCTAAAGTAAAAACCCAATCAATTTTGAACAATTTAAACTAATTTTTTGGTCGAGGTCGGCCTAAGACCAACGTTCACTACCCAAGAGAGTCAACAAGGATATATATACCGAGAGGTGTGTACCTCTGTGTATATACACTGAAATATGCGCATTTTTAGGTTTGTATGCACTAAAAGCGCATCATCCTGCGTGTATATAGAACACAAATGTATCAGCGTGTGTATATACCGAGGTGTGTATCTGTCAGTGCATATACAACGAGATATGTGTATCTCATTATATATATCCCAAGAAGTATATCTTAGTGTATACACACTAACAGGTGTTGATTTCTGTGTATTTACACACTGTTAGATTAAATTGATTCCTATTTTAATAATTTACAGTATCCTTGATTAAACTGATCCCTATTTTAGTCATTTACAGTATCCTTGATTAAACTGATCCCTGTTTTAGGCATTTACAGTATCCTTGATTAAACTGATCCCTATTTTAGGCATTTACAGTATCCTTGATTAAACTGATCCTTATTTTAGGCACTGATTGATAGTGAACAGGTTACGTACAGCCTTAACGACCCTCATGTAGCCGCTTAGCTTCAAACCTAACAAACAAACAAACAAACAACTCCAGTCAAATTACCACTAAGAGACAATTTTCCCAGCCTGTCAGGTGTCACTCATTTGCTGAATGTAATTTCGGGAGAGCTGTCTAGGGATGCTGAATGTTTATAATTACCCAGACCTTTAAAAAGGAAAGTGCTTGGATGCCGGTGGAGGCGTTTATGATGCAAGGAATTAAAACGATTCCCTCCCTTGGATTAAACCTGATGGCCTCCCACTCCCTGTATGAACACTATAGGTTTAAGGCTTTCAGGTGAATGTAATAATAATTATTATTATTTACTAATAAATTATTATTTAATAATTATTATGTGGATTAATTACCTGATGGATAATTTACATGGTCACTTAGGTGAATTACAACTGAGCCAGCGAGGTAAGTAGCGTCTGACACGCTATTTTTCACTGAACTCAACATTACGAAAAATAATGTAGAACTGCCCATGAAATAGTTCTTTTAACTAAAAATCATTTGTTAATTAGTGGTATTATCTTGCTAGTTGCTCCCCACTCACACTCACACACACACACACACACACACACAGTGTTTATCGACAAGTGCCTCCGACAACTAGTAACTAACAATAGTGATCCCTCAGGGTAACTAGTCCCGGAGAATGTCGTCTGGGAATCTGGGACTAACATATTCATTGAAAATCGCTAAATCCACAGGGGAAATATACAATACCTGGGGAATGTGAGGTGATCAATTTTGATCCAAGGAAGGGGAGGGTAGCTTCCGTTTCTTGATTGGTGCTGTCAAGGAGTAGATTAGGTCTTATGAGTGCCAATCAGTGCCTGTGGGGGAATATTGTACTGTCATTGATAGATTAAAATGCTATGAAGTCCGAAGCTTCCTGTCAAACGGGACAGTCTGCCTGTCAAACGGTCCGATTTGCCTGTCAAACAGCTCAGTCTGACTGTCAAAGTGGCTAGCCTGCCTGCCAAACGGTTCGCCGTGATTACCAAACACACCAGTCTGTCAAACGGGCAAGTCTGCCTGTGAAACGGTTCAGTTTGCCTATCGTTCAGTCCAGTCTGACTGGCAAACAGGCTCAGTTTTCTGTCAAACGATTCATTCTGCCTACCAAATGGATAAGTCTGCCTGTCAAATGGGTCAGTTTACCTTTACAAAGGACCATGTGCCTGACAAAAAAGTTCAACCTACCCATTAAACGGTTCGAATTGTCCGACGGTCCACTCTGCGTTTAATATTGTTCATTCTGTCTGTCAAACGGTTCGGTCGGCTTGTGAAACAGGCTCATAAACAATGAAATGTTCAAATCTGCCTGTCAGTCTGTTTAGTCTGCCTGTCCAACGGTCCTGTCTACCTAACAAACTGTTCTGTCTGTCAAGCTGACTCGTCCTTCCCTCCGTTTCTGCGTTAGACTAGCAGGAGTTACAGGATCTCTCGGCCCAGAACTTCCACGAGTGCAAATTGAATTGCCTTTAAAGGACAACTTAGAACTTCCCGTTGATGGCACTTAACAATATGCGATTTCGTGTAAATCAATTGCACATTCTCTCTCTCTCTCTCTCTCGACCTCCACTAAATTTCACCACAGTGAGAGATTGCTTTGGTCTGGATTAGTCTGTTTCCTCTTTTATTTCTTTTCTCTTAGCTTTCTTTTCTGACTTTCTATTACGGCAAATTTTTATTTTAATATTTTAATAATGCCAGCAATAATAATAATAGTAATAGAAGTAGTAGTAGTAGTTGTAGTAGTAGTAGTAGTAGTAGTAGTAGTAGTAGTAGTAGTAGTAGTAGTAGTAATAATAATAATAAATTTTGGATATACATACATGTTATCATTTTCTCTGGTATTGCAAAGTTCAAAACTTTTCACATTTGCTTATTAAATTTCATAACTACAACCAAATTCTCAAAACCCAAATAAAACAATGCCCCGCTCCCCTGCAAAAACAAATGTGCAATTAGACTGCAGATCCAAAGTTGTTAAATTCTGTGAAGGAAATGAAATCTTTTTGAAGACTGACTAAAAAACTGAATGTCACGGTTCCTTCCATAGTGTTACTTGGCACTGTTATTTTCCACTGTCAGTCTTCCCGCTGCCAACCGTATAACGTTGGCACTTTCTGCCAGCCGTACGATATTGATATTCACTGCCAGACATATAATGGTAGTACTGGCTGATAACTGCACGATTATGGTGCTCGCCGCCAGACGTATGACTTTTGAGCCTGTTATCAATCATACTTCAGTAATGTTGTACGTTCCTTCAGGTACGAGTACAAATAGTTCGTGGATCTCAGCTTTAATTTAAATGCAAACAAATGTAAATTTTCCTCCTGGACAGACTACACGCGAAATTTAATTCCGGTCTCGGCATGTTCAAAAAATGGTGGAAGGGGAGACATATGAAACGAGGCTTAAGGAAATGAACCTGACGACGTTAGAGACCAGAACTTGGGGATATAACAATATACAAAATATTCAGAGATAATAACAGATGTGGGCAGGCTGTCTAGATTTTAGATTTTGCCACTGAAATGGCTAGTTTATCGTGCACCTCATGTGCATCCTGTGGAAGGTAGAGCAAGAGCATATGGGTACACAAAGGCCTAGGAACTAGGCCCCCAAAAGTGTTAACAATTGCACATTTGGATTTATATCTACATTTCACTTTGCTTAGTATATCTGTTATTTTATTTTAATATCTTTATATGTCACATAGGGTATTATACTATTTCTATATTCCTCAATAAGTGGACAATTAAGCACATAGTGTTCAAGACAGTGACCACATGCCTGATCACATAATTTGCATTTAGTTTTATTATCATCTGTGTGTCTCCCAAACTGCCAGAAGTACTTGTAACCAAGCCTAAGCCTGGTCACTACAACATCAGTCAGTCTGTTCACATTGCAAGTTGCTCCATAAACATACTTATCTACGTTCAAGTTATCACAGTGGGTTATAGATCTACTCAGACTTCTAACTGGATTCCTATAACATTCACTTTCATTATTTACTTCTCTCCTAATATTATTCCTAATGCTAGACACAGATATACCAAAGTTATATACTACATTATCCGCCAGTCTATCTGGGAGCCAAGAAACAGGTAAATACTAGGGGGTAATGCTGAAAATTAAAGACAAAGATGAGCCAAAGGGATGTTGTGAAGTATTTCTCCAGTTTCAGAGTGGTCGGGAAATGGTATGATTCGAAGAAATAGTGGAGGCAGGCTCCATATATAGTTTTAAGAACAGGTACGATAAGGTCTACGAGTCTAGGAGTGAGTGAATCTCGTGGCAACTTGAGGGGCGAAGCTAGGAGCTAGGATTTAACCTCTTTACGTACATACATAGGTGAGTGCATATAAATCAGCACACACGCACAAACACACACGGGGGCATAACTTGTGGTGACTGGGTCGAAGCCTGCAGTGACTGGGTCGTAGCAAGCAGTGATTGGGTTGTAGAATGCAGTGACTGGGTCATACCCTGCGGTGACGGGGTTGTAGCCTTCAGTGACTAGGTCATAGCTTTCAGTGTCTGGGTCACAGCCTACAGTGACTGAGTTGTAGCCTTCCGTAACTGGGACGTAGCCTTCAGTGACTGGGTTGAAGCCTTCAGCTGCAGCTTAGAGCGTGGAAGGTAAGTGATACCCACAATTGCTTCCCTCTGAATATGAACTGATTGCGCCGTAAACCACAGTAATCTATGTAAGTATAGCAGCCCTCCTGAATAGACGCTTTATATCAATCTGGGTAAATGGGCGCTACAGATGTCTATTATATTTATATATATATATATATATATCTATATATATATATATATATATATATATATATATATATATATATATATATATACGTGCTGCAGATGTCAAAAGCACCTCCTCCTCCTCTTCCCTCGCCTCAATTCCTCTACTCTTAACTTCCTAAAGCTGTATAGGCCCGCTTCTATTGCATTTGGTGACTAACTTTCCTCTCTACTTAACTCACCACCAACCTTACCCAGATTTCCCTTTATACATCTAAAGTTTCGCCGTGATTGCCTTCCTGACAAGATAGACAGGAACAGACAGTTTGAAACGTGAGGAACTGAGTCTAGGGAAAAACAAAAGGAAGCTAAAAGTACAGATGAGCCACAGGGTCGAAGGGAAAGAAGAGTTTCATCTAGCCCTAGGGTGGTATGGCAGTGAAACAAAATGAGTAAAGACAAACGCCATACACACCTTCAAGAGTGGGTATGACAGGGCCCAAGAAGCAAGGAATCAATAAGAAAGGAACTTAACAAAGCAACATACGTGTCAACAATACGAAAGCAAATAAAATCCCAAAAGGTAAAACAAAATTATATGAACGATAACAACTGTTGTTTACAAAATTACAGAAAATAAAGAGCTCTTTCCAAAATAAGATCAGACTTAATTCCTAAAGAAAACATTAACTATTAACAGCAACAGCGAATACAACAAAATCAATACCAACAAAATTGTATTATTATTATTATTATTATTATTTATAATTGTGAAAAGTTATGATAATATATATATATATATATATATATATATATATATATATATATATATATATATATATATATATATATATATATATATATATATATATATATATATATATATATATATATATATATATATATATATATATATATATTTTAAACAAACCGGCCGTCTCCCACCGAGGCAGAGTGACCCAAAAAAGAAAGAAAATCCCCAAAAAGAAAATACTTTCATCATCATTCAACACTTTCACCTCACTCACACATAATCACTGTTTTTGCAGAGGTGCTCAGAACACAACAGCTTAGAAGCATATACCTATAAAGATACACTAACATATCCCTCCAAACTGCTAATATCCCGAACCCCTCCTTTAGAGTGCAGGCATTGTACTTCCCATTTCCAGGACTCAAGTCCGGCTATATAAAAATAACCGGTTTCCCTGAATCCTTTCACTAAATATTACCCTGCTCACACTCCAACAGATCGTCAGGTCCCAAATACCATTCGTCTCCATTCACTCCTATCTAACACGCTCACGCACGCTTGCTGGAAGTCCAAGCCCCTCGCCCACAAAACCTCCTTTACCCCCTCCCTCCAACCTTTTCGAGGACGACCCCTACCCCACCTTCCTTCCCCTACAGATTTATACGCTCTTCATGTCATTCTACTTTGATCCATTCTCTCTAAATGACCAAACCACCTCAACAACCCCTCTTCAGCCCTCTGAATAATACTTTTATTAACTCCACACCTCCTAATTTCCACACTCCGAATTTTCTGCATAATATTTACACCACACATTGCCCTTAGACAGGACATCTGCACTGCCTCCAACCGCCTCCTCGCTGCTAAAATTGGTTAATTAGCAAGGATTCATTTAAAATTAAGTCCTTTCTAAAAATTTCTCTTATACGTTTAATGATATACATTTTCATATATGTTAATGTAAAAATTAATAATTTTGTACCAAAAGAACCTTAGAAAAATTTCCTAACCTTATTTTAATAAAACAAGCGCAGTTTAATTTAGCCTAATCTAACTAAATATATTTTAGATAAGTTATAATAATTTAATAAACAAACATAATGAAATATTTTTTTACGTTAAGTTCAGACTGATTTTTGCGAAATTACTGCATACACAAATTTTCGCTTGCCTTATTCGGCAAGAAGAGCGTTGATATTTAAGCCAAAATAGCAAGTTTTACCTATTCGGCACATTATATATATATATATATATATATATATATATATATATATATATATATATATATATATATATATATATATATATATATATATATATGTATATGTATATATATATATATATATATATATATATATATATATATATATATATATATATATATATATATATATATATACATGTGAGTGTGTGTGATAAAAGTGAACAAAAAGAGAAAACTGAGTTTTCTGCAACACTAAAAAAAACTTAATAATGCAACTGGATGATTAACTTTTTTTCCATATCTGCTACAAACATCAGAGGAGTTATATGCTGATAAGAAATATAAAAAAAATAAATGCAGTTAACAGGATGAGAAACGACTGCGTTTAACTTAAGAAATAATTCATGAATCTTGGATAAACAAAGAACTCAGGCTGCAAATTCAACAAGGGCTGACAATAGACATGTTCAATCAGGTTAGGTGCAGATGAATAAGACACAAGAATTTGTAGATAAGGCTTCCAAGTTAGTTATAATACACAGGCACTTGCATTTGGCAACTCCACATGTGCCTGATATTGGCAAATATAAAATATTTATAGGCCTCCAGGGCCCTAGCCAGAATGTTAATAGCCATGTACATGCATGTCTCTTTTTATGAAACAATTTTCTAGTGAATAACGCAGACCCGGTGTATTTAGTAATATATAAGTTATACCATCATACAATGGGAAATGACTCTCTGAAATCTGTTATTTGATAACATTTATTTCATGCATGTTTTCTAACTATTGCGTTACTGATGTACACTCGCACATTTTTTAGGTTCAATAATATAAATTTCAACTGTTACTGAACAGATTTTTTCATGTTGTACAGACAAAACAAACTAGTAATTATAAATTAATTTTACCACTGGAAATCCCAAATATTTTCTTGGATAAATAGTCAAATATTAAAAAATAGTGCAAATGTAGTGCATATTTCAGTGACCTTTTTTTTATATTTGTTAAAAAAACTCAGATGGATTACCCACATTTGTACCAACCATAGTAATAAGAGTTTTTTCGACAAGCCATTAGGGATATGGTTAAACTGTATATAAAAGAATATAAAATATAGGAATAATAGAAAAATGGAGCACTTTTTTTTGGACTGGTCTTAAAAATTCAAAGAGGAAGAGGAGCAGGAGAAAGAAATGATTAAGAGAATAAGATATAAGATATTTGTGTGTCCTGTGGACGAGGTTTTGGGCAGTGCATTGTCACTCGAGTGAATAAAACTCCATATAAACAGTATGTAATTTGTTCTCCTAGTTGATGCACCATTGCTATCAACTCTGTCTTTACCTGTCTCAATCTGTTCAAGATACAAGTAGTGAGATGTCTAATTATTATTATTATAATCAAGGGGAAGCGCTAAACCCGGAGGATTATACAGCGCCTGGGGGGGATGTGGAAGGCATTCAGGCTTAATTCGGGGAACTGGAGCACAGATCCAATTCCCTAAATCAAGAGCCCCTCACCAACATCAAGGAACCTTCCTTGAGGGGTGAGATGTCTAAACAAGTCATTATTCTCACTTACCTTAAGAGGGAAGTGGAGGAGTCAGACCTGTTAGAGGATTGCTGTAGCTTTTATTTTCCCATGATGGTTGATTGTCCTGGTCTCTACCGTGGGAGGGAGGGAGGTAGGAGGGTATTTCCCTGCTTAGTCTCGCCTCACCGAAGGTTAATCCATCATCAGTGGCACTAGGGTCTCCGCTCACAATGACCGCCAGAGGGGCCCTGTTTGGGGGGGTCTTAGCTCACAATGACCGCCAGAGAGGCCCTGTTTGGGGGTCTCGGTTCACAATGACTGTCTCACTGGCATTGGTTGGGGATCTCAGGTGCCAATGACCGCCTTACAAGGACGCTGGTTGTAGTCTCAGGTCAGTCTGATGCTCTCCTTTGCACTGGTTAGTCTTGGGTGTTAGTCTCAGATCAGTGATGTCCTGTGTGGCAGTAACTGGAGTCTCATGTCCCCGTGACTATATGACACTATTTAGTGTTCCTTGATTGTATCCTTGCTAATTTATGTCATTATTTATTTTGATTTCCTTTCTCTAATACTATATTATGTTTGAACACGATCTGAGTTAGGCTACTTTTTAAAGCAAGCATTGATATATTCCTATCATTAATATTTGTGCAATATTAATGCAGTTATAAGGGCACTATTTACAATATAGTTTGTATCGATTTTTTTAGTTTTCACGGCGCGTAATTGAGAGCACAACGCATTATTCCAAATTCATTTTCATAGCAATCGCTGCTGATGAGTTAGTGGCTAGGCTGAGGGCTTAAAACAGCATCAATGTGTAGGGCGTCACGTATTTATGAGTAATTGCTCGGTTGTTTATAGTATGCATAATTGTGTCAGCTCAGTAGCAAAGCTTAAAGGATGGCATTTGTTTTTTACTTTTTTTTTAATACCTTTTTCGCTTTCTCCTAATTTCCAGAAGCAAGCTGTCGATAAGCTAAAGTATGAGTGACTTACTAACCATTCCTTGTTTCCTCTTCTTTTTCTTCCAGCATCAGCTGATACACTGTACGAAGGACTTTCTTAAGATTAATCTTATCATGGTGAAGGGGAGAGGAGTCAGTTCCTTCACGCCCACAGCCTTCCCTGAGCCGCCCCAACTCATCTCGCCTCCGTCATGATCTCCAGCAGGTCGGGATGCTTAATCTCTGAACCCACATGGCCTCTGATGCATGCCCCTGCCGCTTCCTTAATAGCTTCCTTTCACTTGATTGTTTTGTCTCCGTGTAATAGCCATGACATCACCTCGTCACTCAATGTCGAGGACAACACTCGCGTCAAGCAACTGGGAAGTGTCGATACACCACTTGAATATAATTCTTCAGGGCATTGTACCAGGGAATCTAGTCACGCTTTTCTCTTGTCGAGTTTCAACAGGTATTTCAACAGCGCTTCTACACACACACCGCTACGTAAACACTCGTGTAGTTAGGGGAGGGACGAAATATAGCAGAATACACAGTACTAGTAGTGTGTGCACACGTGTGCGTGAGAGTGAAGCACATAACACCTGGTGCGAGGGGTGTTTGAGGGAAGGACGGGGTGGGGGGACAAAGGGTGTACACGGAAAGGCACCCGCACCAGGGCAGAGGCAGCGCCAGACTAACCCACGGCGAGAGGACCACAGCTCCCTTCCTCACTGGGGAGACTCTGCTAGCTCGTCTGCTACCGCTGCTGTTGCTATTGTTACTGACGGTGTTGTTGCTACTGTTTCTGCTGCTGTTGCTGTTGTTACCACTGCTGCTACACCTTTGTTGTTGCTGCTGCTACTGCATCGGTTCTTGCTGTTGCTACTGCATCGTTCTTGCTGATGCTACTGCATTGGTTTTTGCTGCTGCACTTGTTGCTGTTGCTACTGCTGCTGCACTTGTTGCTGTTGCTACTGCTGCTCCACCTCCTGTTGCTGCCCTCTCACGCGCCCCACAATTAT